>NW_028225179.1:27983845-28122547 GCF_052327205.1 Somniosus microcephalus | reverse complement strand
AGGCGGTTATTTGCTGGCTCCACCATCTCATTTTATTCCTGTATACAAGTGTCTGTTCTGCCTTCCCTCAACCTCAAGGCAAAGGCTGATGTACGGCGTGGTGGCCAGGTGGTAAGGCCATCTGTCACATAAGCCGAATATCATGGGTTCGACCCCCAACTGCGCCTGGGTGGATTTTATCATATTTTTTTAACATTTTTAAGGTTTCTCCTTTTTTATCTCTATCAAAACCATTCATAATTTTGAATATTTCTATCAAATCTCCTCTTGACATTCACTGCTCTAAGAAGAAAAATCCCAGCTTCTCCAGTCTCTTCCCATAAATGAGGTCCCCCATCCCTGGTACCATTCCAGTAACTCTAGTCTGCACTCTCTCCAAGGCCTTGACTTCTTTCCTAATATGTGGTGCCCAGAATTGAACGCAATACACCAGTGCTTTATAAATGTTTAGCATAATTTCCTTGCTTTTATGCTCTATTCATCTATTAATAAAAGAAAGGAACCCTAATCATTTTTAACATCCTTCTCACCTTGTCCTCCCACCTTCAAAGATTTGTGTGCACACAGCCAATGTCTCCCTGTTCCTGCACCCTCTTTAAAATTGAACCATTTAGAGCTGGTTAATAAATTGCAGGGGAGAGCATTGTGAGCAGTTTCGGGGCCAGTGATCTCCAGAGGGAGCCGATAAAAGGAAATAATCGGCCCCATTAAATTAGTACCATTTAGTTTACATTGCCTCTCCTCATTCTTCCGACCAAAATATATCACTTTGCACTTCTCTGCGTTAACTTTCATCTGCCATGTGTCTGCCCATTTCACCAGTCTCTTTCTGTTCATACTCCCTCTTTGTAGCTATTACTATCTGCTCTTACTCTCTGTTCTTTGTATCTTTCCCATTCGCCAGGATCTGTGCTATGTTTAGCATTTTTGTATGCTTTTTATTTTATTTTAACGCTGTCTGTCTCTTACCTCTTTAGTCGTCCATGCCTGTTTTTTTGTCCAGTAGAGTTCTTGCCCCACAGGGATATAAACTGATTCCGTACCATGTTAAATTTATTTTGAACACCTCCCGCTGATCTTCTGTCATTTTACCTATTAACAGATTTGCCCAGTTTAATGTGGACAGTCTCTTCCTCATCCGTTGAAGTCGGCCCCACCCAAATCTAGAATCTTAGTAGTTGTGTCGCGTTTCTCCCTTTCAAACACTACGTTGAACTTGATCATGTTATGATCACTATTAAATAAATGTTCATGCACCTTTAGTCTGTTGAATAAATCTGACTCATTACTCATTCCTAAATCAAATATGGCCTGCCCGTGTGTTGTTTCTAAGGCATATTGTTGTCGAAAACTATTCCGGATGCACTCAATAAATTAACTTTCTGATAGGTGCTAGTCTGCTTATCCCTATCTATATGAAAATTTACATCCTCCATTAAAACCACTCTGCTTTTCCTACACGCTTGTCTAATTTCTGCTTTTACTAGAACTAGGGGGCATAATCTTAAAATAATGGGCTGCTCATTCAAAACTGAGATGAGGAGAAACTTCTTCACTCAGAGGGTGGTAGGTTTGTGGAATTTGCTGCCCCAGAAAGCTGTGGAAGCTACATCATTAAATAAATTTAAAACAGAAATAGATAGTTTCCTAGAAGTAAAGGGAATTAAGGGTTACGGGGAGCGGGCAGGAAATTGGACATGAGTCTAGGTTCGGAATGGTCATGGCCCTGTGGGTAGTCGAGTGGGCCCAGGGGCCGTGTAGCCTTGTTCTGCACCTACTGTGCTCTAATTCTGTGTTAGATTTCAGGAGATGGTTTTATTCCTGTTCCTGGCTGGGGTGGAGATCGCCTTTACAGAAGGTAAGTACTGTAGAAAATATAGGGACAGAGTGATCTCCTGGAAGAATTTCGATCGCCTAGATGGGTCGGAGAGGAATTTCCCAGATTTTTTTCTCCCAAATTGGCCATTGGGTCTTTATCTGGTTTTTCGCCTCACATGGGTTCGGGTGGATGCAGAGTGATAGAAGATTTGAGGTTAGGATCAGATCAGCCATGATCTTATTGAATGGTGGAGCAGGCTCGAGGGGCCGATTGGCCTACTCCTGCTCCTATTTCTTATGTTCTTATGTTCTTTATAAAATCTAGCACTTCACAGCTGCGATCAGAGGGCCTCTACTCAACTCCCACTGCAGTCTTAAATTTTTCCTAGCTCTTAATTCTAACCATAAAGTCTCCATTGCCTGCTTGTCTCTCATTATAGTCTCTCTTATGATTGAAGTCATTTCACACTTAGTCACTAAGACTACTGCTCCCCCCTGTACCATTTCCCTATCTTTCCTGTAGACGTCCAGCAGACCTTCCACCACTCTGTATTACTGCCAACTTGAGATGAAGGCTACAATTCCATGAACCTTTCATCTTCTTTTGTACCTGTCCAGCAGTTTGAAGTAATTAATGTACGTAGACTTTTAACACTTTCTGCTCCTCCACGGTTCCTAAATTCTCACCTTTTTGAATATACTCTGATCTATATTTCTCAGGTCTAAAGTGGATGATCTCACGGTTCTCCACTTTGAACTCAATCGGCCACAGTTTTGCCCACTCATTTAATCTATCAATGTTCCTTTGGAACTTTCTGCTCCCACCTACACTACTTACTTTGCCGCCTAACTTAATGCCATCAGCAAACTTGGTTATAGGGTGGACGTCATCGAAATTTGAAAAAGGGCTGGGAATGGGAATAGATCAGCGGGCTGAGCTGACAGGGCATTGGAATTCGGAATGTATAAAATGCAGTCTCCAATGCTCCACTTATCTGCATCAGACTGAAAGTAATTTGTAATACATCATCGATCCATACTGGTCGCTGTAATCTGAGGTTGTAGCTCGGTGTTTCAGTTTGGAAAGGGTTGGGTCTCGTTGGCACAATCGGTTGACAAGGTCAGCTGTCAGCTCAAATAACTGATGGTTCCATTAACGATCGAGTAATCTTTACCTTATTGTCTCACTGTTTCAGGTTTCAACGAATGAACACAAATGTGCTGCAAACATTGCCAGCTGGGCCCGGCTGATATTCCCAACATTTACCCTGCGGTCGGATAGCAAGCACATCAAAAATATATAAAAGCCTGAGACTGGCTTCACGGAAATCAGAATTCATCTTAGCAGACTAGGCCCCGAAAGGACGGATGGGAGGCCGCACTGGTTGCAGGAGAGCTGGTTCACTGTGACATGGATATTTCCGCAGTGAGCCACACCAGACTCTCTCCATGTTTCCACAATGAATGTCACACCGTTTATTTTAGAAAAGCAAAATGATATTCACATCCTCACTGGCTTCAGTTGATTTGTGAGAGATCATTATAAGATCCTGCAGGGCTGCCTCGGTTAATAACAACTGTTTTAATCTACATTTCAGACACGGCAACAAATCTATCGTTTGGTTGCTGTTTTCTAGAGCCTGGAATGAGTGAGGCCGCGAAAGCAGCTCTCTTCAATAACCCGCTGCTGGCAAATAGCAGCGAATGTGGCCTCAGACAGCGCATTACAGCCCATTTCTGGGGAACAAGATACCACTGAAGCAGAGTTCTGCAGAGCTTTGCATCTCTCGCCTATAGGTGACACCATGGAGATCGATAACATAGAATCATAGAATATTACAGCACAGTAGGGGGCATTCGGCCCATCGAGCCTTTGTAAGAGTGAACCAATTAGTCCCACTCCCCTGCGGGTTCCCCATAGTCCAGCATATTTTTTTTATTTCCAAGTGTTTATCTAATTACCTTTTAAATGTTAGTATTGAATCAGCTCTGCACCTAACTGAAGTCTTTCATCACTTGTACCATTCCAGTAAATCTCCACTGCACACTCTCTGAGGGCTTGACATGATTCCTCACTGTGGAGCCCAGAATTGGCCACAATACTCCAGCTTGTGCCTAATTAGTATTTTATGAAGTTTGAACATAAATTCCTTGCTTTTTCCTCAATTCCTCGATTTATAAAGTCATGGACCGTGAATGCCCTCCTTACAGCCTTCTCAACTTGTCCCACCACCTGCAAATACATGTGAACGTACACCCCCAGGTCGCTCTGTTCCTGCCCCCACTTTAAATGAAACACGTGGTTTATTTTGACTCTCCTGATACTTCCTACCAAACTTAATTAATTTGTCAAATTTCATCTGCCATGACCATTTCGCCGGTCTGTCGATGTCCTCCTGAAATCTGCCAATAACATACTCACTACTTATTACGTTGCCAACACATCCACAAACTTTGAAATTTGACTCGCTATACCCAACTCCAGGTCATTTATATATAACAAGAAAAGAAATAATCTTAATACCCATCGCTGGGGGACCCACTGCAGCGAAGGCAGCGCATTACTGCCAGTGAAGCAAGATACCACATGGCCCAGCGAGGTCTCCTCATACACAGAACACATTGACAGTGAAATCCCAGGGCCTTCCAACAACAGTTCGCGTTTTGTTTACCTCAGTGTGTAACTGCAGGGTCATTAGGTTTTGAATCAGGAGGTCAGAATGACCGAATGGTCTAAGGCGCTCTGTTTAGGTTGTAATTTCCTTTCGAGGCGAGTGTTCGAATTCCACTTCTGACAATTTGTCCTTTACTTATACAGAACGATTTTATCTAGATTTTTTGGAGGTAATTTTTCAGCCCAGTTGATTTATTCCTTCCAGAAAACGAAGCCCACTTCCATCCAAGGCAGGTTTGTTTCATTGGTTGTAAGTATGTATTGTGTTGGCAGTCAGCAGAACAGGGCAAGTGGAATCAATCCATTGTGCTTCAAACTTGCAGTTCCACATCATAAATTATCAGATAGGGCCCATATCATTCCACAGCAATCTTCAGTGGCTTTGGAAGAAGGCTAATGTAAACTAGCATATTTACTTCAGGACTTAAAGACACTCAATTAAAGTCTTTTTTTAGCAATCAATAACCTGTGATCCTTTTAAATATATTTAGGTGTGCCCATGTTAGATACACGTGTATTTGCGAGTTGCTAATGTGTTGAATGTAACTGATTTTGCGTCTCTGTTATTTACTAATATAGTTAGATGTGTCTGTATTATTATTTTTGTATTGGGTGGGGGATCTGTGTCAGTAATAAATGTAATAAATGTATATCTGAGCGCTGCAAATGTCCAGTCCGACACCATTCTATCTTCCCATTGTCCCTGTTATGTTCATTAATAAATAGACATTCTTATTATGAACACAGCTAGCTTTTGCTAGTTACTTTATTGAGCTCATGTGGACTGGTACAGTATCTGTAGAGGCTTCCATCTTGACTGCTGCCTTGTGGGTAGCCTAGTGCCTCATGGGTAATGTAGTCTTAATATATATACAGCTGAGTAGTGTAGTCTTATATACAGCTCTACACAGCTCTACGGCTCCACCTAGTGTCCACTATAGAATGACATGTTATTGATCGTTACATCCCTCTTTCTTTGAGGTTTAACAAAATCAATATCAATCATCTTTCAAGAAAACAATTAAGATAATATAAGTAACACTTTTGTTAGTGCTCTATAAACATAAACATTTTCAAAACAGTCAGCCCTATTCAAAGCTTTACATTGTACTCAAAGATTAAGTCTATCAGGCTCTTTTACTTCACGTGTGGATCTTCTCAACACGGGTAAGTCTGATGTGTCTTCATGAGATTGTTCTGGAGGTGAATGACAAGATGCAGTTGCGGCATTCTCATCAATCTGGTCTTGAATAGATCGAGGTCTCCTTGCAATCTTTGCTTGGAGAGGGTTTCAGTGTTTCCTTCACTCTTCATGCCATAACTCTCAATGTAGTCAATGCACTCTCGAAAAACTGCTGGCAGCTGGATCCCATCATACAGCATAGTCCTCTCAGCAGCCTCGGCTAATGGAACACCAAAGATTGGCCTGAGGGAAGAATGAGTATCGCCCGGAACTGCTTCCTGCTCTGGTGCAGGCTTCTTCTTTTTCTTTTTCTCTTTCCACTGCTTAACAACATCTGCTGCGGTTATATCTTTGGACTTTTTCTCCTTTTGTTTTCCTCTTTGTGCTTTTCTTCCTTTGGCTTCTCTTTGACCATAAAGTATTTTTCCTTCTTCTTGGAGAAACTAGGCTTTTTGAAGACATGGATACCTTTCGCCTTTTCATCCTTGATGGGCTCTCTGCTTCATCACCTGAGTCATCTGGTCTGCTTATGGCACAGTTTATACGGTAGTCTCTCTTGACCAGTTCTAAGTCTTCACAAGCTTTGTCACCTAGTATCGAATCAAGTCGATCAGCCACAACAGAAAACAAGAGATGATGCACTTTTGTAGTGTCCGTGTGTAGATAAAGACACTGAAGACAGGAGTTGGTTCATAGGTATTTACTAAGCAAGTCTGGGGGGGGGTTCTAAAGGATATACACAATACACAGGCTTATATAGCCCAAGTGGCAATTACCGGCATTGCGCACACCTGGGGCTCTTAAAGGCACATACACCACAATTGCTTTTAAAGGCACATACACCACAATTCCTCCCCTTCTAGCTAACTAGTACATCATATTTTAAGTAATTATTAATTACATGTTATATGCAAAATAATATACATTGCTGTATTAATTAATTATAAGTTAGTCTCTCAGGAGGCTTCCTGACTCGGTCCGGATAACGCCTCGGGGGTGTAGTAGTTTCTGGTGGTGTAGTAGGTTCTTCTGGTAAGGCTGATTCAGCTTGAAGGCCAGTGTCGGGTTCATCGGGTTCCGGTATCACCGGATCGGAGGTAGATATGGGTATCTCTACTTCATCGTTAGATGTATAGCGTGGTGGTGTAGGTTGTCCCTTTTCGGATGACTTGATGATTTGGTCAGCATGGTGCCTTATTATGCTTTCTCCGATGTCCACGGTATACATCAATGGTCCTAGTCGTGTGCAGATAGTTCCAGGCTGCCATTTCTCGGTACGGTAGTCCCGGGCCAAAAGCGGTTGGCCTATCTGGAAGGCCCTAGTTGGCCTTTCATTCATGCCCTGAAACTGCCGGTTCTCCACGTCCCTTCGGATGTTGGGCTTGACCAAATCCAGCCGGCATCTTAGGTTTCTATTGTAGAACATCATGGCGGGAGTTTGGTTTGTAACCATATGTGTTGCATTCCTATATGCAAATAAGAAGTTATCCACCTTGTGCTGAAGTTTTATTTTTTCATTACCCATGGCCTTTATGGCCTTCTTAAAGGTCTGGACAAACCTTTCAGCCAATCCATTGGTGGCGGGATGGTATGGGGCGGACGTGTAGTGCTTTACCCCATTGTTCTTTAAGAACTTTCTGAATTCTTCGGACACAAATTGCGGTCCATTATTAGAACATATCTGTTCCGGCAGCCCATTCCTGGCAAATATGGTCCTTAATACTGTGATGGTTTTTTCCGTGGTGGTGGAGGACATCTTTATTACCTCCGGCCACTTGGAGTGTGCATCAACTGCGATTAAGAACATTGAGTCCATAAATGGACCAGCAAAGTCGATGTGCACCCTTTGCCAGGGAGATGAGGGCCACTCCCATGGATGTAGAGGGGCCTGTGGCGGAGCATTTTGGACCTTCTGGCATCCTAGGCAGCTCTTGGTCATGTCTTCGATGTCTCCATCGATACCTGGCCACCATACAAACGCCCTAGCTAGGTTCTTCATTTTCACTCCACCCAGATGCCCCCCGTGAAGCTCCTTTAGCACTTTATCCTGGAGTTTGGGTGGAATCACCACTCTGTATCCACACATCAAGGTTCCTCGGCACACTGACAGCTGTTCTCTTCTTTGCGAGAATGCTGGCAACAGTGGTTCGCCGTGTGCTGGCCATCCCTTCATTGTTAAATCGTAGACCCGTGAGAGAGTAGGGTCATTTCTGGTCTCCCTTTCAATGGCAGACTTTGTCACCGGTAGACATTCCACTATGGTAGAGTGGAATATCTCTACTGGGTCTACTGTAGGTGCCTCTTCTATCGTTGGCAACGGCAGGCGCGATAAACCGTCAGCATTCCCATGCTGTTTTGACCCTTTGTATTCAATGTTGTATTGGTGTGCCCCTAGAAAAAGGGACCACCTCTGGAGTCTTTGTGCCGTCATAATGGGGACACCTTTCTTAGGGTTGAATATGGAGATGAGGGGTTGATGGTCAGTCAGCAAGGTAAATTTTTGTCCGTGTAGGTAATGGTTGAATTTCTTCACTCCCCATACCAGGCTGAGGGCTTCCCTGTCTATCTGGGAATAGTTACGCTCAGCTGAGTTCAATGAGCGTGACGCAAAAGCTATCGGCCGTTCCGAGCCATCAGGGAATCTATGGGACAATACCGCTCCTATGCCGTAAGGGGATGCATCGCACGCCAGTCTGATTGGTAGTGATGGGTTGTAATGAGCCAAAACTTTCTCGGATGTGATTAAGTCTTTACATTTATGGAAGGCACGTTTACAGTCTTCGTTCCATTTCCAAATCACTCCTGTGCGTAGAAGATCATTAAGAGGGTGTAGAATAGTTGATAAGTTCGGTAAAAATTTATGATAGTAATTTATTAATCCCAGGAATGACCTCAATTGTGAAACATTTTCAGGTGCTGGGGCTTTTATAACTGCTTCAATTTTTTCAGGTGACTTATGCAACCCTTCCTTATTAATTATGTGGCCACAATACGATATCTGATTTTGGAAAAATTCGCACTTGTGGCGATTTGCTCGTAGGCCCCGTTCTTTCAGCCTAGTGAGCACCTGCTCCAAATTGGCAAGGTGCTCGTTGTCGTTTTCTCCTGTTATAAGGATGTCGTCTAGGTAACACTGAGTCCCCGGAATCCCTTGCAGGACTTGCTCCATAGCTCTTTGCCAGATAGCTGGAGCTGATGCTACTCCAAAAACCAGTCGATTGTACTGGTACAGGCCTTTGTGTGTGTTTATTGTGAGATACTTTTTAGAGGTCTCCTCAACCTCCATCTGTAGATATGCCTGGGCCAAGTCAATTTTTGTGAAACGTTTTCCTCCGGATAGTGAGGTGAAAAAATCTTCTATCCTCGGAAGAGGATACTGTACCGTGTGAAGGACCGGGTTTACAGTCACCTTAAAGTCCCCACAGATGCGAATTTTTCTCTGTTCTTCAGAGTTATTTTTCAATGCTTTTTTCATGACTGGAACGATGGGCGTTGCCCATTCGCTCCAATCTATTTTGGATAATACGCCTGCCTTTTCCAAATTCTCCAGCTCTGCCTCGACTGCCGGACGTATTGCGTATGGCACCGGTCTTGCCTTAAAAAATTTGGGTATTGCTGCATCTTCCACTTTTATTGAGGCGGTGATGCCTTTCAAGGTTCCTAGTTTCTCTTGAAACACTTCTTTGGCGTTGGCCAAGATGTCTTTTAATCGTTCAGGTATGATGTCATCATTGTTTTTTTCCTTACTGGTCACCGTCAGTGCCTGAATGGAGTGCCAGTCTAAACGTATCTTCCTTATCCATTCACGTCCCAACAACGGTGGACCACCATCTTGTAGAATGTATAAATACAACTTTTGTATTTCTTTGCCGTTGTATACCACAGGCACCTTTATTTTTCCTTTGGGGTATACTTTCTGCCCCGTATATGTTTTTAAGATAATGGATGTGTCTTTTAGAGGTATATGCGAAAATAGCCTCTCGTAATCTCGTCGATTTATTACGGTTAGAGCTGATCCTGTATCTAGCTCCATTTTAACTGGGGACCCTGCTATTATGAGGGTAACCCAAATGGTCTGGTAATCTTCATTGGCAATTACATTATGTAATTTGAGAGAGCTTAGTCTCTTGTTCCCGGAGTCGCTATCGCTCTTCTGGTCTTTGAAGCTACTGTCCATCATCATTTGTACCTTTCTGTGCTTTTCCTTATTGACTCTTTTCCCATTAGTGGATTTTTTATTTTCAGATCGGCATACACGTGGAATGTGTCCCATCTTTCCGCATCGCCTGCATGCTTTTTCTTTGAACCAGCAATCCCTCTGGTCATGGTTGGATCTGCCGCAGCGATAACATCTCTTGAAACCCCGTGTCATTTCATGGGTGCCGAAGTCCTGTGGCCTTTGCTGTATCTTTGCCGCTCCTATTGCACTGAAAGCCTTGTCCAGTGTTAAATCTTTTCCAGAAGATACCTTTTTTTGTGTTTCTACACTTAGGGGATCGCAGATGAATTTGTCTTTCAGAGAATCTGCCAGTCCTGCCTCGAATTGGCAGTGTAGGGTATCAACAATCTCCTCAAAATTCTTGTCCATCGGTTCGGCTGGAGTGATTAAGTTGCGTAACAGCTTGTATGTTTCTGCGCCCATTAGATCCAGAAGCACTGAAGCTTTTTTTTCATCTTCTATTCCATTTGCGGTGCAAAACACCTCCACTCTTTCTACATATGTGGTCCAATCCTCTATCTTGTTATCAAAAACATCAATATTGCCAAAGTTAGGCTCTGTTTCGTTATCAAAAGCATCAATATTGCCAGACTTAGGCATTTCAAAAAAAAGATATGGCGCTTCCCGCGCTTTTTTTTTTCTCTCTGTAGCAACGATATGGCACTTCCTGCGCTTTCCCGTCGCTGCTACCGATAACAATGCTGTTTTACTGTGGTTTCCGTTTATTCACTGTTGGAGACTCGTTCCCGACGGAGGTCTAAACACTGACCTGCTTGCCGTGCCGGCCGTCTCCCGAGTGCACCCTCCCAGTCCGTTATTGCTTGCCTCCGATTTCGCTGCCTGTCTCAGCTGTAGAGCCCGCCGCTGGAGCCCCAGCCTGATGCCCAGGAAGGATTAGCGCAGTACCTGCCACCAGCTTGGCCAGCTGGTGAAACCACAGTTTCTATTACTTCCTTGAGTCTTCTGGACGCTGGAGGAATCGATGTCCTTGAAGTGCTGCCGAATTGCAGGTAAGTCCGTTTCCACTTCGTCGCCACTGTAGTGTCCGTGTGTAGATAAAGACACTGAAGACAGGAGTTGGTTCATAGGTATTTACTAAGCAAGTCTGGGGGGGGTTCTAAAGGATATACACAATACACAGGCTTATATAGCCCAAGTGGCAATTACCGGCATTGCGCACACCTGGGGCTCTTAAAGGCACATACACCACAATTGCTTTTAAAGGCACATACACCACAACTTTGTCTTTGACTGTCACTTTAAGTCTGCATACACCTAAGCTATCTATGTTCTGTCCGTTATAGCTCTTCAGTAGTACTGACTTTTTCTGTATTTTCGGCTTTTCTTTCATATTTTTTATGTCACTCATACTGATTAAGTTTGCTTTTGCCCCAGTGTCCAGTATCAATGTAACTAATGCTCCATTTATCTGCAGTGGGCTCATCCATTTGTCCCCTTTTACTGCATTGACTTTATGTTCAGCATTGTCCATTTCTGAGGGCTGCACATTTTCTGTATTTTTTTTGATATCGTCACATGACACCATTCCTACAAAAAATGTCTCACTTAAATCATAAGAACATAAGAACATAAGAAATAGGAGCAGGAGTAGGCCAATCGGCCCCTCGAGCCTGCTCCACCATTCAATAAGTAATGGCTGATCTGATCCTAACCGCCAATCCACTATCACAGAACCATCTCCTGAATCTAACAGAATTAGACACACGAAATAGGAGCAGTATCAGGCTACACGGCCCCTGGGCCCGCTCCGCTACCCACAGGGCCATGACCGATTCGAACATAGACTCATGTCCAAATTCCTGCCCGCTCCCCGTAACCCTTAATTCCCTTTACTTCTAGGAAACTGTCTATTTCTGTTTTAAATTTATGTAATGATGTAGCTTCTACAGCTTTTTGGGGCAGCATATTCCATGGACCTACCACCGTCTGAGTGAAGTAGTTCCTCCTCATCTCAGTTTTGAAAGAGCAGCCCCTTATTCTAAGACTATGCCCCCTAGTTCTAGTTTCACCCATCATCGGCAACATCTTCCCCGCATCCACCCGATCCAACCCCTTCACAATCTTATATGTTTCAATAAGATCGCCTCTCATTCTTCTGAACTCCAATGAGTAGAGTCCCAATCTACTCAACCTCTCCTCATATGTCCATCCCCTCATCCCTGGGATTAACCGAGTGAACTTTCTTTGTATTGACTCGAGAGCAAGTATGTCCTTTCTTAAGTATGGACACCAAAACTGTACACAGTATTCCAGGTGCGGTCTCACCAATACCTTGTACAACTGAAGCAATACCTCCCTATTTTTATATTCTATTCCCCTAGCAATGAAAGCCAACATTCCATTGGCCTTCTTAATCCCTTGCTGCACCTGCATACTAACCTTTTGAGTTTCGTGCATCAGGACGCCCAGATCCCTTTGTATTTCAGTACTTTCCAGTTTCTTGCCATTAAGATAATAACTTGCTCTACGATTTTTCCTGCCAAAATGCATAACCTCACACTTTCCAGTATTGTATTCCATCTGCCAAATCTCTGCCCACTTACTTAGCCTGTCGATGTCCCCTTGCAGGTTGTTTATGTCCTCCTCGCTCACTACTTTCCCTCCCATCTTAGTATCATCTGCAAACTTTGATATGTTACACTCGGTCCCCTCCTCCAAATCGTTAATATAGATTGTAAAGAGCTGGGGCCCCAGCACTGACCCCTGCGGAACACCACTAGTTACTGATTGCCAGTCTGAGAATGAACCATTTATCCCAACTCTCTGCCTTCTGTTAGATAGCCAATCCTCTATCCATGCCAGAATATTACCCTCAATCCCGTGATTTTTTATCTTAAGCAATAATCTTTTGTGTGGCACCTTGTCAAATGCCTTTTGGAAGTCTAAATACACTACGTCCACTGGTTCCCCTTTATCCACCCTATATGTTACTTCCTCAAAGAACTCCAGCAAATTTGTCAAACATGACTTCCCCTTCATATAACCATGCTGACTTTGTCCTATTAAATTATGATATTCTAAATGTCCTGTTACTGTCTCCTTAATAATGGACTCCAAAACTTTACCTACCACAGATGTTAGGCTAACCGGTCTATAGATTCCAGCCTTCTGTCTACTGCCATTTTTAAATAAGGGTGTTACATTAGCAGTTTTCCAGTCTGCCGGGACCTTTGCCGAGTCCAGGGAGTTTTGGAAAATTATTACCAATGCATCCACAATCCCTACCGCCACTTCCTTCAAGACCCTAGGATGTAAGCCATCAGGTCCAGATGATTTATCCACCTTGAGTCCCATTATTTTACCGTGTACCACTTCCTTAGTGATTTTGATCGTGTTTAGCTCATCCCCCCCTTTAGCCCCCTATTTATCCAGTGTTGGGATATTCTTAGTGTCTTCTACTGTAAAGACTGATGTAAAATATTCATTCAGTGTTTTTGCCATCTCCATATTTCCCACCATTAATTTCCCGGTCTCATCCTCTAAGGGACCAACATTTACTTTAGCCACCCTTTTTCTTTTTGTATAACTATAAAAACTCTTACTATCTGTTTTTATATTTTATGCTAATTTACTTTCATAATCTATCTTCCCTTTCTTAATCAATCTTTTTGTTATTTTTTGCTGTCGTTTAAAGTTTTCCCAATCCTCTATCCTCCCAATAGATTTGGCTACCTTATATGCCCTTGTTTTTAGTCGAATGCTATCCTTAATTTCTTTACTTAGCCACGGATGGCTGTCTTTTCTTTTACACTCTTTTCTTCTCAGTGGAATATATTTGTTTTGGAAGTTGTAAAATAACTCCTTAAATGTACACCACTGATCATGTATCGTCTTACCCTTTAATCTATTGTCCCAATCCACTCTACTCAATCTGCTCTCATACCTTCATAGTCTCCTTTATTCAAGCTTAGCACGCTTGTTTGAGATCCAACCTTCTCACCCTCTAATTGAATATGGAATTCAAGCATGTTATGGTCACTCATTCCAAGGGGATCCTTTACTAGGACATTTTTAATTAATCCCATCTCGTTACACAGGACCAGATCTAAGGTTGCTTGCCCCCTGGTCGGTTCAGTTACATACTGCTCAAGAAACCCATCCCTAATACACTCAATGAACTCATCCTCAAGGCAGCCCTGCCCAATTTGATTTGTCCAATTAATATGATATTTTAAATCCCCCATAATTATAGATGTTCCCTTATTACAAGCCTCAACTATTTCCTGATTGATACGCCATCCAACAGAGTTGCCACTGTTCGGAGGCCTATAGACTACGCCCACTAGTGTTTTTTCCCCTTATTATTCCTTACCTCCACCCAAACTGTTTCATTATCCTGATCTTTTGACCCAATATCATTTCTCTCTATTACAGTGATTCCTTCCTTTATTATCATAGCCACCCCACCTCCCCTTCCTTCCTGCCTGTCCTTCCTGATCGTTAAATAACGTGGTATGTTTAATTCCCAGGCATTGTCACCCTGCAGCCATGTTTCTGTAATGGCCACAAGATCATACCCATATGTAGTTATTTGTGCCATTAACTCGTCTATTTTGTTACAAATGCTACGTGCATTCAGATAGAGAACTTTCAAAGATGTTTTGTGACACTTAGTTCCTGCTTTTCCCCTTTTTAGTTCTTTACCTTTTACTGCATACCTTCTGCCCCTTCCTGACACGCTCTGATTTTTAATTTCCCCACTGCAACCTAAGTCTATGACCTTCTCTGTTGTCATTTTTATTATTTGCTCTCTAGGAATCTCCCCCCCACTAGTTAGTTTAAAGCCCTCTCTACAACCCTAGTTATATGATCCGCCAGGACTCTAGTCCCAGCACTGGCTAAGTGAAGCCCATCCCAATGGAACAGCTCCCTCCTGCCCCAGTACTGGTGCCAGTGCCCCAGGAAGCAAAACCCATTTCTCCCACACCTGTCTTTGAGCCACGCATTTAACTCTCTAATTTTATTTGTCCTAGCCAAATTCGCTCGTGGCTCAGGTAATAATCCAGAGATTATTACCCTTGTGGTTCTGCTTTTTAATTTGACCCCTAGCTGCTCAAACTCCCTCAGCAGTACGTCCTTCCTTGTCCTATCTATGTCGTTGGTACCAACATGGACCACGACAACTGGATCCTCCCCCTCCCACTCCAAGTTTCTCTCCAGTCCAGAGGCGATGTCCTTAACCCTGGCACCGGGCAGGCAACACAGCCTTCGGGACTCTCGCTCTCGGCTGCAAAGAACTCTATCTATCCCCCTAACGATACTATCCCCTACCACTACAACATTTATTTTAACTCCCCCCAATTGAATGGCCCCCTGTCCACGGTGCTGTGGCCAGGTTGCTCATCTTCCCTGCAGTTCCTGCTCCTGTCCTCACAGGGAGTAAGAGCCTCGAACCTGTTGGACAAGTGCAAGGGCTGCGGCTCCTCCAACACTACCTCCTTGGTCCCCGCACCTGCCTCACTTCTAGTCACACCATCCTGACCCTGGCCACGGACTACATCTGAATTAATTAATCTAATTGGTGTGACTACCTCGTGATACACAGAGTCCAGGTAACTCTCCCCCTCCCTGATGTGTCTCAGTGTTTGAAGCTCGGACTCCAGCTCTTCAACACGGAGCCGGAGTTCCTCGAGCAGCCAACACTTACTGCAAATGTGATCACTTTGAGCATCAATGTCCTCAATCACATTAACTTGTTGCCCTTTCGTTGTTTTTACTTTTGAAAAGCATTGCTTGGCAAAGTGATTCTTTCCATTACACTTTGTGCACATTTTTCCAATCGCTGGGCATTGTCTTAACTGGTGTTTGTAACCACAGCGTTTACAATTAAAAATTTCATCCTCCGATTGCTTTTCATTTCTGTTCTGCCCACGTTTCTTCCCCTTGTAGTCCACAGCACCGACAGCAGCATTATCACTCATTGCAATCGCATCATTATTGATTTCACTGAAAGTCTTCGTGTGCTTTCGAGCTAGCTCGCTGGCTTGGCATATTTTCACCGCATTTTCCAAATTTAGTTTGGTTTCTCTCAACAGAGGTTCCCTGACTTTTTTATCATGAATACCAAACACAATCTGGTCACGAATCATGGATGCTTTGAGCTCAGAGAAATTACATGTCTGTGCTTTCAGTTTCAGATCAGTTATAAAGCTAGCAAAAGTCTCATTTTGTTGCTGTGTCCGAGAATGGAAGATGTATCTTTCATACGTCTCATTCCTTTTGGGAGCGCAAAGTGCATCAAATTTTTTTAGCACATCTCCTCATTTTTCTCTGTTCTCCACTGGATTAAATACAAATGTATTAAATACCTCTATCACCTGTGGGCCTGCAACCGTAAGCAGCAATTCTATCTTCCTTGCGTCTGGCTTCGTACCGAATCCGATGGCTGCAATGCAGAGTTCGAATTACTGTTTAAAAGTCTGCCAATTGTAGTCGATTTTTTCTGTGAGATTCAAACGCTCTGGTGGCTTCAAATTCTCCATGTCGCTTTTCACAATTTTCAGCAGATCTTCACCATCCTGGTACCATGTTATGTTCATTAATAAATAGACATTCTTATTATGAACACAGCTAGCTTTTGTTAGTTACTTTGTTGAGCACATGTGGACTGGTACAGTATCTGTAGAGGCTTCCATCTTGACTGCTTCCTTGTGGGTAGCCTAGTGCCTCATGGGTAATGTAGTCTTAATATATATACAGCTGGGTAGTGCAGTCTTATATACAGCTCTACACAGCTGTACGGCTCCACCTAGTGTCCACTATAGAATGACATGTTATTGATCGTTACAGTCCCCACTTAGGACACGGCAGACCAGCTGTTACATTCGGATTCAACTTTGCTTTCATCAACCATGTTGATATTTAGACAATGTGAAGTTTACACGATAAAAACTCATGTTCCACCAGACTCACTGCTACCACCTAAGCGTTCCTCAATCTTTCTGATAAAACCTGAGTGTTCATTTCTCACTCTGATATCTCCAGAGTATTGCTTACTCTCACTGATAGCTCCTCAGCGTCCCGTACCCTCTTCGATACATTCTGAGCGCCCCTTACACACTCTCATACCTCCCGAGCGCTCATTAAACCTCTCTGATACCGCCTGAGTTCCCTTTCCCTCTATAATACCTTCTGAGTGTCCGTTACTCTCTCTGGTATCCATTTAGAGCCCTCATACCCACGTGATACTATCTCAGAAACCCTTCAATTCCCTCACAGCTTCTGAGCTCCCCATTGCTCTGGCAATCCCCTCTGAGAAACTCTGAGACTCCCTGATGCCAGGAGCAACGTGTGTTTGGAATGTTGCGGTGCAGGAGAAAGTGGGCAGAAACAGCTGCCTTTACATCGTGTGCGGGGAAAGGTAAGTAGATCTTGTATGTGAGAAGAGCGCAGAAACGTTTTGCCTGAAACTGCGCCCTTGAGGCAAGTTTTGTGTTGTCGGGTAAACTGCTACAGTGAAAGCACAAAATTAAAACAGAACATATTGGAAATATTCAATAGATCAGGCAGCATCTGAAGAGAAATTTTCCTTTTACCAGACGTCACTGTCCACTTTCAATTACACTTCACGTAACTTATAGCTTACAATTTCAACTCCTCCGTGCAAGAAAAAGTTTGGGCTGAAATGAGGACTTTGCTGATTTGTGCAAATAGAGTGAGGCAGCAAAACAAAACTTCCCACTGCGGATTGGGCAAGGAAAGGACTCAGGAGTCTTGGATGCGTTGAAAAAGATCTAGTCTTAAATACAATAACGGTAGAATTCAAAACAATGCGTGTAGAGCACGGATGATTAGCGACCCACCGCCTTAACCCCTCAACCACCTCGCTCCATAAACAGAGCTCAGAAAGCTCTTTGTTTCCTTCTTTCTCAATGCAAAGCCCTTGACTCAATGCCGGCTTTCAATTATCAGTCACCAGTATCAGAAATGAAATCACACGGGTGTGGTAGCGTGGCCGAGCAGTCCAAGGCACTGAATTTAAAACTCCATTCTTTTCGGGGGCGTGGATTCGAAACCCACTCCTGTAATAAAATTGTATTGATTCTGTTGTTGCCCGAAGAAATGCTCGCTGCAAAGTTAAAAATATATGATGGAGCGAACGTTGATCAGGTCAAGTAGCATCTAGTGAGACAGGCACTTCATCAACAATCCCTTCATTAAGCAACATCATGCGCGAAAAAAATGTTCTTTTTATTCCTTCCTGGAACGTGGGCCTCGCTGGCAATCCCTATCAAACGTAATAACGACGAGGATGGGATCCAGAACCCACGCGTACAGAGCCCAATAGATTAACAGTCCATCGCCTTAATCTCTCGGCCACCTCGTCTCCACCATACACTGCTCTCAGCCATTCCATTTCCTGCATTTTGCATTTAAGCAGAAATACCCTGAAAGAAAGTTCACTTCACCTCTTATCCTGCCCGTGCACACAGACCTACAATGGTGAAAATGTACAATCAGCTTAATGTAAGCAAAAGGCCTTCCGCTGCTTCAGTTGAGGGACTGTCAAAAATGGTCGGTTTGCAGCCAGATTCAGAAAAGAAAAAGCGTCTCCCAGTTAATTGAACGACCGCGGCAGGACTACAACCTGCAATCTTTCGATAACTGAAAAACTCGCAACCGAAGTCAGACGCCTCATCCATTAGGCCACGCGGCCGCTGAAGCTGCTGAGCCTCTTCTTATGGGGAGAATTGTGAGCAGATTCAAGGAAACTGCTCGCAAAAACAAGCGGATTGAGGAAAAGATAAACATATTTTAACTGAATGAACAGGACTTCTGCGAGCTGGGTTTGCACCAGCGCAGGGAATCGCAATGCAACTTGAAACATAACATCGGCGGCTCGTTGGTCTAGGGGTATGATTCTCGCTTAGGGAATTTCTGTGGCTTAAACATGCGAGAGGTCCCGGGTTCAAATCCCGGACGAGCCCCGCCACATTTAGTTAAACTCAACACCTCAGTGATGAAAGCTGAAATCGCTCTACGTTAAAAAAAACGGAATGATCCGGGACTGTGAGCTCTGCCATTTTAAACAGACACAGAATGATCCGGGATTGTGAGCACTCCCGGTATAAACAGACCCAGAGTGGTTAACAACTTACCACGACCCATTCCATTAAAGACAGGCCTGATTTTCAATGCTTATGAAATCGATGGCAACACAAATCGGACTGTTTCTATTATAGGCGGCCGGTTACAATGCCCGCTCTTCTGCTGGACGACAAATTGAAGGTTTACTCCATTATAATTTTTCCATTAATCTCCGTCATTTCTCTCCAGCCAAATGAACTGAGTGTAGGTGTCAGCCGTGGCTCAGCGGCAGCAAAGTCAAGCAGCACTCCAGAGACTTGAGCACATAATCCAGGCTGACACTCCAGTGCAGTACTGAGGTAGTGCTGCACTGTTGGTGCCCCCGTCTTGCTGGTAAGACGTTAAACCGGGCCCTCCGATCCCATGAGAATATGCCGAAAAGAACGAGGATTTCTCGCCCATTATTTAGCTCTCAACCAAAGACACTAAAACAGAAAGTCTCTTCATTAAGGTTGATCAATATTTTTGAAATTACATTGCCTCCTAAAGGAGAAATTTATGTTTCTGCTCCCTAAACATTTGCCTCTGGTCCCGCTGCTCTTTCATTCGGTGACAATCTCAGCAGAAGAAAGGAGGAATTCGACAATCCCCGAATCACGATCACTGCTCCACATTCATTCAAGATGTTGAAGAATTGCAGTGGTCTCTTTTAATTTTAACAAGATATGAGTAATGCATGGGGCACAGACCAGGAGCACCAGGGCGATTCTGACGAAATTGCATTTGAAAGTTTATTTTAGGCAAGTTTCAGTTAAAAGCTCGGAAAGGGGACCAGTATCAAACGTAATAACGACGAGGATGGGATCCGCATTCTCGATTAACAGTCCATCGCCTCAACCTCTCGGCCACCTCGTCTCAACCATGCACTGCTCTCAGCCATTCCATTTCCTGGTTTTTGCATCTAAGCAGAAATACCCTGAAAGAAAGTCCACTTCACCTCTTATCCTGCCCATGCACACAGATCTACAATGTAGAAAATGTACAATCAGCTTAATGTAAGGAAAAGGCCTTCCGCTGCTTCAGTTGAGGGGCTGTCAAAAATGGTCGTTTTGAAGCCAGATTCAGAACAGAAAAAGTGTCGCCGAGTTAATTGAACGACCGCGGCAGGACTCGAACCTGCAATCGTCTGATAACTGAAAAACCTCGCAACCGAAGTTAGACGCCTTATCCATTAAGCCACGCGGCCACTGATGCGGCTGTATCTCTTTTTATGGGGAGAATTGTGATCAGATTCAATTAAAATGCTCGCCAAAAAGAAACGGATTGAGGAAAAGATAAACATATTTTAACTGAATGAACAGGACTTCTGCGAGCTGGGTTTGCACCAGCGCAGGGAATCGCAATGCAACTTGAAACATAACATCGGCGGCTCGTTGGTCTAGGGGTATGATTCTCGCTTAGGGAATTTCTGTGGCTTAAAATGCGAGAGGTCCCGGGTTTAAATCCCGGACGCGCCCCGACACATTTAGTTAAACTCAACACCTCAGTGATGAAAGCTGAAATTGCTCTACGTTAAAAAAAACGGAATGATCCGGGACTGTGAGCTCTGCCATTTTAAACAGACACAGAATGATCCGGGACTGTGAGCACTCCCGGTGTAAACAGACCCAGAGTGATTAACAACTGACCACGACCCATTCCATTAAAGACAGGCCTGATTTTCAATGCTTATGAAATCGATGGCAACATAAATCGGACTGTTTCTATAATAGGCGGCCGATTACAATGCCCGCTCTTCTGCTGGACGACAAATTGAAGGTTTACTCCATTATAATTTTTCCATTTATCTCTGTCATTTCTCTCCAGCCAAATGAACTGAGTGTAGGTGTCCGCCGTGGCTCAGCGGGGGCAAAGTCAAGCAGCACTCCAGAGACTTGAGCACATAATCCAGGCTGACACTCCAGTGCAGTACTGAGGTACTGCTGCACTGTTGGTGCCCCCGTCTTGCTGGTAAGACGTTAAACCGGGCGCTCCGATCCCATGAGAGTATGCCGAAAAGAACGAGGATTTCTCGCCCATTATTTAGCTCTCAACCAAAGACACTAAAACAGAAAATCTCTTCATTAAGGTTGATAAATATTTTTGAAATTACATTGCCTCCTAAAGGACAAATTTATGATTCTGCTCCCTAAACATTTGCCTCTGGTCCCGCTACTCTTTCATTCGGTGACAATCTCAGCAGAAGAAAGGAGGAGTTCGACAATCCCCGAATCACGATCACTGCTCCACATTCATTCAAGATGTTGAAGAATTGCAGTGGTCTCTTTTAATTTTAACAAGATATGAGTAATGCATAGGGCACAGACCAGGAGCACCAAGGCGATTCTGACGAAATTGCATTTGAAAGTTTATTTTAGGCAAGTTTCAGTTAAAAGCTCGGGAGGGGGACCAGTATCAAACGTAATAACGACGAGGATGGGATCCGCATTCTCGATTAACAGTCCATCGCCTCAACCTCCCGGCCACCTCGTCTCAACCATGCACTGCTCTCAGCCATTCCATTTCCTGGCTTTTGCATCTAAGCAGAAATACCCTGAAAGAAAGTCCACTTCACCTCTTATCCTGCCCATGCACACAGATCTACAATGTTGAAAATGTACAATCAGCTTAATGTAAGCAAAAGGCCTTCCGCTGCTTCAGTTGAGGGACTGTCAAAAATGGTTGGTTTGAAGCCAGATTCAGAACAGAAAAACTGTCGCCCAGTTAATTGAACGACCGCGGCAGGACTCGAACCTGCAATCGTCTGATAACTGAAAAACCTCGCAACCGAAGTCAAACGCCTTATCGATTAGGCCACGCGGCCACTGATGCAGCTGTACCTCTTTTTATGGGGAGAATTGTGAGCAGATTCAATTAAAATGCTCGCAAAAAGAAGCGGATTGAGGAAAAGATAAACATATTTTAACTGAATGAACAGGACTTCTGCGCGCTGGGTTTGCACCAGCGCAGGGAATCGCAATGCAACTTGAAACATAACATCGGCGGCTCGTTGGTCTAGGGGTATGATTCTCGCTTAGAGAATTTCTGTGGCTTAAAATGCGAGAGGTACCGGGTTCAAATTCCGGACGAGACCCAGTCACATTTAGTTAAACTCAACACCTCAGTCATGAAAGCTGAAATCGCTCTACTTAAAAAAAAACGGAATGATCCGGGACTGTGAGCTCTGCCATTTTAAACAGACACAGAATGATCCGGGACTGTGAGCACTCCCAGTTTAAACAGACCCAGAGTGATTAACAACTGACCACGACCCATTCCATGAAAGACAGGCCTGGTTTTCAATGCTTAAGAAAGCGATGGCAACATAAATCGGACTGTTTGTATAATAGGCGGCCGATTACAATGCCCGCTCTTCTGTTGGACGACAAATTGAAGGTTTACTCCATTATAATTTTTCCATTTATCTCCGTCATTTCTCTCCAGCCAAATGACCTGAGTGTAGGTGTCAGCCGTGGCTCAGCTGCAGCCAAGTTAAGCAGCACTCCAGAGATTTGAGCACATAATCCAGGCTGACACTCCAGTGCAGTACTGAGGTAGTGCTGCACTGTTGGTGCCCCCGTCTTGCTTGTAAGACGTTAACCGGGCCCTCCGATCCCATGAGAGTATGCCGAAAAGAACGAGGATTTCTCGCCCATTATTTAGCTCTCATCCAAAGACACTAAAACAGAAAATCTCTTCATTAAGGTTGATCAATATTTTTGAAATTACATTGCCTCCTGAAGGAGAAATTTATGTTTCTGCTCCCTAAACATTTGCCTCTGGTCCCGCTACTCTTTCATTCGGTGATAATCTCAGCAGAAGAAAGGAGGAGTTCGACAATCTCCGAATCACGATCACTGCTCCACATTCATTCAAGATGTTGAAGAATTGCAGTGGTCTCTTTTAATTTTAACAAGATATGAGTAATGCATGGGGCACAGACCAGGAGCACCAGGGCGATTCTGACGAAATTGCATTTGAAAATATATTTTAGGCAAGTTTCAGTTAAAAGCTCGGAAGGGGTACCAGTATCAAACGTAATAAC
This sequence comes from Somniosus microcephalus, assembly GCF_052327205.1. Lineage (NCBI taxonomy): Eukaryota > Metazoa > Chordata > Chondrichthyes > Squaliformes > Somniosidae > Somniosus > Somniosus microcephalus. The sequence continues at coordinate 28,099,521 of NW_028225179.1, read as the reverse complement.
GACGAGGATGGGATCCGCATTCTCTATGAACAGTCCATCGCCTTAGCCTCTCGGCCACCTCGTCTCAACCATGCACTGCTCTCAGTCATTCCATTTCCTGGTTTTTGCATCTAAGCAGAAATACCCTGAAAGAAAGTCCACTTCACCGCTTATCCTGCCCATGCACACAGATCTACAATGTTGAAAATGTACAACCAGCTTAATGTAAGCAAAAGGCCTTCCGCTGCTTCAGTTGAGGGACTGTCAAAAATGGTTGGTTTGAAGCCAGATTCAGAACAGAAAAAGTGTCGTCTAGTTAATTGAACGACCGCGGCAGGACTCGAACCTGCAATCATCTGATAACAGAAAAACCTCGCAACCGAAGTCAGACGCCTTATCCATTCGGCCACGCGGCCACTAATGAGGCTGTACCTATTTTTATGGGTAGAATTGTGAGCAGATTCAATTAAAATGGTCGCAAAAAGAAGCGGATTGAGGAAAAGATAAACATATTTTAACTGAATGAACAGGACTTCTGCGAGCTGGGTTTGCACCAGCGCAAGGAATCGCAATGCAACTTGAAACATAACATCGGCGGCTCGTTGGTCTAAGGCTTTGATTCTCGCTTAGGCAATTTCGCTGTCTTGAAATGCGAGAGGTCCCAAGTTCAAATCCCGGACGAGCCCAGTCACATTTAGTTAAACTCAACACCTCAGTCATGAAAGCTGAAATCGCTCTGCTTTAAGAAAAACGGAATGATCCGGGACTGTGAGCTCTGCCATTTTAAACAGACACAGAATGATCCGGGACTGTAAGCACTCCCGGTTTAAACAGACCCAGAGTGATTAACAACTGACCACGAGCCATTCCATTAAAGACAGGCCTGATTTTCAATGATTAATGAAAGCGATGGCAACATAAATCGGACTGTTTCTATAATAGGCGGCCGATTACAATGCCCGCTCTTCTGTTGGACGACAAATTGAAGGTTTACTCCATTATAATTTTTCCATTTATCTCCGTCATTTCTCTCCAGCCAAATGACCTGAGTGTATGTGTCAGCCGTGGCTCAGCTGCAGCCAAGTCAAGCAGCACTCCAGAGATTTGAGCACATAATCCAGGCTGAATCTCCAGTGCAGTACTGAGGTAGTGCTGCACTGTTGGTGCCCCCGTCTGCTGGTAAGACGTTAAACCCGGCCCTCCGATCCCATGAGAGTATGCCGAAAAGAACGAGGATTTCTCGCCCATTATTTAGCTCTCATCCAAAGACACTAAAACAGAAAATCTCTTCATTAAGGTTGATCAATATTTTTGAAATTACATTGCCTCCTGAAGGAGAAATTTATGTTTCTGCTCCCTAAACATTTGCCTCTGGTCCCGCTACTCTTTCATTCGGTGACAATCTCAGCAGAAGAAAGGAGGAGTTCGATAATCTCCGAATCACGATCACTGCTCCACATTCATTCAAGATGTTGAAGAATTGCAGTGGTCTCTTTTAATTTTAACAAGATATGATTAATGCATGGGGCACAGACCAGGAGCACCAGGACGATTCTGACGAAATTGCATTTGAAAGTTTATTTTAGGCAAGTTTCAGTTAAAAGCTCGGAAAGGGTACCAGTATCAAACGTAATAACGACGAGGATGGGATCCGCATTCTCGATGAACATTCCATCGCCTCAACCACTCGGCCACCTCGTCTCAACCATGCACTGCTCTCAGCCATTCCATTTCCTCGTTTTTGCATCTAAGCAGAAATACCCTGAAAGAAAGTCCACTTCACCGCTTATCCTGCCCATGCACACAGATCTACAATGTTGAAAATGTACAATCAGCTTAATGTAAGCAAAAGGCCTTCCGCTGCTTCAGTTGAGGGACTGTCAAAAATGATTGGTTTGAAGCCAGATTCAGAACAGAAAAAGTGTCGCCCAGTTAATTGAACGACCGCGGCAGGACTCGAACCTGCCATCGTCTGACAACTGAAAAACCTCACAATCGAAGATCAGACGCCTTATCCATTAGGCCACGCGGCCACTGATGCGGCTGTATCTCTTTTTATGGGGAGAATTGTGAGCAGATTCAATTAAAATGCTCGCAAAAATAAGCGGATTGAGGAAAAGATAAACATATTTTAACTGAATGAACAGGACTTCTGCGAGCTGGGTTTGCACCAGCGCAGGGAATCGCAATGCAACTTGAAACATAACATCGGCGGTTCGTTGGTCTAGGGGTATGATTCTCGCTTGGGGAGTTTCTGTGGCTTGAAATGCGAGAGTTCCCGTGTTCAAATCCCGGACGAGTCAAATCCCGGACGAGGCTAGTCACATTTAGTTAAACTCAACACCTCAGTCATGAAAGCTGAAATCGCTCTACTTTAAAAAAAACGGAATGATCCGGGACTATGAGCTCTGCCATTTTAAACAGACACAGAATGATCCGGGACTGTAAGCACTCCCGGTTTAAACAGACCCAGAGTGATTAACAACTGACCACGAGCCATTCCATTAAAGACAGGCCTGATTTTCAATGCTTAAGAAAGCGATGGCAACATAAATCGGACTGTTTCTATAATAGGCGGCCGATTACAATGCCCGCTCTTCTGTTGGACGACAAATTGAAGGTTTACTCCATTATAATTTTTCCATTAATCTCCATCATTTCTCTCCAGCCAAATGACCTGAGAGTAGGTGTCAGCCGTGGCTCAGCTGCAGCCAAGTCAAGCAGCACTCCAGAGATTTGAGCACATAATCCAGGCTGACACTCCAGTGCAGTACTGAGGTACTGCTGCACTTTTGGTGCCCCCGTCTTGCTGGTAAGACGTTAAACCGGGCCCTCCGATCAAACCTGCAATCTTCTGATAACTGTAAAACTCACAACTGACGTCAGACGCCTTATCCATTAGGCCACGCGGCCGCTGATGATACTGCGCCTCTTTTTAAGGGGAGAATTGTGAGCAGATTCAAGGAAGCTGCTCGCAAAAAGAAGTCATTAACAACTGACCACTCATAACTCTTGTGCCAAAGCCTATTGCATTTAAAACAGACATTTTTTTTATTATTCATTGATGGGATGTGGGCGTCGCTAGCTGGTTGGCCTGCATTTAGTGCTTAACCCAAATTGCCCTTGAGAAGATGGTGGTGAGCCGCATTCTTGAACCGGTGCAGCCCATATGGTGTAGGTACTCCCTCAATGCTGTTCGGAAGGGAGTTCCAGGATTTTGGCCCAGCGGCAGTGAAGGACCGGCGATACAGGTCCAAGTCCGGATGGTGTGCGGCTTGGTGGGGAACTTGTAGGTGGTGATGTCCCGATGCGTCTGCTGCCCTTGTCCTTCTAAGTGGTAGAGGTCGCGGGTTTGGAAGGTGCTGTTGAAGGAGCTTTGGCGAGTTGCTGCAGTGCATCTTGTAGATGGTACACACTGCAGCCACAGTGCGCTGGTGGTGGAGGGGGTGAATGTTGAAGGTGGTGGATGGAGTGCCAATCAAGCGGGCTGCCTTATCTTGAATGGTGTCGAGCTTCTTGAGTGTTGTTGGAGCTGCACTCATCCAGGCAAGTGGAGAGTATTCCATCACACTCCCGACTTGTGCCTTATAGATGGTGGAAAGACTTTGGGGAGTCAGGAGGTGAGACACTCGCCGCAGAATTCCCAGCCTCTGGCCTGCTCTTGTAGCCACAGTATTTACATGGCTGGTCCAGTTCAGTTTCTGATCAATGGTAACCCCTAGAATGTTGATAGTGGGGGATTCAGCGATGGTAATGCCATTGAATGTCAAGGGGAGATGGTTAGAGTCTCGCTTGTTGGAGATGGTCATTGCGTGGCAGTTGTGTGGTGTGAATGTTACTTGCCAGCCCAAGTCTGAATGTTGTCCAGGTCTTGCTGCATATGGACACATAGATACATAGATACATAGAAGATAGGAGCAGGAGTAGGCCATTCGGCCCTTCGTGCCTGCTCCGCCATTCGATGAGATCATGGCTGATCCTTTAATTCAGTATCCCGTCCCCGCCTTCTCTCCGTAACCCTTAACCCCTTTTGCCCGTAGAAATATATCTAATTCCCTCTTAAATATATTTAATGAGCTGGCGTACACTGCCCTCTGTGGCAATGAGTTCCACAGGTTCACCACTCTCTGAGTGAAGAAATTCCCCCTCATCTCTGTCCTAAATGGTTTAGCCCTTATCCTTAAATTATGTCCTCTAGTTCTGTTCTCACCCGCCAAGGGAAACATTCCTTCTGCATCCAGTCTGTCTAGACCTGTCAGAATTTTATACACTTCTATGAGGTCCCCTCTCAATCTTCTAAACTCCAGTGTGTACATCCCTAAACTACATAGTCTCTCCTCATAGGTCATTCCCGCCATTCCTGGTATCAGCCTGGTGAATCGCCGCTGCACCCCCTCCATGGCAAGAACATCCTTCCTCAGATGAGGCGACCAAAACTGTACACAGTACTCGAGGTGTGGTCTCACCAGTGCCCTGTACAGCTGCAGCAAGGTATCCCTGTTCCTGTATTCTAACCCTTTTGCTATGAAGGCCAGCATACCGTTTGCCTTCTTGACCGCCTGTTGCACCTGCATGCTCGCCTTCAGTGACTGGTGTACAAGAACACCCAGGTCTCTCTGTACTTCCCCCTCTCCCAATCTATTGCCATTTAAATAATAATTTGCCCTCCCGTTCCTGCACCCAAGGTGGATAACTTCGCACTTGTCCACATTATAGTGCATCTGCCATTTATCCGCCCAATCGCCCAGTCTGTCCAAATCGCTCTGGAGCTTCCTGGTCTCTTCCTCTGAGCCCACCCCCCCTCCTAGTTTAGTGTCGTCTGCAAATTTGGAAATGCTGCATCCGACTCCCTGATCCAGGTCATTAATGTAAATTGTGAACAGCTGGGGGCCCAGGACAGATCCCTGTGGTACCCCACTTGTTACTGCCTGCCATTCAGAAAATGAGCCGTTTATTCCAACTCTCTGTTTTCTATCTGACAGCCAGTTCCCTATCCACGCCAAAACTTTCCCCTTTATCCCATGAGCCTCAATTTTCCATGCTAATCTTTTATGTGGGACCTTATCGAAGGCCTTTTGGAAGTCCAGGTACACCACATCTACTGGCTCTCCCCCATCTATTCTACCAGTTACTCCCTCAAAAAATTCCAATAGATTAGTCAAGCACGATTTACCCTTTGTAAATCCATGTTGACTCTGTCCTATCCTGTCCCCATTTGCTAAGTGCTCCGCTATTTCATCCTTAATGATGGACTCCAGCATTTTGCCCACAACTGATGTAAGGCTTACAGGTCTGTAATTACCTGCTTTTTCCCTACCCCCCTTTTTGAATAGTGGGGTAACGTTAGCTACCCTCCAATCCATCGGTACTGTTCCCGAGTCTAATGAATTCTGAAAAATCATCCTTAGTGCATCCGCTATCTCTAGGGCCACCTCCTTCAGTACCCTAGGATGCATGTTATCAGGCCCTGGGGATTTGTCCACCTTCAATCCCTTTAGCTTCCTTAACACCATATCCTTAGAGATATTGATTTGCGTCAGTTCCTCCTTTGCCAATGTCCCTATTTTTCCCGATATCCCAGGGAGGTTTTTTGTGTCTTCCTTCGTAAAGACTGACCCAAAGTATGCATTTAGTTGATCTGCCATTTCCTTATTTCCCATTATATATTCCCCCGTATCTGACTGCAATGGACCAACTTTGGTTTTCACCAGTCTTTTCCTTTTGATATACTTATAAAAGCTTTTGGAGTTAGTTTTTATATTTTCCGCCAGCTTGTTTTCGTAAGCTATTTTGCCCCTCTTGATTATGCCCTTTGCCCTCCTTTGCTCTATCTTAAACTGTTCCCAATCTTCCGCTCTGGCGCTTTTTTTGGCTATTTTATACGCCCTATCTTTGGATTTTATGCTGTCTCTAATTTCCCCTGTTATCCACGGTTGAGTCACCTTTTTAGATTTCCTTTTATGCCAGATTGGTATAAACAATTTTTGCAATTTTGTCATTCTATCTTTAAATGTTTGCCATTGTTTATCTACCTCCAGTCCTCCCAGGAACGTTGTCCACTCAGACCTACTCAGTTCCCGTCTCATGGCATCATAATTCCCCTTGTTTAAATTCAGGACCTTAGTCTCTGAGTCAATTTCTTCGCTCTCCATTTCGAGTGAGAAATCGATCATGTTATGATCGCTCTGACCCAAGGGTCCCCGTACAACAAGATTACTGATTAGTCCCTTCTCATTGCACAGTACCCAGTCCAATATAGCCTGTTCCCGAGTTGGTTCCTCGACATATTGATCCAGATAACCATCCCTCAAACACTCAAGGAATTCCTCCTCCTCATTATTTTTACTGATTAGGCTAGTCCAATCTATATGTAAGTTAAAGTCACCTATGATGACAGCTGTGCTCTTATTGCACGCTTCTCTAATTTCCCTCGTGATGCCCTCCCTAACCTCTATTTTACTATTTGGAGGCCTATATATCACTCCTATTAATGTTTTTCGCCCCTCGCTATTTCTTAGCTCCACCCATATAGATTCTGTATTAACTGAGTTAATATCCTTCCTTTCAATTGCATTTATCCCCTCTTTTACTAGCAATGCTACCCCTCCTCCCTTTCTTTTTTGTCGATCCTTCCTAAATACTGAATACCCCTGTATGTTAAGCTCCCAGCCCTGCTCACCCTGCAACCATGTTTCCGTAATCCCAATTAGATCATAATTATTAACCTCTATTTCCACAGCTAATTCATCTACCTTGTTCCTGATGCTTCTCGCATTAAGGTATAAAACCCTCAGGCTTTTTTTATGCTCACATTTTTTATGAATTAGTTTGACACGGACTGTGTCAGTATCTGACGAGTCTCGAATGGTGCTGAACAGTGTGCAATCATCAGCGAACATTACCACTTCTGACCTTATGATGGAGGGAAGGTCATTGATGAAACAGCTGAAGATGTTTGGGCCTAGGACACTGCCCTGAGGAACTCCTGCAGTGATGTCATGTGATTGAGATGAATGACCTCCAAGAACCACAGCCAACTTCCTTTGTGCTAAGTATGATTCTAACCAATGGGGAGTTTTCCCCTTGATTCCCATTGACTTCAGTTTTGCTAGGGCTCCTTGATGCCACACTCGATCAAATGCTGCCTTGATGTCAAGGGCAGTCACTCTCACGTCACCTCTTGAGTTCAGCTCTTTTGCCCATGTTTGGACCAAGGCTGTAATGAGGTCAGGAGCTGAGTGGCCCTGGAGGAACCCAAACTGGGTGTCAGTTAGTAGGTTATTGCTGAGTAAGTGCCGCTTGATGGCACTGTCAAGGACACCTTCCATCACTTTGCTGATGATTGAGCGTAGACTGATGGGACGGTAATTGGCTGGGTCGGATTTGTCCTGCTTTTTGTAGACAGGACATACTTGGGCAATTTTCCACATTGCCGGGTAGATGCCAGTGTTGTAGCTGTACTGGAACAGCTTGGCTAGGGGCGCAGCTTGTTCTGGAGCACAAGTCTTTAGTACTATTGCCGGAATTTTGTCAGGGCCCATAGCCTTTGCAGTATCCAGTGTCTTCAGCCGTTTCTTGACATCACGTGGAGTGAATTGAATGGGCTGAAGACTGGCATCTGTGATGCTGGGGACCTCAGGAGGAGGCCGAGATGAATCATCCACTCGGCACTTCTGGCTGAAGATAGTTGCAAATGCTTCAGCCATGTCTTTTGCACTCACGTGCTGGGCTCCACCATCATTGAGGATGGGGATATGTTTGGAGCCTCCTCCTCTTGTTAACTGTTTAATTGTCCACCACCACTCACGACTGGATGTGGCAGGGCTGCAGAGCTTTGATTTGATCCGATGGTTGTGAGATCGCTTAGCTCTGCCATCTCCTATACTGCAGCTATATGTTCCTCCAAGGCAGCCACTTTAACTTTCTGCTGGTTGTCTACCTCGGTCGCCCATCTGATCAGTTCATCAAAGGTCTGCATGGTGGCCAATCCAGTTTTCAGTGTGGCCTGATGGGCACCACACAGCCCTTCCTTGTACATTTAACAACATGCCAAATTGTCTTGTTGTGGTGCTATTATGCCTGAGTGGGCTACAAAACTAGTCCACTTCCGTTCCCATAGTCATGGGCGGACTCCCCTTTCCCCTGACTAATTCCCATGACTTGTCCCTACTTTACTTGTACAAATCCTAAAACATGCGTAACAGCGGTCCTAAATGCTGTATAATCCATATCTCGTTGCTGCTTTGTAGGGGCTACATTTTGATACCATGTTCCGTCCCTATATTGTTGAGTTAATTGACCCCACATATCTTCACTCATTTTTGCCCTCACTACTCCATCAGCTTCCCGGTTTTGGAAGTTCTGACCTATTCTCATTTCTCTTAGTTTCTGTCAGAATATGGCATTACTCTGTCGGGGCTTTAGTTCCGGCAGTATTTGAAGCAACTTTAATTTATCTCCTGGGGAGAAAGGTACGTAAGTGTTTTTTATCTGAACTGGTACTGCTGGGATGGATATGGTGCCTGTGGATGCCCCTACCAGTGTAGGCACCGCCGGGGTGCCCGGAATAAATTCCACCTTAATAGGTGCCGTTTTTATGTCGTCATATGGGGGCGGGATTTCCCCATCATTATAGTCGAGGTCATGTTCAGCCCCTTTTTGGCTTAGCACCTCCCAGTCTATCCTGTCCTTGAATACTCTTTTCACCTCTGATGGTGCTGCAGGATCTGTTGCCATTACTGGTACTTCGGTACAATTTTCGCGCCCGTTTTTGGTCCAAATTCGGGCAGGGCTACTCAACTCATAATATGCGTGAGCCACTAAAATGATGGCCTTTTCTTCATTTAATTTTGTTTCTTTAGCTTACCATTCTCTTTCTTTCGCCGGTGGGTCATTCGGTTGCCAATCCTTATTAACAATTTTGTCAATTAATCTTTTATTTTTGTCCGCTAAATAGCGTGTCAGAGACCCCACCGGTCCCCACTCGAGTTTTTCACTTTCCATGGTTAATTGTTGTCAGCAGTACGTCCCGTACTTTACTCTCGCAGAGTGAGACAGTACTTGCAACCACAGTTGTCAGAGGTACCTCCCTTATTTACTCTCACAGAGTGAGTCCATCTTGGCAACAATTTTGTTCGGGTAATTTGTTGTCAGATGTATGCTGAGCACTACTTTCAACTGGAGTTGTCAGAGGTATGCTTAAACTTTCTGCATTGCTTGCAACTCGAGTTGTCAGAGTTATGTTTTAGACTTTTTCTCCAAAGTTAACGCACTACTTGCAACACATACCACACCTACACTTCCGCGCATTTCACCTGCACCCCAAGACCGCTTGACTTATCGATTCACATGTTTTAGTTCTTTGATTCAAAAGGGGGTGGTGGACATGAGACGGTGTTACCTTGCCCTAACTGTATGTGGCTTTTTAAAGTACTCACGTTTTTGGCTCAGCTTCACTCGCCCATGCTTCCCGTCCATGAGGATCCTGTTCGTGATGCCAATTGATGTGGAGCATTTTAAACAAACACTTGACACAAGGTTTTCGGATCGATAATCAAGTCTTCTTTATTACACTGGTGGGGAGACAATCTGCTCTGTCTTAGCCAGACTTCACCAAATTGGTACAGCAAACACTACATTTTTATACATTAAAACACATATGTCCTGCTCGCTCAGAATTCATTCCTGCCACCTGATTGGACCTTGGCCATATGCATCTTCACTGATTGGTTGCCTATGCTGCATAACATTAAAGTACCACTTTTATTATCGTAAACCTTTATGTCCGTTATCCCCCACGCTGTTGTTGCACCTATGATCTTTGCTTATGCCAGATAGGGTCTCATCAACATTGTACTTCTGACTCATTGTCCTCCTTTCCTGCCTCTCTAGGCCTCTTTAATTCCAACTCATTGTTTTACTTTCCTGCTAGAACAGAACTTACATCCTCTAGGCCTCTTATGGTTTCCACATCTGACTATTTGCAATTGTCTGTAAGTGACACAGTCTGCAGTTCTAACACTGCCGCTTAGGTTATCTCAACTGCCAGTTCAGCAATTTAGAAAAAGCTTACTACTGCAAAGACTTATTAGATTATTTTCTTTATTACACCATTCAGTGAAACTGCCAGCGAAGTCACTTTTACTCTTTCCCCACTGCAGAAGGAACCATTTATTTAATATCAACATTTATAAACGGGCCATGCTGGGACACCCTGGCAGGATCTGTGGGGAGAGGAAGGCAGAGTTAAGGTTTCAGCTCGATGACCATCTGTTCCTACAAATAAACATCATGCATATGTTAGTAGTTTTTAAACAGTAAAAAAGAGAACTTGCACTCCTATAGCACCTTTCACGACCGTCGGACGTCCCAGTTGCTCACCAATGCTCAGTTTGAGTCCCGACAGGACCACTAGGTTCCAGACCACATTACAGCCTTGATTCTAACATGGACAAAGGAGCTGAATTCTAAAGGCGAGGTGAGAGTGATTGCTCTTAGCAGCAAAACAGCATTAGACCAAGTGTTGCACCAATGAGCCCGAGTAAAATTGAAGTCAATGGAACTTGTGGGTGGACACAGGGGAAAGTCGACTGTTGGAGACATACCTAGCATAAAGGAAGATGCTTGTGGATGTTGGAGGCGAATCATGTCAGCACCGGGACATCACTGCAGGAGTTAATCTTCACCTGCTTCATCAATGACCTTCCCTCTATCATAAGGTCTGACCTGGGGATGTTCAGTGATGATTGCACAATGTTCAGTTCCATTCTCTTCTCATCAGATAATGAATCAATCCTGGCCTGCATGCAGCAAGACCTGCACAACATTCAGGCTTGGGCTGATATGTGGTAAGCAACCATCGCGCTACACAAGTGCCGAAGCTTCTTCCACAGCACCTCCCAAAACCGCGACCTGTACCTCCTAGAAGGACAAGAGCAGTTAGCGCATGGGAACACCACCAGCTGCAAGTTCCCCTCCAAGGCATGCACCATCCTGACTTGGAAATATATCATCCTTCCTTCATTGTCGCTGGGTCAAAATCCGGGATCTCCATCCCTAAAAGCAACGTGGGTATCTTCACCTCACGGACTGCAGTGTTTCGAAAAGGCGCTCATCACCACCTTTTCAAGGGCAATTAGGGATGTGCAATAAATTCTGATATTGCCAGCGACACCCACATTCCATCAATGGTGATTTTTTTTAAATTGCTTTACAGAAAATGAAGTACTTTTTGAAGCATAGTCACTGCTTATAATATAGGAAAACACGGCAGCCGATTTCTGCACAGCAAGATCCCACTGTGATGTTGGCTGTCGGACACAGCTATGCCCAGGACACCTAGGAGAACTCAGTACCTCTTAGACTCAAAGAACATTAGAAATTTACAGCACAGAAGGAGGGTGATAGGCTCTGGCTGAAAGACCGACCCAGCCTAATCCCACTTTCCAGCTATTGGTCCGTAGCCTTGCAGTTTACGGCACATCAAGTGAATATCCAAGTACTTTTCAAATATGACGTGGGTTCCTGTTCTACCACCATTTCAGGTAGAGAGTTACAGACCCCCACCACCCTTTGGGTGAAAAAAATTCTCCCCAACTTCCCTCTAATTCTTCTACCAATTACTTTAAATCTATTCCTCCTTGTTATTAACCTCTCTGCTAACTGAAATGGATGCTTCCTATCCACTCTAGCTTGGCCCCTCATTATTTTATACACCTGAATTAAGTCTCAACACCGCCTCCTCTGTTCCAAAGAAAACAACTCCAGCCTATCCAATCTTTCCTCAGAGCCAAAATTCTCCAGTCCTGGCAACACCCAGAGGACAACAGTCGAAATGTAATTGGCAAAAGAACCAGAGGGGAGATGAGGAGTTTTTCTTTTTTACATTACGAGTTATTATAATCTGTAATGCTCTGCCTGAAATGGTGGTGGATGCAGCTTCAATAGTAAGTTTCAAAAGGGAATTGGATAAATACTTGAATTGGAACATTGTGCAGGGGTATGGGGAAAGAGCTGGGAATAATTGGATTGCTCTTTCAAGAGCACGACGGGGCAAATGGCCTCATTCTGTGATGTATGATTCTGTGATTCTCTGAAAGGTTTTATTAAAGGATTCATCTAAATGAGGCGGTTATTTGCCGGCTCCACTATCTCATTTTATTGCTGTATACAAGTATCTGTTCTGTTTTCCCTCAACCTCAACTCAAGCTCTGAGTACTGCGCGGTGGTCAAGTGGTAAGGCGTCCGTCTCATAAACCAAATATCACCCCCAACTGTGCCTGGGAGGGTTTTATCATATTTAATTTGACATTTTTAAGGTTTCTCCTTTTTTATCTCTATCAAAACCATTCTTAATTTTGAACATATCTATCAACAATCTTCTTGACATTCACTGCTCTAAGGAGAAAAATCCCAGCTTCTCCAGTCTCTTCGCATAAATGAGGTCCCCCATCCCTGGTACCATTCCAGTAACTCTATTCTGGACTCTCTACAAGGCCTTGAGTTCTTTCCTAAAGTGTGCTGCCCAGAATTGAACCCAATACTCCAGCTGAGGCTTCACCAGTGCTTTATACATGTTTAGCATAATTTCCTTGCTTTTATGCTCTATTCATCTATTAATAAAAGAAAGGACCCTAATCATTTCTACCATCCTTCTCGCCTTGTCCTGCCACCTTCAAAGGTTTGTGTGCACACACCCAATGTCTCCCTGTTCCTGCACCCTCTTTATAATTGTACCATTTAGAGCTGGTTAATACATTGCAGGGGAGAGCATTCTGAGCAATTTAGGGGCCAGTGATCTCCAGAGGGAGCCGATAAAAGGAAATAATCGGCCCCATTAAATTAGTACCATTTAATTTATATTGCCTCTCCTCATTCTTCCGACCAAAATATATCCATTTGCACTTACCTACATTAACTTTCATCTGCCATGTGTCTGCCCATTTCACCAGTCTCTTTCTGTTCATACTCCCTCTTTGTAGCTCTTACTATCTGCTCTTACTATCTGTGCTTTGTATCTTTCCCATTCGTCAGGATCTGTGCTATGTTTAGCTTTTTTGTATGCTTTTTATTTTATTTTACCGCTGTCTATCTCTTACCTCTTTAGTCGTCCATGCCTGTTTTTTTGTCCAGTAGAGTTCTTGCCCCTCAGGGGTATAAACTGATTCTGTACCATGTTAAATTTATTTTGAACACCTCCCACTGATCTTCTGTCATTTTACCTATTAACAGATTTGCCCAGTTTAATGTGGACAGTCTCTCCCTCATCCCGTTGAAGTCGGCCCCACCCAAATCTAGAATCTTAGCAGTTGTTTCGCGTTTCTTCCTTTCAAACACTATGTTGAACTCGATCATGTTATGATCACTATTAAATAAATGTTCATGCGCCTTTAGTCTGTTGAATAAATGTGACTCATTACTCATTGCTAAATCAAATATGGCCTGCCCGCGTGTTTTTTCTAAGGCATATTGTTGTAGAAAACTATTCCGGACGCACTCAATAAATTAATTAACTATCTGACAGGTGCTAGTCTGCTTATCGCTATCTATAGGAAAATTTAAATCCTCCATTAAAACCACTCTGCTTTTCCTACACGCTTGTCTAATTTCTGCATTTATAAAATCTAACATTTCACAGCTGCGACCAGGGGGCCTCTACCCAACTTCCACTACAGTCTTAAATCATTTCCTAGCTCTTAATTCTACCCATAATGTCTCCATAGCCTACTTATCTCTCATTATGTCCTCTCTTAGCATTGTAGTGATTTCATGCTTAATCACGAAGACTACGACTCCCCCTGTACCATTTCCCTATCTTTCCTGTTGACTTCCAGCAGAACTTCCACCACTCTGTATTACCGCCAACTTGATATGAAGGCTACAATTCCATGAACCTTTCATTTTATGTTGTACCTGTCCAGTAGTTTAAAGGAATTACTCTACGTTAAGTTTTAATATTTTCTGCTCCTCCAGAGTTCCTAACTCCTCACCTTTTTGAATAGACTCTGATTTGTATTACTCCGGTCTAAAGTGGATGATCTCACAGTTCTCCACGTTGAACTCCATCGGCCACAGTTTTGCCCACTCACTTAATCTATCAATGTTCCTTTGGAACTTTCTGCTCTCACCTACACTACTTACTGTGCCACCTAACTTAATGCCATCAGCAAACTTGGTTATAGGATGGACGTCATCGAAATGTGAAAGAGGGCTGGGACTGGGAATAGATCTGCGGGCTGAGCTGACAGGACATTGGAATTCAGAATGTATAAAGTGCAGTCTCCAATGCTCCACTTATCTAAATCAGACTGAAAGTAATTTGTAATACATCATCGATCCATATTGGTCGCTGTAACCTGAGGTTGTAGCTCGGTGTTTCAGTTTCGAAAGGGTTGTGTTTCTGTGGCACAATCGGTTGACAAGGTCAGCTGTCAGCTCAAATAATTGATGGTTCCATTAACGATCGAGTAATCTTTATCTTATTGTCTCACAGTTTCAGTTTTCAACGAATGAACACAAATGTGATGCAAACATTGCCAGCTGGGCCCGGTTGATATTCCCAACATTTACCCTGCGGTCGGATAGCACGCACATCAAAAATATTAAAAAGCCTGAGACTGGCTTCACGGAAATCAGAATTCATCCTAGCAGACTAGGTCCCGAAAGGACGGATGGGAGGCCGCACTGGTTGCAGGAGAGCTGGTTCGCTGTGACATGGATGTTTCCGCAATGAGCCACACCAGGCTCTCTCCGTGTTTCTACAATGAATGTCACACTGTTTATTTTGGAAAAGCAAAATGATATTCACATTCTCACTGGTTTCAGTTGATTTGTGAGAGATCATTATAAGATCCTGCAGGGCTGCCTCGGTTAATAATAACTGTTTTAAGCTGAATTTGAGACACGGCAGCAAATCTATCATTTTGTTGCTGTTTTCCAGAGCCCAGAATGAGTGAGGCCGTGAAAAGCAGCTCTCTTCAATAACCCGCTGCTGGCAAATAGCAGCGAATGTGGCATCAGACAGCGCATTACAGCCCATCTCTGGGGAACAAGGTCCCACTGAAGCAGAGTGGTGCAGAGCTTTACATCTCACGCCTATAGGTGACGCCATGGAGATCGATATCATAGAATCATAGAATGATAGAATATTACAGCACAGTAGGGGGCATTCGGCCCATCGAGCCTTTGAAAGAGTGAACCAATTAATCCCACTCCCCTGCGGGTTCCCCATAGCCCAGCATATTTTTTTATTTCCAAGTGTTTATCTAATTACCTTTTAAATGTTAGTATTGAATCTGCTTCCACTACCCCTTCAGGCAGTGCATTACAGATCATAAAAATTCACTGTATTAATGTTTCCTCCTGTCACTTCTTTTTCCGTTCCAAATACCGTAAATCTGTGAATTCAGGTAACTCACCCTCTGGTCACTGGAAACAGATTGTTCTTCTTAACTCTCCCCAAATCCTTCAAGTTTTTAATCACCTCCCTCAAATCTCCCCTTAAGCTTCTCTGCTCTAACGAGAACAACCCAGCTTCTTTAGTCTCTGCACATAACTGAAGCCTTTGATCACTGGTACCATTCTAGTAAATCTCCACTGCACACTCTCTGAGGGCTTGACATCCTTCCTCATGGTGCTGCCCAGAATTGGCCACAATACTCCAGCTTGGGCCTAATTAGGTTTTTATGAAGTTTGAACATAAATTCCTTGCTTTTTTGCTCTATTCCCCGATTTATAAAGTCAAGGACCGCGATGCCCTCCTTGCAGCCTTCTCAACTTGTTCTACCACCCCCAAATACTTGTGACCGTACACGTCCAGGTCGTTCTGTTCCTGCACCCACTTTAAACGTAACACGTGGTTTATTTTCACTCTCCTGATACTTCCTACCAAAATTAATTCGTCAAATTTCATCTGCCATGACCATTTCGCCGGTCTGTCTATGTCCTCCTGAAATCTGCCAATAACATTCTTGTGGCGGTTCCACCGGGTGTCCCTTACATATATTATACATAATTCACTTTAACATACTTATGTATGTATATAACTTACCTCTTTGGGCCGTTACCCCTTTAACATACCTGTTTGGGCCGTTGCCACTTTAAGGATGCGACATAATGCACTGACGTTACATCACGCAGCATGTGACACACCTAAACGCATCGGCCGCCGGCCTAGTTCGGCCGTCCGCTCCCTCGACGGTCACAACAGCCGGCAACAGTGCCGGGTGCCTCTCGCGCTCGGACTTCGGCCGCAACGGCCAGACTCAGTGCTGGGTAAACGCGCCGACGTATCGGCGCAGATCATGTGCCCGCCCCAAGCGCGGGCGAACGCTCTGACGTCACGACGCGGTCCCGTGACGCCCGAACCGCGGGAAAACACTGCCGAGCGTGATGACATCATCACGCAACTCACAGGACTGCGGACTTAGTCCTCGTTGTGTCCCCGCTGGGTTAAGACCTACCTACCGGCTCTCCTGCATCCAACTCCATTGTCTGCTGTATAACATCTGTTTCCTGCATTAAATAACTTATTGATTGTTCTCCTGGCGTCCAACTCGATTATTTAGCAGTCATTCATTCAATACCTACCTAGGTGAACACGAACTGCTGCATTGGTGACCCCAACCACGAAGACTCGTTCCCTGCCGACGATTCACCAGCCCGTCAGCCGGCTGGTTGTGTGACCTACCACACTTTTCAGCGAGGCGGAGAAGCGTGCCGCCCTCTCGGCAGTTTTTCCACTAAGTCAACAACAAAAAGCGTTGCCATCCTCCAGGCAGTTTACCGCTACCGAAATTCACAACAACCCGGACTGTTGCCGTCCTTTCTCCAGTTTTCTCCTTAACAAACGCAAACAGCTACTGACGCTGCAAACATCGAGGACGGGTCCAACGGGCATCCCGCGGCCATGATCTGCCACGGGAAAGTTGCTGTTTTCACCGATCACTGATCAACGCAGCAACTTTTCACCCTCCATTGTGTTATCATCGTAGCACTATGGCACACACCGTTCTGTGTGTTCCAGCCTCCCGAACGATACGCTCACCTGTCGGCGAGTTCACCGACCTCGCCTGTCAAGTCCTTCTGGATCGATCATTTGGCGTTCCTGCAGAGTTTGTCAGAAGAAGGACTTGTTTCAACATCAACGGAGACATCGCCCACGTCCGCCCAACCTGCCCGTCACTCTGATAAGGCCGGCTGTTTCGCACGTCTCCATGGTCCTTCGCCTGATGGATATGTTTTATTTGCGACAACATGCGTAAGGATCACCTTATGACCAGCATCTTCAAACGTGGCCTGCCAAGTCGAGACAGCATGCGCGCCGAGACCACTAGCTCATCAGACCATCTCATCTTTCGGCTTTCGTTAAAGTGAATTCTGGTGGGGGTGCATGTGGCGGTTCCAGCGGGTGTCCCTTACTATGTATATACATAATTCCCTTTAACTTACCTTTGTATGTGCATAACTTACCTGTTTGGGCTGTTGCCCCTTTAACGTACCTGTTTGGGCCGTTGCCCCTTTAAGGACGCGTCCTAATGCGCTGCTGTCACGTCACGCATCACGTGACGCACGCGCGGCAGCCGCCAACCCGGCTCGGCCTCCCGTGATGGCAGCCGGCACAGCTCGGCCTACCGCGGCCGCGACTTCGGCCGCATCGGCCAGTTGCAGCGCCGGGTGTCACAGAGTCATAGAGTTTTACAGCACAGAAAGAGGCCCTTCGGCCCATTGTGTCTGCGCCGTCCATCAATCCCTGTCCAGTCTAATCCCATTTTCCAGCATTTGGTCCATAGCCTTGTAGCAATGGCATTTCAAGTGCTCATCCAAATGCTTCTTGAATGTTGTGAGGGTTCCTGCCTCTACTACCCTTTCAGGCAGTGAGTTCCACATTCCAACCACCCTCTGGGTGAAAAGGTTCCTCCTCAAATCGCCTCTAAATCTCCTGCCACTTAACCTGAATCTATGCCCCCTTGTTATTGACCCCCCTACTAAGGGGAAAAGTTCCTCTTTATCTACCCTATCTATGCCCCTCATCATTTTGTACACCTCAATCAGGTCCCCCCTCAGCCTTCTTTGCTCCACGGAAAACAACCCCAGCCTGTTTCGCCTTTCTTCATAGCTGAGGCGCTCCATCCCAGGTAACATCCTGGTGAATCTTCTCTGCACCCTCTCCAAAGCAATCACATCCTTCCTATAGTGAGGCGGCCAGAACTGCACACAGTACTCCAGCTGTGGCCTCACCAGCGTTTTGTACAGCTCCATCATAACCTCCCTGCTCTGATATTCTATGCCTCGGCTAATGAAGGCAAGTATCCCATATGCCTTTTTAACCACCTTATCTGCCTGTTCCGCTGCCTTCAGGGATCTATGTACATGTACACCAAGGTCCCTCTGACCCTCTGTACTTCCTAGGGTCCTACCACTCATTGTGTATTCCCTTGCCTTATTTGTCCATCCAAAATGCATCACCTCGCAATTTTCAGGGTTAAATTCCATTTGCCACTTTTCCGCCCATCTGACCAACCCGTTTATATCGTCCTGTAGCCTGAGGCTTTCCTCCTCGCAATTTACCACACCACCAATTTTCGTGTCATCTGCTAATTTAGTGATCATACCTTTTACATTCTCATCCAAATCATTTATGTAGATCACAAACAGCAAGGGACCCAGCACCGATCCCTGAGGTACCCCACTGGACACAGGCTTCCAGTCACAAAAGCAACCTTCGACCATCACCCTCTGCCTCCTGCCACTCAGCCAATTTAGGATCCAATGCGCCAAGGCACCCTGGATCCCATGGGCTCTTACCTTCTTGACCAGTCTCCTATGCGGGTCTTTGTCAAAAGCTTTACTGAAGTCCATGTAAACCACATCCACAGCATTCCCCTCATCCACACACCTAGTCACCCCCTCGAAAAATTCAATCAGATTGGTCAGACATGATTTACCCTTGACAAAGCCATGCTGACTATCCCCAATTAATCCTTGCCTCTCCAAGTGGTGACTAATTTTGTCCCTCAGAATTTTTTCCAATAATTTCCCTACCACAGATGTTAGGCTCACTGGCCTGTAATTCCCTGGTTTATTCCTGCTACCCTTCTTGAATAATGGTACTACGTTAGCTGTTCTCCAGTCCTCTGGTACATCCCCTGTGGCCAGAGAGGTTCTGAAAATTTGTGTCAGAGCCCCTGCAATCTCCTCCTTTGCCTCACACAACAGCCTGGGATACATCTCGTCCGGGCCTGGGGATTTATCCAGTTTTTGGCCTGCTAAAACCGCTAGAACCTCCTCCCTCTCGATGCTAATATGTTCAAGTATGTCACAGTCCCCTTGCCCGATTTCTATGCCTACATCGTCTTTCTCCATATTGAACACAGATGCAAAACATTCATTTAAAACCCCGCCTGCATCATCTGGCTCTACACACAGATTGCCACTTTGGTCCCTAATCGGCCCTACCCTTTCCCTGGTTATCCTCTTGCCCTTAATAAACTTATAAAACATCTTAGGATTTTCCTTTATTTTGCTCGCCAGTGTTATTTCATGGCCCCTCCTCGCCCTCCTAATTTCTCTTTTAAGTATGCCCCTGCGCTTTTTATACTCTGTCTTTAGTCTTTTGTAACTGCCAAATGCCCCCCTTTTTTTCCAAATGCATTTTTGTATATCCCTTGTCATCCAAGGTTCCCTTTGCTTGTTGGTCCCACCCTTGACCTTTACAGGAACATGTTGGCGTTGTACTCTCTCTATTTCCCCTCTGAAAGTCTCTCACTGTTTTGACGTGGATTTTCCTATAAGTAGCTGCTCCCAGTCCACTTTGGCCAGATCCTGCCTTATCATATTAAAATCGGCCTTCCCCCAATTTAGAACCCTTTTTTCCGGGCCGTCTTTGTCTTTTTCCATGACCACCTTAAATCTCACCGAATTATGGTCACTGTCGCCAAAATGCTCTCCTACTGACACTTCCACCACTTGCCCGGCTACATTCCCAAGAATTAGGTCCATTACCGCCCCCTCTCTTGTAGGACTTTCCACATGTTGGCTCAAAAAGCTCTCCTGGATGCACTTTAAGAATTCTGCACCCTCTAACCCTTTCACACTCTGACTATCCCAATTAATATTGGTGAAGTTGAGATCCCCCACTATTATTACCCTATTATTTTCGCACTTCTCTGAGATTTGCCTACATATCTGTTCCTCTATCTCCCCCTGACTGTTTGGGGGCCTATAGTACACTCCCAGCAAAGTGCTTGCCCCCTTTTTGTTTTTTAGTTCTACCCATATGGCCTCATTAGAGGAACCCGCTAATATATCGTCCCTCCTTACAGCAGTAATTGACTCCTTAATTAATATTGCAACACCCCCTCCCCTTTTACACCCCCCTCTGTCTCGCCTGAAGATTCTATACCCCGGAATATTGAGCTGCCAGTCCTGACCCTCCCTCAACCATGTCTCCGTGACAGCAACAATATCGTACTACCATGTTTTCAACAACAACTTCAGTTCATCCACCTTATTTGCAAGACTCCTTGCATTAAAATAAATGCCTTCCAGCCCTGCCATATTCCCTTTTGCCTTTACATATTTGCTCTGCCTTCCCAGCTGACTTGTTTTTTCCTCCGTATTTGGCTGTAAATCACCCCCTACTATAGCTCCACTCTGTATCCCATCCCCCTGCCAAGTTAGTTTAAACCCCCCCCCCAGCAGTGCTAGCAAACCTCCCAGCAAGGATATTGGTTCCCCTCTGGTTCGGGTGTAAACCGTCCGACTTGTACAAGTCCCACCTTTCCCAGAAGCAGATCCAGGAAACTAAAGCCCTCCCTCCTGCACCATCCCTTTAGCCACGCATTCATCTGTTCTATCTTCCTATTCCTATACTCACTAACACGTGGCACCGGGAGTAATGCAGAGATTACAACCTTTGAGGTCCTGCTCTTTAATTTTCCACCTAGCTCCCTAAATTCTTGCTGCAGGACCTCATCCCTCTTTTTACCTATGTCGTTGGTACCAATGTGGACCACGACCTCTGGCTGTTCACCCTCCCCCTCCAGAATGCCCTGCAGCCGCTCAGTGACATACTTGACCCTGGCACCAGGGAGGCAACAAACCATCCTGGATTCACGTCTACGGCCACAGAAACGCCTATCTGTTCCCCTTACTATAGAATCCCCTACCACTATTGCTCTCCCACTCTTTTTCCTCCCTTCCTGGGCAGCAGGAGCACCCCCAGTGCCAGGAAGTTGGCTGCTGCTGCCTTCCCCTGGTGAGTCATCCCCCTCAACAGTATCCAAATCGGTATACCTGTTTGAGAGGGGAATGGTCACAGGGGTCTCCTGCACTACCTGCCTGCTTCTATTGCTCCGCCTGGTGGTCACCCATTTCCTATCTTCCTGTGCAGCCCTTACCTGCGGTGTGACCAACTCACTAAACGTGTTATCCACGACCGTCTCAGCATCGTGAATGCTCAACAACCCATCCACCCGCAGCTCCAGTGCCTCAATGCAGTCTGCTAGTAGCTGCAGATGGATGCATCTCCGGCACACGTGGTCATCAGGGGCACCGGCAGTGTCCCTGAATTCCCACATAGAGCAAGAGGAGCATATCACGGGGCTGGGCTCTCCTGGCATGACCTTCCCTTTAATTAATTTTAATTAATTTACTATCACCAATTAAAGATATCTCTAAGGCGCTTGTATAGTCTACCAACAGTCCCTGCTATACCAGAAAAGAACCTAGTAACTATAAACTACAGAGTTAAAGTTTAAAAAAGAGAAATACTCACCAACCAGTCACTTACCTGCTCCCTGGTGACGTCACACTCTGATTACTTTTTACCTCTCTCCCCGCTGCTGAGTTGGTATGCCTCAACTCCCTGCTCCGTGCTCCGACTGGTCTCGGGCCTCGCTGGTTGTCGGTTTTTATACCGGGCTCCTCACCTCCCTGCTCCGTGCTCCAACTGGTCTCGGGCCTCGCTGGTCGCCGGTTTTTATACCGGGCTCCTCACCTTCCTGCTCCGTGCTCCGACTGGTCTCGGGCCTCGCTGGTCGCCGATTTTTTTGCCGGGCTCCGCACCTCCCTGCTCCGTGCTCCGACTGGTCTCGGGCCTCGCTGGTCGCCGGTTTTTATACCGGGCTCCTCACCTCCCTGCTCCGTGTTCCGACTGGTCTCGGGTCTCGCTGGTCGCCGGTTTTTATACCGGGCTCTCAAGGGATCGGAGGACCCGGTTTAATGTCTTACTAGAAAGACGGAGGCACCAACAGTGCAGCACAACCTCAGTACCGCACTGCAGTGTCAGCCTGGATTATGTGCTCAAGTCTCTGGAGTGGTGCTTGACTTTGCTGCCGCTGACCCACGGCTGACACCTACACTCAGTTCATTTGGCTGGAGAGAAATGACGGAGGTAAAGGGAAAAATTATAATGGAGTAAACCTTCAATTTGTCGTCCAACAGAAAAGCGGGCATCGTAATCCGCCGCCTGTTATAGAAACAGTCCGATTTATGTTGCCATCGATATCATAAGCATTGAACATCAGGCCTGTCTATAATGGAATGGGTCGTGGTCAGCTGTTAATCACTCTGGGTCTGTTTAAACCGGGAGTGCTCACAGTCCCGGATCATTCTGTGTCTGTTTAAAATGGCAGAGCTCAGAGGCCCGGATCATTCCGTTTTTTTAAAAGTAGAGCGATTTCAGCTTTCATGACGGAGGTGTTGAGTTTAACTAAATGCAGGGGGGCTCGTCCGGGATTTGAACCCGAGACCTCTCACACTTTAAGGCACGAAATTCCCTAAGCGAGAATCATACCCATAGACCAACGAGCCGCTGATGTTGTGCTCCAAGTTGCATTGCAATTCCCTGCGCTGGTGCAAACCGAGCTCGCAGAAGTCCTGTTCATTCAGTTATAATGTTTATCTTCTCCTCAATCCGCTTGTTTTTGCGAACAGTTTCCTTGAATCTGCTCACAATTCTCCGCATTAAAAGAGGCTTAGCAACATCAGCGGACGCGTGGCCTAATGGATAAGGCGTCTGACTGCGGTTGCGAGCGTTTGAGTTATCAGAAGATTGCAGGTTCGAATCCTGCTGCGGTCGTTTAATTAACTGGGCGACAATTTTTATGTTTTGAATCTAGCTTCAATCCGACCATTTTTGACAGTCCCTCAACTGAAGCAGCGGAAGGCCTTTGGCTTACATTAAGCTGATTGTACATTTTCAACATTGCAGATCTGTGTGCACGGGCATGATAAGCGGTGAAGTGGACTTTCTTTCAGGATATTTCTGCTTAGATGCAAAAAGCAGGAAATGGAATGGCTGAGAGCAGTGTATGCTGGAGACGAGGTGGCCGACAGGCTAAGGCGATGGACTGTTTACCCATTGCTGATCTGTACGTGAGGATTCGGATCCCATCCTCCTCATTACTTTACGTTTGAAACTGGTATACTTTCCGAGCATTTAACTGAATCTTGCCTAAAATAAGCTTTCAAATGCAATTTCGTCAGAATCCTCCTGGTCTGTGCCCCATGCATTACTCATATCTTGTTAAAATTAAAAGAGACCACTGCAATTCTTCAAATTTCTTGAATGAAGTTGGAGCAGTGATCGCGATTCGGAGATTGTCGAACTCCTCCTTTCTTCTGCTGAGATTGTCACCGAATGAAAGAGTAGAGGGACCAGAGGCAAATGATTAGGGCGTAGAAACATAAATTTCTCCTTTAGGAGGTAATGTAATTTCAAAAACATTTATCAACCCTACTGAAGAGATTTTCTGTTTTAGTGTCTTTGGTTGAGAGATAAATAATGAGCGAGAAATCCTCGTTCTTTCCGGCATACTCTCAAGGGATTGGAAGACCCGGTTTAACGCCTTACTAGAAAGTCGGAGGCACCAACAGTGCAGCACTACCTCAGTACCGCACTGGAGTCTCAGCCTGGATTATGTGCTCAAGTCTGTGGAGTGGTGCTTGACTTTGCTGCCGCTGAGCCACGGCTGACACCTACACTCAGTTCATTTGGCTGGAGAGAAATGACGGAGATAAAGGGAAAAATTACAATGGAGTAAACCTTCAATTTGTCGTCCAACAGAAAAGCGGATATCGTAATCGGCCGCCTGTTAAAGAAACAGTCCGATTTATGTTGCCATCGATTTCATAAGCATTGAAAATCAGGCCTGTCTATAATGGAATGGGTCGTGGTCAGTTGTTAATCACTCTGGGTCTATTTAAACCGGGAGTGCTCACAGTCCCGGATCATTCTGTGTCTGTTTAAAATGGCAGAGCTCACAGCCCCGGATCATTCCATTTTTTTTGAAGTAGAGTGATTTCAGCTTTCATGGCCGAGGTGTTGAGTTTAACTAAATGCGGCGGTGCTCGTCCGGGATTTGAGCCCGGAATATCTTGCATTTTAAGCAACAGAAATTTTCTAAGCGAGAATCATACCCCTAGACCAACGAGCTGCTGATGTTTTGCTGCAAGTTGCATTGCGATTCCCTGCGCTGGTGCAAACCCAGCTCGCAGAAGTCCTGTTCATTCAGTGAAAATGTTTATCTTCTCCTCAATTCGCTTCTTTTTGCGAACAGCTTCCTTGAATCTGCTCACAATTCTCCCCATAAAAAGAGGCTCAGCGATATCGGCGGCCGCGTGGCCTAATGGATAAGGCATCTGACTTCGGTTGTAAGTTTCTCAGTTTATCAGAAAATTGCAGGTTCGAGTCCTGCCACGGTCGTTTAATTAACTGGGCAACAATTTCTTTGTTTTGAATCTAGCTTCAATCCGACCATTTTTGACAGTCCCTCAACTGAAGCTGCGGAAGGCCTTTTGCTTACATTAAGCTGATTGTACATTTTCAACATTGTCGATCTGTGTGCACGGGCAGGATAAGCGGGAAGTGGACTTTCCTTCAGTGTATTTCTGCTTAGATGCAAAGAGCAGGAAATGGAATGGCTGAGAGCCGTGTGTGGTTGAGACGAGGTGGCCGAGAGGTTAAGGCGATGGACCCTTAATCTATTGCCGATCCATACGCGAGGGTTCAGATCCCATCCTCGTCGTTATTACGTTTGATACTGGTACAGTTTCCGAGAATTTAACTGAATCTTGCCTAAAATAAGCTTTCAAATGCAATTTCGTCAGAATCGCCCTGGTGCTCCTGGTCTGTGCCCCATGCATTGATCATACCTTGTTAAAATTAAAAGAGACCACTGCAATTCTTCAACTTCTTGAATGAAGGTGGAGCAGTGATCGCGATTCGGAGATTGTCGAACTCCTCCTTTCTTCTGCTAAGATTGTCACCGAATGAAAGAGTAGCGGGACCAGAGGCAAATGGTTAGGGAGCAGAAACATAAATTTCTCCTTTAGGAGGCAATGTAATTTCAAAAATATTTATCAACCTTAATGATGAGATTTTCTGTTTTAGTGTCTTTGGTTGAGAGCTAAATAATGGGCGAGAAATCCTCGTTCTTTTCGGCATACTCTCATGGGATCGGAGGGCCCGGTTTAACGTCTTACTCGAAAGACGGAGGCACCAACAGTGCAGCACTTCCTCAGTACTGCACTGGGGTGTCAGCCTGGATTATGTGCTCAAGTCTCTGGAGTGGTGCTTGACTTTGCTGCCGCTGAGCCACGGCTGACACCTACACTCAGTTCATTTGGCTGGAGAGAAATGACGGAGATAAAGGGAATAATTATAATGGAGTAAACCTTCAATTTGTCGTCCAACAGAAAAGCGGATATCATAATCGGCCGCCTATTATAGAAACAGTCCGATTTATGTTGCCATCGATTTCATAAGCATTGAAAATCAGGCCAGTCTGTAATGGAATGGGTCATGGTCAGTTGTTAATCACTCTGGGTCTATTTAAAACGGGAGTGCTCACAATCTCGGATCATTCTGTGTCTGTTTAAAATGGCAGAGCTCACAGCCCCTGTGGTGTATGTGCCTTTAAGAGCAATAATGGTGTTTGTGCCTTTAAGAGCCCCAGGTGTGCTTAATGCCGGTAATGGCCACTTGG
This sequence comes from Somniosus microcephalus, assembly GCF_052327205.1. Lineage (NCBI taxonomy): Eukaryota > Metazoa > Chordata > Chondrichthyes > Squaliformes > Somniosidae > Somniosus > Somniosus microcephalus. The sequence continues at coordinate 28,073,554 of NW_028225179.1, read as the reverse complement.
GCGATATAAGCCTGTGTATTGTGTATATCCTTCAGAAACCCCCCCCCAGACTTGCTCAGTAAATACCTATGAACCAACTCCTGTCTTCAGTGTCTTTATCTACACACGGACACTACAGTGGTGACGAAGTGGAAACGGACTTACCTGCAATTCGGCAGCACCTCAAGGACATCGATTCCTCCAGCGTCCAGAAGACTCAAGGAAGTAAGAGAAACTGTGGTTTCACCAGCTGGCCAAGCTGGTGACAGGTACTGCGCTAATCCTTCCTGGGCGTCAGGCTGGAGTTCCAGCGGCGGGCTCTACAGCTGAGACAGGCAGCGAAATCGGAGGCAAGCAATAACGGACTGGGAGGGTGCACTAGCGAGACGGCCGGCGCGGCAAGCAGGTCAGTGTTTAGACCTCCGTCGGGAACGAGTCTCCAACAGTGAATAAACGGAAACCACAGTAAAACAGCGTTGTTATCGGTAGCAGCGGCGGGAAAGCGCGGGAAGCGCCATATCGTTGCTACGGAGAGATAAAAAAAAGCGCGGGAAGCGCCATATCTTTTCTGAAATGCCTAAATCTGGTAATATTGAGGCTTTTGATGGCGAAATAGAAGATTGGACCACGTACGTGGAAAGAGTAGAGGTTTATTGCACTGCAAATGGAATAACAGATGAAAAAAAAGCTTCAGTACTTCTGAACTTAATGGGCGCGAAGACATACAGGCTGTTACGAAATTTAATCACTCCAGCCAAACCAAAGGACAAGACTTTTAAAGAAATTGTTGATACCCTGCAGGAGCATTTAAACCCAACACCGCTGCTGATAGCGGAACGATTCAAGTTCTTCAAGAGAAATCAACACAAGAATGAAAGTAACGCTGATTACCTAACCGAATTAAGAAAGCTATCAAAGTACTGCCAATTCAGAGCAGGACTATCGGATTATCTTCGAGGCAAATTCGTTTGCGGTCTCTTAAGTGAAGGAACACAAAAAAGACTGCTTTCTGAAAAAGATTTAACATTGGACAAAGCTTTCAGTATGGCTGTATCATACGAAGCAGCAGCAAAAGGAGCTGCAGAGATACAACAAGAGACACAGGACTTCGGCACCCATAAAATGACACAGGAGTTCGGAAGATGTTATCGCTGCGGCAGATCCACCCATAACCAGAGGGACTGCTGGTTCAAGGGCAAAGCATGCAGGCAATGTGGTAAGATTGGACACATTGCACGGGTATGCCAATCTGGACAAAAAAGATCAACTGACAGAAAACAAAAAATCAATAAAGAAAAGTACAGGAAGGTACAAATGATGACGGACAATAGCTCCGAAGACCAGAATAGCGATAGCGACTCCGGAAACAAGAGACTAAGCTGTCTCAAATTACATAATGTACTTGCCAAAGAGGATTACCAACCATTTGGGTTACCCTCACAATAGCAGGGTCCCCAGTTAAAATGGAGCTAGATACAGGATCAGCTCTAACCATAATAAATCGATGAGATTACGAGAGGCTATTTTTGCATATGCCTCTAAAAGACACATCCATTATCTTAAAAACATATACAGGGCAGAAAGTCTACCCCAAAGGAAAAATAAGGGTGCCTGTGATATACAACGGCAAAGAAATACAAAAGTTGTATTTATACATTCTACAAGATGGTGGTCCACCGTTGTTGGGACGTGAATGGATAAGGAAGATACGTTTAGACTGGCACTCCATTCAGGCACTGACGGTGACCAGTAAGGAAAAAAACAATGATGACATCATACCTGAACGATTAAAAGACATCTTGGCCAACGCCAAAGAAGTGTTTCAAGAGAAACTAGGAACCTTGAAAGGCATCACCGCCTCAATAAAAGTGGAAGATACAGCAATTCCAAAATTTTTTAAGGCAAGACCGGTGCCATATGCAATATGTCCGGCAGTCGAGGCAGAGCTGAAGAATTTGGAAAAGGCAGGCGTATTATCCAAAATAGACTGAAGCGAATGGGCAACACCCATCGTTCCAGTCATGAAAAAAACATTGAAAAATAACTCTGAGGAACAGAAAAAAATTCGCATCTGTGGGGACTTTAAGGTGACTGTAAACCCGGTCCTTCACACGGTACAGTATCCTCTTCCGAGGATAGAAGATATTTTCGCCTCACTATCCGGAGGGAAACGTTTCACAAAAATTGACTTGGCACAGGCATATCTACAGATGGAGGTTGAGGAGACCTCTAAAAAATATCTCACAATAAACACACACAAAGGCCTGTACCAGTACAATCGACTGGTTTTTGGAATAGCATCAGTTCCAGCTATCTGGCAAAGAGCTATGGAGCAAGTCCTGCAAGGGATTCCGGGGACTCAATGCTACCTAGACGACATCCTTATAACAGGAGAAAACGACAACGAGCACCTTGCCAATTTGGAGCAGGTGCTCACTAGGCTGAAAGAACGGGGCCTACGAGCAAATCACCCCAAGTGCGAATTTTTCCAAAATCAGATATCATATTGTGGCCACATAATTAATAAGGAAGGGTTGCATAAGTCACCTGAAAAAATTGAAGCAGTTATAAAAGCCCCAGCACCTGAAAATGTTTCACAATTAAGGTCATTCCTGGGATTAATAAATTACTATCATAAATTTTTACCGAACTTATTAACTATTCTACACCCTCTTAATGATCTTCTACAGACAGGAGTGATTTGGAAATGGAACGAAGACTGTAAACGTGCCTTCCATAAATGTAAAGACTTAATCACATCCGAGAAAATTTTGGCTCATTACAACCCATCACTACCAATCAGACTGGCGTGCGATGCATCCCCTTACGGCATAGGAGCAGTATTGTCCCATAGATTCCCTGATGGCTCGGAACGGCCGATAGCTTTTGCGTCACGCTCATTGAACTCAGATGAGCGTAACTATGCCCAGGTAGACAGGGAAGCACTCAGCCTGGTATGGGGAGTGAAGAAATTCAACCATTACCTACACGGACAATAATTTACCTTGCTGACTGACCATCAACCCCTCATCTCCATATTCAACCCTAAAAAAGGTGTCCCCATTATGACGGCACAAAGACTACAGAGGTGGTCCCTTTTTCTAGGGGTACACCAATACAACATTGAATACAAAGGGTCAAAACAGCATGGGAATGCTGATGGTTTATCACGCCTACCATTGCCAACGATAGAAGAGGCACCTACAGTAGACCCAGTAGAGATATTCCACTCTACCATAGTGGAATGTCTACCAGTGACAAATTCTGCCATTGAAAGGGAGACAAGAAATGACCTTACTCTCTCACGGGTCCACAATTTAACAGTGAAGGGATGGCCAGCACATGGTGAACCACTGTTGCCAGCATTCTCGCAAAGAAGAGAACAGCTATCAGTTTGCCGAGGAACCTTGATGTGTGGATCCAGAGTGGTGATTCCACCCAAACTCCAGGATAAAGCGCTAAACGAGCTTCACGAGGGGCATCTGGGTGGAGTGAAAATGAAGAACCTAGCCAGGGCGTTTGTATGGTGGCCAGGTATCGATGGAGACATCGAAGACATGACGAAGAGCTGCCTAGGATGCCAGAAGGTCCAAAATGCTCTGCCACAGGCCCCTCTACATCCATGGGAGTGCCCCTCATCTCCCTGGCAAAGGGTGCACATCGACTTTGCTGGTCCATTTATGGACTCAATGTTCTTAATCGCAGTTGATGCACACTCCAAGTGGCCGGAGGTAATAAAGATGTCCTCCACCACCACGGAAAAAACCATCACAGTATTAAGGACCATATTTGCCAGGAATGGGCTGCCGGAGCAGATTTGTTCTGATAATGGACCGCAATTTGTGTCTGAAGAATTCAGAAAGTTCTTAAAGAACAATGGGGTAAAGCACTACACGTCCGCCCCATACCATCCCGCCACCAATGGATTGGCTGAAAGGTTTGTCCAGACCTTCAACAAGGCCATCAAGGCCATGGGTAATGAAGACATAAAACTTCAGCACAAGGTGGATAACTTCTTATTTGCATATAGGAATGCAACGCATATGGTTACTAACCAAACTCCCGCCATGATGTTCTACAATAGAAACCTAAGATGCCGGCTGGATTTGGTCAAGCCCAACATCCAAAGGGACGTGGAGAACCGGCAGTTTCAGGGCATGAATGAAAGGCCAACTAGGGCCTTCCAGATAGGCCAACCGGTTTTGGCCCGGGACTACCGTACCGAGAAATGCAGCCTGGAACTACCTGCACACGATTAGGACCACTGATGTATACCGTGGACATCGGAGACAGCATAATAAGGCGCCATGCTGACCAAATCATCAAGTCATCCGAAAAGGGACAACCTACACCACCACTCTATACATCTAACGATGAAGTAGAGATACCCATGTCTACCTCCGATCCAGTGATACTGGAGCCCGATGAACCCGACACTGGCCTTCAAGCCGAATCAGCCTTGCCAGAAGAACCTACTACACCACCAGAAACTACGACACCCCCGAGGCATTATCCGGACCGAGTCAGGAAGCCTCCTGAGAGACTAACTTATAATTAATTAATACAGCAATGTATATTATTTTGCATATAACATGTAATTAATAATTACTTAAAATATGATGTACTAGTTAGCTAGAAGGGGAGGAATTGTGGTGTATGTGCCTTTAAGAGCAATTATGGTGTATGTGCCTCTAAGAGCCCCAGGTGTGCATAATGCCAGTAATTGCCACTTGGGCTATATAAGCCTGTGTATTGTGTATATCCTTTCGAAACCCCCCCCAGACTTGCTTAGTAAATACCTATGTACCAACTCCTGTCTTCAGTGTCTTTATCTACACACGGACACTACAGCCCCGGATCATTCCGATTTTTTTGAAGAAGAGCGATTTCAGCTTTCATGACCAAGGTGTTGAGTTTAACTAAATGCGGCGGGGTTCGTCTGGGAGTTGAACCCGGGACCTCTCGCATTTTAAGCCACGAAAATTCTCTAAGCGAGAATCATGCATCCTAGACCAACGAGCCGCCGATGCGTTGCTGCAAGTTGCATTGCGATTCCCTGCGCTGGTGCAAACCCAGCTCACAGAAGTTCTGTTCATTCAGTTAAAATGTTTATCTTTTCCTCAATCCGCTTCTTTTTGCGAGCAGTTTCCTTGAATCTGCTCACAATTCTCCCCATAAAAAAAGGCTCAACAGTATCGGCGGCCGCGTGGCCTAATGGATAAGGTGTCTGACTTCGGTTGCGAGTTTTTCAGTTATCAGAAGATTGCAGGTTCGAGTTCTGCCGCGGTCGTTTAATTAACTAGGCGGCACTTTTTCTGTTCCGAATCTAGCTTCAATCCGACCGTTTTTGACAGTCCCTCAACTGAAGCAGCGGAAGGCCTTTTGCTTACATTAAGCTGATTGTACATTTTCAACATTGTAGATCTGTGTGCACGGGCAGGATAAGCGGTGAAGTGGACTTTCTTTCAGGGTATTTCTGCTTAGATGCAAAAAGCAGGAAATGGAATGGCTGAGAGCAGTGTATGGTTGAGACGAGGTGGCCGACAGGCTAAGGCGATGGACTGTTTACCCATTTGCCGATCTGTACGTGAGGGTTCGGATCCCATCCTCGTCGTTATTAAGTTTGATACTGGTACACTTTCAGAGCTTTTAACTGAAACTTGCCTCAATTAAGCTTTCAAATGCAATTTCGTCAGAATCCCCCTGGTGCTCCTGGGCTGTGCCCCATGCATTACTCATATCTTGTTAAAATTAAAAGAGACCACTGCAATTCTTCAAATTCTTGAATGAAGGTGGAGCAGTGATCGCGATTCAGAGATTGTCGAACTCCTCCTTTCTTCTGTTGAGATTGTCACCGAATGAAAGAGTAGCGGGACCAGAGGCAAATGATTAGGGAGCAGAAACATAAATTTCTCCTTTAGGAGGCAATGTAATTTCAAAAATATTGATCAACCCTGATGAAGAGATTTTCTGTTTTAGTGTCTTTGGTTGAGAGATAAATAATGGGCGAGACATCCTCGTTCTTTTCGGCATACTCTCATGGGATCGCAGGGCCCGGTTTAAAGTCTTATTAGAAAGACGGAGGCACCATCAGTGCAGCACTACCTCAGTACCGCACTGGAGTGTCAGCCTGGATTATGTGCTCAAGTCTCGGGAGTGGTGCTTGACTTTGCTGCCGCTGAGCCACGGCTGACACCTACACTCAGTTCATTTGGCTGGAGAGAAATGACGGAGATAAAGGGAAAAATTATAATGGAGTAAACCTTCAATTTGTCGTCCAACAGAAAAGCGGGCATTGTAATCGGCCGCCTGTTATAGAAACAGTCCGATTTATGTTGCCATCGATTACATAAGCATTGAAAATCAGGCCTGTCTATAATGGAATGGGTCGTGGTCAGTTGTTAATCACTCTGGGTCTGTTTAAAGCGGGAGTGCTCACAGTCCCGGATCATTCTGTGTCTGTTTAAAATGGCAGAGCTCACAGTCCCGGATCATTCCGTTTTTTTAAAAGTAGAGCGATTTCAGCTTTCATGACCAATGTGTTGAGTTTAACTAAATGCGGCGGGGCTCGTCCGGGATTTCAACCCGGGACCTCTTTCATTTTAAGCCACAAAATTACCCTAAGCGAAAATCATACCCCTACACCAACAAGCCGCCAATGTTCTGCTGCATGTTGCATTGCGATTCCCTGCGCTGGTGCAAACCCAGCTCGCAGAAGTCCTGTTCATTCAGTTAAAATGTTTATCTTCTCCTCAATCCGCTTCTTTTTCCGAACAGTTTCCTTGAATCTGCTCACAATTCTCCCCTTAAAAAGAGGCTTACCAGTATCAGTGGCCGCGTGGCCCAATGGATAAGGCGTCTGACTTCGGTTGCGAGTTTTTCAGTTATCAGAAGAATGTTGGTCCGAGTCTTGCCGCGGTCGTTTAATTAACTGGGCGGCAATTTTTATCTTTTGAATCTAGCTTCAATCCGACCGTTTTTGACAGTCCCTCAACTGAAGCAGCGGAAGGCCTTTTGCTTTCCAAGCATTAACACTGAATCTTACGTGAAATGCAATTTCGTGAAAACTGCACTGGTGTTGCTGGTCTGTGCCCCTGCATTGCTCATATCTAGTTAAAATTGAAACATTCCACTAGAATTCCTCAACTACCTTGAACGAAGGTGGAGCAGAGACCGCGAATCGGAGAATGAGAACCCTCCCTTCCTTCTTCTGAGATTGGCACCGAATGAAAGACTAGCGGCAACAGAGGCAAATGATTAGGGAGCAGAAACATAAATATCTCCTTTGGGGGCAATTTAATTTCAAAAATATTTATCAAACTTAATGACGAGATTTTCTGTTTTACTCTCTTTGGTTGAGATATAAATAATGCGCGAGAAATTCTCGTTCTTTTCAGCATTCTCTCATGGGATCTGATGCCCCAGTTTAACGTCTTCCTAGAAAGACGACACTGCAGCACTACCTCAGTACTGCACTGGAGTGTCAGCCTGGATTATGTGCTCAAGTCATTGGAGTGGGGCTTGAGTTTGCTACCGCTGAGCCACGGCTGACAGTTCATTTGGCTTGAGTAAAATGACGGAGATAAAGGGAAAAATGATAATGGAGTAAACTTTCAACTTGGCGTCCAAGAATAAACCTGACATTGTTATAGAAACAGCGAGATTAATGTTGACATCGATTTCATAAGCATTGCAAATCAGGCCTGTCAAAAATGAGCGGGGTCGTTATCAGTTGCGAATCATTCTGGGTCTGTTTAAACCGGGAGTGCTCACAGTCCCGGATCATTCTGTGTCTGTTTGAAATGGCAGAGCTCACAATCCCGGATCACGCCTTTATTTTTTAGAAGTAGAGCGATTTCAGCTTTGATGACCGAGTTGTTGAGTTTAACTAAACGCGCCAGGGCTCGTCCGGGATTTGAACCTAGGACCTCTCGCATTCTTAAATCGTCAAATACCCAAAGCGAGAATCATACATCTAGACCAACGAGCCACCGATGGGTATTGCTACTTAGGTACAGAAAGCAGGAAATGGAATGTCTGAGAACAATGCGTCGGCGAGACGAGGTGGCCGAGAGGTTAAGGCGATGGACTGCTAATCCGTTGCGTGCTACACGTGTGGGTTTGAATCCCATCATCGTCATTACTGTGTTACATGTTTGCTGCTGATGCACTTTGCTGATGCAATTTGCTGATGCAGTGCATCTTGCAGATGGTACACACTGCAGCCACAGTGCACCGGTGGTGGAGGGATTGAATGTTGAAGGTGGTGGATGGAGTGCCAATCAAGCGGGCTGCTTTATCCTGCATGGTGTCGAGCTTCTTGAGTGTTGTAGGAGCTGCACTCATCCAGGCAACTGGAGAGTATTCCATCACACTCCTGACTTGTGCCTTGTAGATGGTGGAAAGGCTTTGGGGAGTCAGGAGGTGAGACACTCGCCACAGAATTCCCAGCCTCTGGCCTGCTCTTGTAGCCACAGTATTTATATGGCTGGTTCAGTTCAGTTTCTGATCAATGGTGACCCCCAGGATGTTCATAGTAGGGGATTCAGCGATGGTAATGCCATTGAATGTCAAGGGGAGATGGTTAGAGTCACGCTTGTTGGAGATGGTCATTGCCTGGCACTTGTGTGGTGCGAATGTTACTTGCCACTTATCAGCCCAAGTCTGAATGTTGTCCAGGTCTTGCTGCATATCGACACGGACTGCGTCAGTATCTGACGAGTCTCGAATGGTGCTGAACAGTGTGCAATCATCAGCGAACATCCCCACTTCTGACCTTATGATGGAGGGAAGGTCATTGATGAAGCAGCTGAAGATGGTTAGGCCTAGGACACTGCCCCGAGGAACTCCTGCAGTGATGTCATGTGATTGAGATGAATGACCTCCAACAACCACAGCCAACTTCCTTTGTGCTAGGTATGATTCCAACCAATGGGGAGTTTTCCCCTTGATTCCCATTGACTACAGTTTTGCTAGGGCTCCTTGATGCCACTCTCGATCAAATGCTGCCTTGATGTCAAGGACATTCACTCTCACCTCACCTCTTGAGTTTAGCTCTTTTGTCCATGTTTGGACCAAGGCTGTAATGAGGTCAGGAGCCGAGTGGCCCTGGTGGAACCCAAACTGGGCGTCAGTTAGCAGGGTATTGCTGAGTAGGTGCCGCTTGATAGCACTGTCAACGACACCTTCCATCACTTTGCTGATGATTGAGAGTAGACTGATGGGACGGTAATTGGCCGGGTCGGATTTGTCCTGCTTTTTGTAGACAGGACATACTTAGGCAATTTTCCACATTGCCGGGTAGATACCAGTGTTGTAGCTGTACTGGAACAGCTTGGCTAGGGGTGCAGCTAATTCTGGAGCACAAGTCTTCCGTACTATTGCCGGAATGTTGTCAGGGCCCATAGCCTTTGCAGTATCCAGTATCTTCAGCCGTTTCTTGACATCACGTGGAGTGAATTGAATGGGCTGAAGACTGGCATCTGTGATGCTGAGGCCCTCAGGAGGAGGCCGAGATGGATCATCCACTCGGCACTTCTGGCTGAAGTTAGTTGCAAATGCTACAGCCTTGACTTTTGCACTGACGTGCTGGGCTCCACCATCATTGAGGATGGGGATATTTTTGCAGCCTCCTCCTCCTGTTAACTGTTTGATGCTGATGCACTTTCCAAGCATTTCACTGAATCTTACTTAAAATGCAATTTCGTGAAAGCTGCACTGATGTTGCTGGTCTGTGCCCCTGCATTGCTCATGTCTTGTTAAGATTAAAACATTCCACTGGAATTCCTCAACCACCTTGAATGAAGGTGGAGCAGAGATCGCAAATCGAAGATTGAGAACCCTCTCTTCCTTCTTCTGAGATTGGCATCGAATGAAAGACTAGCGGCAACAGAGGCAAATGATTCGGGAGCAGAAAAATAAATTTCTCCTTTGGGGGCAATTCAATTTCAAAAATATTTATCAAACTTAATGACGAGATTTTCTGTTTTACTGTCTTTGGTTGAGAGATAAATAATGCGCGAGAAATCCTCGTTCTTTTCAGCATTATCTCATGGGAACTGAAGCCCCAGTTTAATGTCTTAATAGAAAGACGGCACTGCTGACAGTGCAGCACTCCCTCGGTACTGCACTGGAGTGTCAGCCTGGATTGTGTGCTCAAGTTCTGGAGTGGGGCTTGAGTTTGCTGCCGCTGAGCCACGGCTGTCAACTAAACTCAGTTAATTTGGCTGCAGTAAAATGACGGAGATAAAGGGAAAAATGATAATGGAGTAAACTTTCAACTTGGCATCCAAGAATAAACCGGGTATCGTTATAGAAACAGCGCGATTTATGGTGCCATCAATTTCATAAGCATTGCAAATCAGGCCTGTCTATAATGGGCGGGGTCGCGGTCAGTTGCGAATCATTCTGGGTATGTTTAAACCGGGAGTGCTCACAGTCCCGGATCATGCCGTTTTTTTTCGAAGGAGAGCGATTTCAGCTTTGATGACCGAGTTTTTGAGTTTAACAAAATGTGTGAGGGCTCGTCTGGGATTTGAATCCGGGACCTCTCGCATTTTAAATCGTGAAATACCCAAAGCGACAATCATACCCCTAGACCAACGAGCCGCCCATGTCATCTTCGCATTTGCATTGAGTTTCACTGCGCTGGTACGAATCCAGTTCGCAGAAGACCTGTTTATTCAGTTGAAATATTATTATCTTTTCCTCAATCCACTTCTTTTTTCGAGCAGTTGCCTTGAACCTGCTCACAATTCACCCCATATAAAGAGATTCAGCAGCATCAGCGGCCGCATAGACTAATCGATAATGCTTCTGACTTCGGTTGCAAATTCTTCAGTTATCAGAAAAGTTCAGGTTCGCGTCCTGCCACGGTTGTTTAATTATCTGGGCGACACTGTTTCTGTTCTGAATCTGGCTTCAAACTGACCATTATTGACAGTCCATCACCTGAAGCAACGGAAGGCCTTTTGCTTACATTAAGCTGATTGTACATTTTCAGCATTGTAGATCTGTGTGCACGGGCAGGATAAGCGGTGAAGTTGACTTTCTTTCAGGGTATCCTACTTAGATGCAAAAAGCAGGAAATGGAATGTCTGAGAGCAGTGCATCGGTGAGACGAGGTGGCCGAGAGGCTAAGGCAACGGACTGCTAATCCATTGTGTGCTGCACGCGTGGGTTGGGATGCCATCCTTCTCGTTACTGTGTTAAATGTTTAAAAACAAAAAAATTAAATCATTGATGGGATGTGGACGTCGCTGGCTGGCTAGGCCTGCATTTGGAGCCCATCCCTAATTGCCCTTGAGGGGATGGTGGTGACCGTCTTCTTGAGCCGCTGCAGTTCATATGGTGTAGGTACACCCACAATGCTGTTAGGAAGGGAGTTTCAGGATTTTGGCCCAGCGACAGTGAAGGAACGGCGATACAGTTCCAAGTCATCATGTTGTGTGGCTTGGAGGGGAACTTGTAGGTGGTGATGTTCCCATGCGTCTGCTGCCCTTGTCCTTCTAAGTGGTAGAGGCCGCGGGTTTGGAAGGAGCTGTTGAAGGAGCTTTGGCGAGTTGCTGCAGTGCACCTTGTAGATGGTACACACTGCAGCCACAGTGCGCCGGTGGTGGAGGGAGTGAATGTTGAAGGTGGTGGATGGATTGCCAATCAAGCAGGCTGCTTTATCCTGAATGGTGTTCAGCTTCTTGAGTGTTGTTGGAGCTGCACTCATCCAGGCAAGTGGAGAGTATTCCATCACACTCCTGACTTGTGCCTTGTAGATGGTGGGAAGGCTTTGCGGAGTCAGGAGGTGACACACTCGCCGCAGAATTGCCAGCCTCTGGCCTGCTCTTGTAGCCACAGTATTTATATGGCTGGTCCAATTCAGTTTCTGATCAATGGTAACCCCCAGGATGTTGATAGTGGGGGATTAAGCGATGGTAATGCCATTGAATGTCAAGGGGAGATGGTCAGAGTCTCGCTTGTTGGAGATGGTCATTGTCTGGCACTTGTGTGGTGCGAATGTTACTTGCCACTTGTCAGCCCAAGTCTGAATGTTGTCCAGGTCTTGCTGCATATGGACACAGACTGCATCAGCATCTGACGAGTCTCGAATGGTGCTGAACAGTGTGCAATCATCCCCACTTCTGACCTTATGATGGAGGGAAGGTCATTGATGAAACCGCTGAAGATATTTTGGCCTAGGACACTGCCCTGAGGAACTCCTGCAGTGATGTCATGTGATTGAGATGAATGACCTCCAACAACCACAGTCAACCTCCTTTGTGCTAGGTATGATCCCAACCAATGGAGAGTTTTCCCCTTGATTCCCATTGACTTCAGTTTTGCAGGTTTCTCTAGTTGTGTTTATCTTTCATTCTTCATCTATGAGCTGTTTCTAAATCCGTGAGTTTGTGCTGCTTTGTGGGTGAGCGGCAAACTTGTAGATATGTGCCGTTCGCTCTCCCAGATTGAGAATGTGGAAAATGTGGAGCAGTCTTCTGTAAACAAGCGGATTTACATATTTACCTCACAGTTTCCGCACATCTGGAACTGAATTCCCGCTTTTAATTATAAAATCGCGGAATTTTTGACAGTTATTGTTTTAAATCTTCTGCAATGTCGCCAAACTGAGGGAATTGGGGATTTTTGATTAAAGAGCGGGGGCTCATCTGGGATTTGGGTCCTCGCCTCTCGCTTTTAAATCAATGGATTTTTCTGTGCGAGAATCATATCGCTAGACGCTATCTTTCAATGTCTCACGTCTCTGTGTCTTGTCTCTCTGTGTTTTCCACTGATGGACGTCTCAGGCTTCCTTCAACTGCCAAGTCTGATCTAACCTGCCGCACCAGCAGGAAAGGGTAAAGAAAGAAACAATGACTGAGACGGCAGGGGACGTATTTAAAAAGTCATATTCGAATTTTCAGACCGAACCCGGTGAAGTCAGGATGATATTGTTGACTTGAAATATTTCGGGTACCATTTGATATTGCGGTACATTATATAGGAACTCGAGATTGGAAGGACAGAAGCAGTCTGAAAGAAATCATACACCTTCGTTTACCAGCGGCTTGTTTGTCTCGGAGTTTGAATCTCGCTCGAGGGGTTTCATTGGTTGCTATGGGAGAGGTTCCCAGATTCAAACGCTGTCTTTGTACAGTTGCAGAATGTGCACAGATTGAAGCTGACATGATAATTGTTTACAACTCAACTGACCTCATTGGCGATTCTCAGTCCTTGAAGGACATCAATGTGGTTTTGCTTTAAAAGTTCATCACCGAAACCTGACTGAACAGCGACTTCTGTCAGGACTCAAACCCACAACCTTTGAATGACCTTTCCAGCCATTACACTAGAAAGGCCAATGCGCTACCCATTGCGCCACAGAGCCGATTACGGCAGATGACGCTGAATCGATGAGATTGAGCTTCTTTGTGGGTGACCGGGAGACTTGACGATATGTTCAGATGATTTCCCTGTAAATAATTGCCAGCTCCGTCTTTTCCCAAAGTTTGTACAAACGTATTAATGAGAGGATCAGATACATCGCTTGGGGAAAATCGTCCACTAAACATTGAATGTTAACAGTATTTATTGTGAGCGGTTTAGATTTATTCTGGTATAAAAGTCGCCGCGATCTGGGCCTGATTCGAGCAGGCGGTCTTATGATCTGGAGTCAGACGGGTTCCCGAAATCCTATTGCATCTCAAATACCCTCATATACAGGCTCTTCCATTATAGGGTGGTACTTTGAGATGCCACACCAACAATTCTAACTGTGTGACACATGAAGGCTTTCAAACCCCCGCCAGGTCCCGCGGGGTGTGAGACAGCCTTGCGAAGCAGCATTCCCTATCAGTGCCCATATCTCGCTTGCTTCTGCCGACTGCTGCCAGTTAAAAGCAACAAATACATTTGCAGGTACAGGGCACAAAGAATCATCAGGGAAAGAGGCATGAACTCAAAATCCAAATTAGAGCGACAGGATCAGAGGGTCAGTTAATGTCCTGGGGTGAGCACCTCCGTCAGAGCGGCAAACAAATAGGTTTAAGAGAGAGAGAATCTATTTCCTCTGTTGGGAGGGTCCAGCACAATGGGGCACAACCGTAAAATCAGAGCTACCCCGTTCAGGGATGATGTAAGGAAGCGTTTCTTCACACAGACGGTAGTAGGAATCTTGAACTCTCTTCCCGAAACAGTTGTTCAGGCTGGGGATCAATTGACAATTTCAAAATGAGATCGATAGGTTTGTGTTCGGCGAGGATGTGAAAGTTTATGGAATCATCGAAGGTAGCTGGATTTCAGATGCAGATCTGCCATGATCTAATTGAATAGCGAGCAGGCTCGAGGGCCTGAATGGCCTCCTGCTGTTTCTATGTTCCTCTGACAGTAACAGGACAGAAACGTCAACAGCTGCAAACATACATCGCATTTTATTCATATTTAACAGCAAAAATATCCAGGCCGTGCGCAACTATGCTGTGGTCAGAAGACTTACGTGAAGCCGACGTGTGGCGCTGTGATGGTATCATGGTTAGTGCCCTGCATTGTGACCGCAGTAACCTCGGTTCAAACTTAAATCACGTCACAGCTCGCTTTGCATCTTCTGTCCTCTGCGGAACCTGCTAATGGAACAGACTGAAAAATCAATCTTTACGACATTAAAAATGATGTTTTGTTGGCGGTGAAAAGCTATTTACTCCTTTTAAACCCGCGCTCTCACATGCCTGACCTTGATGCTCCATAATTCAAACCCGCCTCTTCTCCCAGCTTTTTCTTCTTCAACAATCAGTAGCCATTCTTTACTTGCCTCCTAACATTTCATTGTCACTTGCCTGCGGTATTACCTTAATCTAACATTCACTTTCATGTGCTTACGTGGTTAATTTCTCTCTGCTACCACCGCGGTTCATGGCGGCACATGTCCCATTCGCAGCAATGTACAACCAGTCGATACATTTAGATCTGTGTGACCACTTGACAGATAAGCGCTGCGAAAGCAGGACTGGACTTTAGAAGGACAGCGGCGGGATTGTTCACGAAATTTCCTTGGAGAATCTTGTGATATCTTGTTAACTGAAGAAGTGGGTTCTGTATTGATGCTGGCTGGCGCTTTTCCCAAAACTTTTGCAGTGCGTGAGCGACAGGCAGCGTTACCTAGCTGCCAACGAGGGGTGAAATCTGAGCTATTGGCCCGCTGTTATGTTGCAGTTAGATCGGAAGTGTTCCGTCTTAATCTTAACAAGTCTTTTGAAGTGTGTGATTGCAATAAATCTATATATATAAATCGGTACATCTCTCTGTCTGTCTCTCTGTCTGCCTCTTTGTCTTTCTGACTGTCCGGCTATACAATCAAAAGTTATAGAGCGTACCTACACGTACGTTGTATTGAAAGAAACCTTATCGTTAGGCGACTCTCGTAGGTGTATTTACTTTTTTGTCAGACAAAAATTGTTTGGACAGTATACAAATAACTTTCAAAAATCCTCAAAAATCCACTCATTAGCTGTTGACCAATCCTACCTCTCATTAGCGTTAAGTGATGTGCTGCTTGACCAATTCTACAGTTCACTCACCTGATGGTTGACCAATCAGTGCAGCACGGGCGGGTCCTAATCCTCCAGTCTCCCTAAATTTCGCCGCCATTTTTCCCATCCCCACAGGGACAGAAGCAGCAAAAGAAACCCCCACATTGCGGCTCCCGATCCCGCTCCCGCCCCACCGGAGCGGCAGGTAAGTTGGGCTCACTCGGGCCGTGCCTCGCAACTGCTGGGCGCGACACACACCGTGGTCCAGCGAGCTGCAGCGGCCGGCCGTCCTCGGCCCTGAAGCGCTAGGCCCCTCATGGCCGCTATCACAACGGCACCGGGCCTCAGGCACTAGGCAGGGAGAGGGGAGGGAGGGGGAGAGGAGGGAGGGGGAGGACAGCACAGGTGGAGAGGGGGAGAGAGGGGGGACAGACGGGGGCAGGGAGACCGCGCAGCCCAAAATTGCCCTGGCAACGCCGGGCACCCCCAGTTGTAGATGATAAATGGAAAGAGCACTCGTGGGTGAATGCAGCGATTACAGGAGGTTGGCCATAATTGAAATGTTTTTGAATGCCCGTGGCACGAGACCCTGTGTTCTTTATGAAGAGTGGGAGCAGGGATAAAGATAACAGAAATAAAATGTACTGACTTGTTGCGAATCAGAAAACTGCACTGGTCTGTGATCAGTGAAAGTTTGAAATTAAATTCATTTCCAAAGGATAAAGTTAACCCTTTCTTCCAGCTCCCTCATCATTTGCTTTTTCTGTTAATCTTTCAAGCGGTGTAAGAACATAAGAAGATAAGAAATAGGAACAGGAGTAGGCCATTCGGCCTTTCGAGCCTGCCCTGCCATTCATTGAGATCATGGCTGATTTCTGCCTCAACTCCATTCACCGGCCCAATCGGCATATCCCTTAACGCCCTTACTAGTCAGAAAAGTATCGACTTCTGTTTTGAATATACCCAATGAAAGAGCCTCCACAGCCAACTGGGCTAGAGAATTCCAAATATTCACCACCCTCTGTGTGAAGAAATGTCTTCTCATCTCATTCCTAAATGGCCTACCCTTTAACCTGAGACTGTGGCCCCTGGTTCTAGACTACCGAGCCTTGGAAAACATTCTCCCAGCATCCACACTATTATAATATTGCACGCTTCAATGCGATCCTCTCTCATTGTTCTGAATTCAAGAGAATATAGGCCTAGTTTACTCAATGTCTTCTCATAGGATGGTCCCGCCATCTGAGGAATCAATCTCGTGAATCTTCGATGCAGCCCCTCTATGGCAAGTATATCCTTCCATGGGAAAGATCAAAATTGTACACAGTACTCCAGGTGTGGCCTCACCAATGCCCTATATATTTGGAGTAAGACTTCTTCACTCCTGTAACCAAATCATCTTGTAATGAAGGCCCGCATACCAATTGCCTTCCTAATGAGTTGCTGCACCTGCACATTCACTTTCAGTGACTGATATACAAGGACACCCAGGTCCCTTTGCTCATCTGCATTCCCCAATTGTTCACCATTTAGGAAGTACTCTGCCTTTCTGTTTTTTCTAACAAAGTGGATACCCTCATATTTATCCACATTATCTTCCATCTGCCATGTTCTAGCCCACTACTGAGCCTGTCGAGATCCCCTTGAAGCCTCCTCACTTCCTTTTCACAACGGACCCTGCCACCTAGCTTTGTATCATCAGTAAATTTTGAAATGTTACATTTAGTCCCCTCACCCAAATCATTGATATAGATTGTGAATAGGTGGGGCCCAAGCACCAATCCTTGCGGTGCCCCACTAGTCAATGCCTGCCATCCTGAAAAAGACCCGTTTATCCCTCCTCTTTGTTTTATGTCTGTTAACCTGTGTAAAGCCCGTGTAGATTGGAGTTCGCTCTCAGCTATTCCCAGCGACGTGAAAATGAAACACGAGGAGACGAGGATTACCCCGAACAGCAGAACTGGGCACTGACTTTATTTCGATTGCTGAGTGAGTTGTTCTGGTCCTTTAATATTTCCTTCACCACTAAAACGCCTGTTTTAACTCACAGGCATTAATGGGCGGTTTTATTAAATGGTGGATAGTTTCCATCAAATAGATTTGAATAAATCTGCAAAAAGACGAGGTTAGGACTGGAACTGGTAAGATATCGATCACAACGTTAAAATCAAAGTCAGCCTCATTGTCCAATGAGGCAGGGAAGCACGAACATAGAGGAAGGGAATGAAGCAAGGAGGGAAGGAAGGGAAGAAGAAGGAAGGCGCTCTCGATTCCAGCTTCTTTCCATTAGAGCTGGGTGAAGTATTAGGTGGAGAAATTGGGAGAGTTTTACCAATCAGGGAGAGAAAATATCGTCTAACTTGGGGACTGTAACATTTTCAGTCTACGTATCTTCCAACTCGATTAACAGTCCTGAGACTTTAACCTCTCACCAACCTCGAACTAACATTATTATCCAAAAGGAATCATCCAAAAATCCCTTTTATTTCAGTATTTCTGTTTCCAAACGGTAGAATCAATCTGCCCGTGCTCCCAGATTGACAATGTGGAAAATATGGAGAAGGCTTCTGGAAACAAATGGATTTACATATTTACCTCACAGTTTCAGCACTTCTGGGACTGAATTCCTGCTTTAAATAATAAAATTGCCGTTTTCTTGCAATGTACTGAACACATGCTGATTTTCTGGCAGTTATTATTTGAAGACTTGTTGAATGTCTCCTGGCCGAGGAAAGTGCTTCTATTAAAATATTGGGGCGTGTCCGGGATTTGATTCCCGGCACCTCTTGCATTTTAATTGATGTGAAGTCCCAAAACGTGAAACACACCGCGAGAAGAAAGAGCCGCTAACCCTGCACAGACTGTTTAAACTCAGCACTTAACATTTCACATACATAAAGCAGATATCGCAGATCAGAGACAGCATTAAGGGAAATTAGCGAAGCGTGCAGTAAGGGCACAGTAGACATCATGGGCGACATTAATCTACATAGAGATTGGGCTAAGGAAATTAGTAACAATACTGTGGAGGAGGAATTCCTGGAGTGTTTACGGGATGATTTCCTGGACCAATATGTCGAGGAACCAACCAGAGGTCAGGCCATCTTAGACTGGGTATTAGGTAATGAGAAAGGATTAATTAGCAATCTTGTTGTAAGAGGCCCCTTGCGTCGGAGCGATCATTATATGATAGAATTCTTCATTAAATGGAGAATGAAGTAGTTGACTCAGAAACTAAGGTCCTGAATTTAAATAAAGGAAACTACGATGGGCTGAGGCACGAATTGAGTAAGATTGATTGGGGCATGTCCCTCAAAGTGGATATGCAATGGCAAACATTCAAAGACGGCATGGAAAAACTACTGCATTTGTTCATCCCAGTTTGGCATAAAAATAAAACAAAAAAGGTGGAGCAACCGTGGCTAACAAGGGAAATTAGGGATAGCATAAGATCCAAGGAGTGGACATATAAATTGGCCACAAAAAGCATTAAACCTGAGGATTCGGAGCAGTTTAGAATTCAACAAAGGAGGACAAAGGGATTAATTAAGAAGGGGAAAATAGAATATGAGAGTAAGCTTGCTGGGAACATAAAAACTGACTGTAAAAGCTTTAATAGATATGTGAAGAGGAAAAGATTGGTGAAGTCAAGCGTAGGTCCCTTGCAGTCAAAATCAGGGGAATTTATAATGGGGAACAAAGAAATGGCAGACCAATTAAATACATATTTTGGTTCTGTATTCACAAAGGAGGACACAATAACATCCCAGAGATGTCGGGGAACATAGGGTCTGACGAAAGGGAGGAACTGAAAGAAATCAGTATTTGTAGGGAAATTGTGTTCGGGAAATTGATGGGATTGAAGGCCGGCAAATTCCCAGGGCCTGATAATCTACATCCTAGGGTATTAAGGAAGTGGCGCTAGAAATAGTGAATGCATTGCTTATCATCTTCCAACATTCTATGGAATCTGGAACAGTGCCCATGGATTGGAGGGATGCTAATGTTAACCCACTGTACAAAAATGGTGGTAGAGAGAAAACGGGTAATTATAGACCGGTAAGCCTGACATCGGTAGTGGAGAAAATGCTAGAGCCCATTATAAAAGATTTAATAGCAGAGCACTTGGAAAACAGTGACAGGATCGGACAAAGTCAACATGGATTTACAAAAGCTTAATCGTGCTTGACTAATCTACTGGAATTCTTCGAGGATGCAACTTGTCAAATAGATAAGGGAGAACCAGTGGATCTGGTGTATTTGGACTTTCAGAAGGCTTTCGATAAGATCCCACATAAGAGATTAGCGTGTAAAGTTAAGGCACATGGGATTGGGGGCAAGGTATTGACTTGGATAGAGAACTGGTAGGCAGACAGAAAGCAAAGAGTTGGAATAAATCGGTCTTTTTCCACGTGGCAGGCAGTGACTAGTGGTGTACCGCAGGGTTCAGTCCTTGGACCCCAGCTAATCACAATATATATTAATGATCTAGACAAGGGAACTAGATGTAATATCTCCAAATTTGCAGATGACACAAAGCTGGGTGTGCGTGTGTGCTGTGAAGAGGATGCCGAGAAACTCCAGGATGATTTGGACAGGTTGGGTGATTGGGCAGAAGCATGGCAGATGCAATATAACGTGGATAAATGCGAGGTTATCCACTTTGGTGGCAAAAACAGGAAGGCAGATTATTATCTGAATGGCAATAGATCGGGAGAAGGGGAAGTGCAACGAGACCTGGGTGTCCTTGTGCACCAGTCGCTGAAGGTAAGCATGCAGGTGCAGCAGGCAGGTAAGAAGGCAATTGGTATGTTGGCCTACGTAGCGAGAGGGTTTGATTACCGGAACAAGGATGCCTTGCTGCAGTTGTACAGGGCCTTGGTGAGACCACATCTTGAGTATTCTGTGCAGATTTGGTCGTCTTATCTGAGGAAGGATGTTCTTGCCATGGAAGGAATTCAGCGAAGATTCACCAGGCTGATACCTGGGATGGCAGGAATGATGTATGAGGAGAGATTGGGTCGATTGGGCTTGTACTCCCTGGAATTTAGAAGAATGAGATGGGATCTCATTGAAACTTATAAAATTCTGACAGGACTGGACAGACTAGATGCAGGAAGGATGTTCCCGATAGTCAGGGAGTCCAGAACCAGGTGTCACAGTCTAAGGAAAAGGGGTAATCCATTTATGAGGGAAATGAGGAGGAATTTCTTCACCCAGAGAGTGGTGAACGTGTGGAATTTTCTACCACAGAAGGCAGTAGAGGCCAATTCATCAAATATATTCAAGAAGGAGTTGGATATATTTCTTAAGCCTAAAGGGATCAAGGGGTATGGGGAGAAAGCAGGGACCGGAAACTGAATTTCGATGATCAGTCATGATCGCATTGAATGGCGGAGCAGGCTTGAGGGATCGGATGGCCTACTCCTGCTCCTATCTTCTATGTTTCTATGTTTCTCTTTTAAATCTCAAATATTGCTCAAATGCTTCAAAATGTGAATACGACATTAAATCTGTTTCAATACAGTGGGGGGATTTAAAGCAGATTCGGTGCCAATAGATTCCAAGGTGATCTTCCCTGTACGATAACAACTTCTCCTTTGACTTCACTCATTTCCTCCAAATGAAAGATGTTGCTATGTGTACCCACATGTATCCTCGCTATGCCTGCCTTTTCGTGGGATATGTGGAACAATCTTTTATCCAGTCCTACTCGGGTCCCCTCCTGATGTGCTATCAATAACTCAAAAGACTGAGATTAAGCGAGTAATTAACAGGCTTTTATTAACAAGAGAATGAAGGTGTGCCTCGAGTGGTCGACCGGTCCAGAATAGAGAGGGACTGTGGAGCAGTCACCTTTATACTTGGATTCGTTGGAGGAGTCAGCCGAGATATGTACAGGCATGTACACAGTGGAATACAAACTGTGGTTTACCACATTCATCCCTTGTTTAAAAATGAGTCTGGCGGGGTGAAGTGTATTAAAAGTTAGTCTATTGGAGTCTCTCCAGAGGTCTTGTCTGCCGCTGTGATCGACGTGGCGACGGCAGAGGTAGTGAAGCTTCCGGCGTCGAGTCCCGCGTAGGCTGGGGCACTGGTGTGTAGTCCTCGTAGGTGTCGAGCAGGTCGCAGGGCCCAGTCCTGCTGTCTGCTCGGGCTGGATATCGGATCGTGGGGGGCGGTGGTAGTGGGTAGTGGGTTACTGCGGCCCCCGAGGGTGCGAGGTCTCGTATGGAGACTGTGTCCTCCTGCCCGTCCGGGTACGCAATGTAAGCGTACTGGGGGTTGGCGTGGAGGAGGTCGACCCTCTCGACCAGATGGTCCATTTTATGGGTCCTCACGTGTCTTCTCAGTAGGACCGGCCCTGGGGACGTCAGCCATGGCGGTAGCGATGTCCCCGATGTGGACTTCCTTGGGAAGACAAACATTTTCTCATGAGGGGTGGCGTTAGTGGCAGTGCAGAGCAGTGACCGAATAGAGTGGAGTGCATCGGGGAGCACATCCTGCCAGCGGGAGGTCGGAAGGCCCCCAGACTTCAAGGCTAGCAGGGCGACCTTCCAAACTGTCGCATTCTCTCTTTCCACCTGTCCGTTCCCCCGGGGGTCGTAACTGGTGGTCCTGCTTGAGGCAATACCCCTAGCTAGCAGGTACTGATGGAGTTCGTCGCTCATAAACGATGAGCCCCGGTCGCTATGGATATAGCTGGGGAAACCGAACAGGGTGAAGGGGTCGTTCAGACATTTAATGACCCTGGCACTGGTCATGTCCGGGCAGGGGATGGCGAATGGGAAACGGGAGTACTCATCAATAATGTTGAGGAAGTACACATTGCGGTCGGAGGAGGGGAGAGGCCCTTTAAAATCAACGCTCAGGCGCTCGAAGGGGCGAGTGGCTTTTATCAGGTGAGCCCTGTCTGGTCTATAAAAGTGCGGCTTGCACTCGGCGCAGACTTGGCAGTTCCTGGTCATGGTCCTCACCTCCTCAATGGAGTAAGGCAGGTTGCGGGCCTTGATGAAGTGGAAGAACCTGGTGACCCCCGGGTGGCAGAGGTCATTGTGGAGGGCCCGCAGCCTATCGATCTGCACGCTGGCGCAGGTGCCACGCGATAGAGCATCCGGGGGTTCATTGAGCTTCCCGGGCCGGTACAAGATCTCGTAATTGTAGATGGAAAGTTCGATTCTCCACCTCAAGATCTTGTCGTTTTTGATTTTGCCCCTCTACTTGTTCTTAAACATAAAAGCAACTGAACGCTGGTCAGTGAGCAGGGTAACTCGTTTTGTGGCCAGGTAGTGCCTCCAATGACGCACAGCCTCCACAATAGCCTGGGCCTCCTTCTCAACAGCGGAGTGCCTGGTCTCCGAGCCCTGGAGGGTTCGTGAAAAGAAGGCCACTAGTCTCCCCGCCTGATTGAGGGTAGTGGCCAGGGCAAAGTCGGACGCGTCGCTTTCCACCTGGAAGGGGATGGATTCGTCCACTGCATGCATGGTGGTTTTGGCAATGTCTTCCTTGATACGGTGGAAGGCTAAGCGGGCCTCTGCCATCACGGGAAAAGAGGTGGACTTGATCAGCGGACGGGCCTTGTCCGCATAGTAGGGGACCCACTGGGCGTAATAAGAGAAAAACCCTAGCCACCTCTTCAGGGCCTTGAGGCAGTGGGGCAGTGGGAGTTCCATAAGGGGACGCATCCGGTCGGGATCGGGGCCGATGACTCCGTGTTCCACAATGCAGCCAAGGATGGCGAGGTGGGTTGTGCGGAATATGCACTTCTCCTTGTTATACGTCAGGTTGAGGAGTTTGGCAGTGCAGAGGAATTTTTCGAGGATTGCGTCATGGTCCTGCAAGTATTGGCCGCAGATGGTCACATTGTCCAGATATGGGAAAGTGGCCTGCAAAGCATTTTGATCGACCATCCAGTCCATCTCCCTTTGGAAGACGGAGGCCCCGTTGGTGACGCCAAAGGGAACCCTAAGGAAGTGATAGAGGCGGCCGTTTGCCTCAAAGGCAGTATACTGGCTGTCCTCAGGGCGGGTAGGAAGCTGGTGGTACGCTAATTTCAGGTCAATGGACGAGAGGATGCGGTACTGCGCGATCTGCTTGACCATATCAGCTATGCGGGGGAGTGGGTAAGCGTCCAGCAGGGTGTAGTGATTTATTGTCTGGCTGCCGTCGATGACCAGGCGCTGCTTCTCGCCGGTCTTAACGACCACAACCTGGGCTCACCAGGTGCTGGTGCTGCCCTCAATAATCCCTTCCTTCAGGAGATGCTCCACTTCAGTTTTAATGAAAACCCTGTCCCCGGCACTGTATCGCCTGCTCTTTGTGGCGATGGGCTTAGAGTCGGGGGTGAGGTTAGCGAACAGTGGGGGGGGGGGGTGACTCTGAGTGTGGAGAGGTTGCACCTGGTGCACGGCTGGCAATTTGGAAGCTGCTGGCTGCGGACTGTGAGTGGGGGGAGGGGTCCACCATACGCCATCGTAACACTTTTAAGGTGGCACTGAAAATCTAACCCCAGTAGAACGGCAGCGCAGAGGTGGGGCAGGACCAGAAGCTTAAAATTATCAT
The DNA here is from genome assembly GCF_052327205.1 of Somniosus microcephalus. NCBI lineage: Eukaryota > Metazoa > Chordata > Chondrichthyes > Squaliformes > Somniosidae > Somniosus > Somniosus microcephalus. The sequence continues at coordinate 28,049,498 of NW_028225179.1, read as the reverse complement.
ACACTGTCCCGTCTACTACGAGTGTCACCATGCAGTAGCTGCCAATGTCCACCGACTGGGACTCGGAGGCCATAGGAATCTGCTGGTGCGCAGGCAGGACTGGGAGAGAGCAACGCCGCACCGTGTCGAGGTGGATGAAGCTCTCCGTGCTCCCAGAGTCAAAAAGGCAGATTGTTTCGTGACCATTTACCTTAATGTCCATTGTGGACCGGGCCAGCTGGTGCGGTCTCGCTTGGTCCAGTGTAATGGAGGCCAGCGTAGGGGTCGGTGTGTCGCTGCAAGTATCAGATGAGGCGGTGTCATTGGCCTGCTGTGTCCCGGCTGTCATCCAAGATGGCGGCGTCCATGATCCCCATGTGGCTGGAGGTGTCCAAAATGGCTGCTGTTCCGGTGGATCGCACATGGCAGTGGAGGCCCAAGATGGCGGCCCGCACGGCCCACACGCGGCGCTGCTCGGGTTCGGGGTGGTTTTGGTCCTGCCGATGCTGGCGTCGTGTCCCTTCTTCCTGCAGCCCGAGCTGATCGCATTTTTCGCCAGGCAGCGTGCTCTGGGGTGTTTGGCCTGGCCACAGAAGCAGCATTTCTGGCCTTGGGGCATTGCTGTCTGGCCTTGGGACACTGCTGCGGTAGTTGGGCCGTTGCTGGGATGTGGCTGGGGTGGCACGGCGCTATGAGACGGTCCTACCGTGTCCCAGGCTGTCGTTCCCCGCGGCATCCACGGTGCAGAGGAGTAGGCATCCATGCCCCGGTAGGCTGCATCCAATGATAGTGCGAGTTCAGTGGCCTTCTTGAGATCGAGGTCACTCTGCTCCAACAGTCGCTGTCGGGTGTAATTGGACCTGTGGCCCGCTACAAAAGCATCCCGGATAAGTTCCTCTGTGTACACGGCAGCCTTTACATCCTTACAACCACAGGCCCGGCCAAGCACAGACAGTGCCTGAAGGTATTCCTCGGTCAACTCCCCAGGTTGTTGTTTACGACTCCCCAGAAGGTGCCTGGCGTACACTTCATTCGCTGGGCGCGTGTACTGGTCCTTGAGGAGCTTGATTGCATCCGCATACGAGATTGCGTCCTGGATGACTGAGTACACTCGGTGGTTCACTTTGGAGGTCAGGACATCCAGTTTGTCCACGTCCGATTTGACCATTGCAGCGGAGGTGACCAGGAATTTTTCAAAGCACCTCAGCCAGTGAGTAAACTTGGTGGATGTGTCCGCCTCCCGATGGTTTAAGTCTAGGCATGCTGGTGTGAGGATCTTCTCCATTATAAAATCTTGTTAATAAAATTGATGCGCTATCAATAACTCAAAAGATTGAGATTAAGCGAGTAATTAACAGGCTTTTATTAACAAGAGAATGAAGGTGTGCCTCGAGTGGTCGACCGGTCCAGAATCGAGAGGGACTGTGGAGCAGTCACCTTTATACCTGGACTCGTGGAAGGAGTCAGCCGAGACATGTACAGGCATGTACACAGTGGAATACAAACAGTGATTTACCACACCTCCCTCACCTCTTTTTCTGGTACATTGATGACTGTATTGGTGCAGTTTCCAGTCTCGCCCTGAACTAGACATTTCATTCACTTTGCCTCCAATTTCGACCCTTCCCTCACCCTCACACGGTCCATCTCCGAATCTCCACTTCCCTTCCTCGACTTCTCCGTCTCCATCTCTGGGGATAGGTTATTGACCAAAATTCACTACAAGCCCACTGACTCCCACAGCTACCTGGACTACACTTCCTCCTCACCCCGCCTCCTATAAGGACTCTATTCCATTCTCCCAGTTTCTCTATCTCTGCCGCATCTGCTCCGAGGATGTCGCCTTCCACACCAGCACTTCTGACATGACTTCCCTTTTCCGCAACCGATGAATCCCCTCTACCATGGTTGACACGGCCCTCGACCATGTCCGTTCTATCTCCCGCACTTCTGCCCTCACCACTGCAACTCCCTCCTAGAACCACGGTAGGGTTCCCCTTCTCCTTATCTTTCACCCCACCAGCCTCCACTTTCAACGGATCATCCTCCACCACTTCCGCCACCTCCAATTTGAACCCACCACCAAACGCATCTTCCCTTCACCTCCCCTTTCAGCATTCCCTAGGGAACGCTCCCTCCGTGATACCCTAGTCCACTCCTCTATAACCGCAACACCCCCTCCCCTTCACCTGGCACCTTCCCGTGCAAGTGCAGGAGATGCAATACCTGCCCTTATACCTCCCTCCTTCCCACTGTCCAGGACCACAAACACCCCTTCCAGGTGAAACAGCGATTTACTTGTACTTCTTGCAATCTAGTATACTGTATTTGATGCTCACGATGTGGCCTCCTCTACATTGGGGAGACCAAACGCAGATTGGGTGACTGCTTTGCGGAACTGCTCTGTTCAGTCCATAAGGATGACCCTGAACTTCCGGTCGCCTGTCACTTTAATTCACCGCCACATTCCCACTCAGGCCTCACCATCTTCGGCCTCTTGCATTGTTCCATGGAAGCTCAGCGTAAGATCGAGGAACAGCACCTCATCTTCTGATTAGGCACTTTACATAGAATTCAAAATTTTCAAATTATAACCTCGGCCCCCATTACATTTTTACTTATATTTTTTATCCACACCTTTGTTTTTGCGCTCCCCCTTTTTTTCTCTCCCACATGCCAGCTGTCTCCAATTCTGCCAGCGCATTTCACACCTAATCTAGAGCCACCTTTTGTCTCCACTACTCCTATCACCATCTTGTCTCATTTTGAATATCCCTTCATGTCTCTTCACTTCTCTTTTGTTCTCTCCCAGCCTGGCATTTTAATCTGTTTCATTTCCTGTGTTTTTCAGTCTTGGGAAAGTGTTTTGACCTGAAACTTTTACTCTATTTCTCTCTCCACGGATGTTGCCTGGCCTGCTGAGTTTTTCCAGCATTTTCTGTTGTGATCTTCTGTGGATGTCTTGCCTCCCTCTCCCCTTCCTCCCACACGCAGCCGGTTTTTAAACCTTGTTTTAAATCTGCTGCTCTGCTGGGCCAGTGCATTCCACAGTCTCACAACCCTTTCCACAAATACACTTTCACTGCATGACTTCTCTGTTTCTTAGATATTAATCACCTTGAGGTGCAATGATGGCGTTTGTGACGTCAAATTAAAATGCGGCCAATTGCAAACACGTTGGGGTCAAAGTTTCTTTTGCATAGAATTGAACCTGAATCTTTCAAGATGGAATATTATTTTTGCTGCATCACAATAAACAATATCTTATTATAAATGTTGGCTCATTAGTTCCCCAGTGTCAGAAGAAGTATTGTCTGATCCCCTCATTTATTTCATATATGGCACAAACATAGGGTAATCATTCAGAATCACCTCACAGATTGACACTGAGGTAAATTAAGTGGGAGGTACAGACAGCATCGGGACACGTGGAGGAATAGACAAGAGAGTTGGAGAAATAATAAACGGCCTGAGAGTCCAGAAGACAGTGAATGGTAGCTGATAGATATCAATGAGTGGAGGCGAGAAATTGTATTGGGATTCGGCACCGTGGCTTAGCTGGTCCAAGCTGTTTGTCTAGTTAAACAGGGGATCCTGCGTTCGACTCCCAGCAGGGTCATTTTTTTTTAATGAATCTCTAGGGATGAGCTTCTTCTCGTGTGAAAAGGCTAAAATTCTTTTAAATGTAACTGCGGCTGCACTAGTTCCCATTCTGGATGAAGGCTCCAGTCGCTGCGGGGCCTGGGTCGAATTTCACCACTTCCTAATTTCTGGCGGTGCTGATTTTTAACTCTTCACCTATTCTCCATCTTTTCTAAGCAGTGCCGTGTGTTACTTTGTTGTGGTCAGAGCAGAGCTCCAGTATTTGATGTGTGGCGCCATGATCATATACTGGTTATTACTCTGCGTTGTGGCCGCAGCAACCTCGGTCCGAATCCGAGTCACGGCACAGATTTCCCTTCCTTGCGCATACAATAGCCCTCCTTTATTTCCCTCCTTCAATGTCATTGTAACTTTCCTGCGGTATTACCTTAATCTAACATTCACTTTCTCCTACTTAAACCGCTAAGTGTGCTCTGCTCCCACCGCTGATCCTGGGGCACATGTCCCATTCGCCCCAATGTGAATTGGTGCATTGAAGCGAGTCGATAGATTTAGACCTGCGGGACCTCTCGACAGACAAGCTCTGCGAAAGCAGGGCCGGCCTTTGGAAACAAAGCAGCCCGATTGTACAAGAACATTCCTTGGGAAATGAAGTGCACTGGGGAGGCTAACTGAAGAATTGGATTTGTTCACCTGGTAGTTGATGCTTCTCCCTAAACAGTTGATCAGCGTGAGCGACGGGAAGCGCTACATTGCTGCGGATGAAGGGTGAAATATGCAATTTTGGCAAACTGGTTGTCAAAAAGGAAACTCGATGCTCAGGATTTATGAAGGAGAGTAAGGGACGCTCCGGACGTAATAGACAGGGGAAGGGACGCTCCGGATATACCAAACTGTTTCGGGGACGCTCCAGATTTACCAGACAGTGTAAGGGACGCTTCTGTTGTACTAGACAGGGTAAAGGACACTGCGGATGTAACAGACAGTGTAAGGGACGCTCCGGATGTTCCAGGCAGTTTCAGGGACGCTCCGAATTTGCCATACATGGTAAGGGACTTTCCTGTTTTACCAGACAGGGTAAGGGACGCTCCGGATATACCAGACAGGTTAAGGCACAGTCTAGATGTACCAAAAAGGGTAAGGGACGCTCCGGATATATCTCACAGGGTACGGGACGCTCCGGCTGTATCAGACAGGGTAATGGACGCTCCGGATGCATCGGATAGTGTAAGACACGCTCCGGATGTACCAGACTGTGTAATGTACGCCCCCGATGTACCAGACAGTGTAAGGGACGCTCCGGATGTTTCAGAAAGGGTGAGGGACGCTCCCGATGTACCAGACAGGGTAAAGGACCCTCCGGATGTAGTAGACAGGGTAAGGGATGCTCAAGAGGTTCTGGAGCGGGTAAGGGATGCTCAGAGCCTATCAGACAGGGTAAGGGGTGCTGAGGAGGTATCAGAGAGGCTGTTGGATGCAGGGTTATTACTTTCTAAACATCACATTTTCTAAGTATCACTTAAAGCAAAAGTTAAATCCGAATGTAACAGATGTTCTGCCGTGTCCCACGTGGGGGCAATGAGAAGGTAGAATGGGGCCGGACTGGACATTTACAGAGCTCAGCAATACATTTATAGCTGACACAGATTCCCCCACTCAATACAATAATAAATAATACAGATACATCTAAATATACTTGAAACGAACAGTGGTGCAAAAGCATTTACATCTAACACAATAGCAACTCACAAATACATTTAAGAACATAAGAACATAAGAGCATAAGAAATAGGAGCAGGAGTAGGCCAATCGGCCCCTCGAGCCTGCTCCGCCATTCAATAAGATCATGGCTGATCTGATCCTAACCGCCAATCCACTATCACAGAACCATCTCCTGAATCTAGCAGAATTAGACAAACGAAATAGGAGCAGGATCAAGCTACACGGCCCCTGTGCCCGCTCCGCTACCCACACGGGCATGACCGATCCGAATCTAGACTCATGTCCAAATTCCTGCCCGCTCCCCGTAACCTTTAATTCCCTTTACTTCTAGGAAACTGTCTATTTCTGTTTTAAATTTATGTAATGATGTAGCTTCTACAGCTTTTTGGGGCAGCATATTCCATGGACCTACCACCCTCTGAGTGAAGTAGTTCCTCCTCATCTCAGTTTTGAAAGAGCAGCCCCTTATTCTAAGACTATGCCCCCTAGTTCTAGTTTCACCCATCATCGGGAACATCTTCCCCGCATCCACCCGATCCAACCCCTTCACAATCTTATATGTTTTAATAAGATCACCTCTCATTCTTTTGAACTACAATGAGTAGAGTCCCAATCTACTCAACCTCTTCTCATATGTCCATCCCATCATCCCCGGGATTAACAGAGTGAAACTTCTTTGTACTGACTCGAGAGCAAGTATGTCCTTTCTTAAGTATGGACACCAAAACTGTACGCAGTATTCCAGGTGCGGTCTCACCAATACCTTGTACAACTGAAGCAATACCTCCCTATTTTTATATTCTATCCCCCTAGCAATGAAAGCCAACATTCCATTGGCCTTCTTAATCACTTGCTGCACCTGCATACTAACCTTTTGAGCTTCGTGCACCAGGACCCCAGATCACTTTGTACTTCATTACTTTCCAGTTTCTTGCCATTAAGATAATAACTTGCTCTACGACTTTTCCTGCCAAAGTGCATAATCTCACACTTTCCAGTATTGTATTCCATCTGCCAAACCTCTGCCCACTTACTTAGCCTGTCGATGTCCCCTTGCAGGTTTTTTATGTCCTCCTCACTCACTACTTTCCCTCCAATCTTAATATCATTTGCAAACTTTGATATGTTACACTTGGTCCCCTCCTCCAAATCGTTAATATAGATTGTAAAGAGTTGGGGACCCAGCACAGACCCCTGCGGAACACCATTAGTTACTGATTGCCAGTCTGGGAATGAACCATTTATCCCAACTCTCTGCCTTCTGTTAGATAGCCAATCCTCTATCCATGCCAGAATATTACCCCCAATCCCGTGATTTTTTATCTTAAGCAATAATCTTTTGTGTGGCACCTTGTCAAATGCCTTTTGGAAGTCTAAATACACCACGTCCACTGGTTCCCCTTTATCCACCCTATACGTTACTTCCTCAAAGAACTCCAGCAAATTTGTCAAACATGACTTCCCCTTCATAAAACCATGCTGACTTTGTCCTATTAAATTATGATTATCCAAATGTCCTGTTACTGTCTGCTTAATAATGGACTCCAAAATTTTACCTACCACAGATGTTAGGCTAACCGGTCTATAGTTTCCAGCCTTCTGTCTATTGCCCTTTTTAAAAAGGATGTTACATTTGCAGTTTTCTAGTCTGCCGGGACCTATCTAATTTTATCTAATATGGACACACACAAATATATTTATAACCATCACTCGTGATTGTTTGCTGAAAAGATACCTTAATTGTTTGTCTTTAAAGCCATGATATTTACATGGCAGCTGCATTGACGTTCCTCCTGAGCAGCTGGAGATTGATAGAGAATGATTTGGGTCCTGAACGATCATTTCTTAGGCGGATTAAAACAAGTTTGAGTGCAAGCCCAATATTAGAAGTCGACGTTAAAAAGGGGCTCATGTGGGACCTTTCGCAAATCGCAATCTACAGTCCCGAAAGCGAGATTCTTACACCTAGATTAAATAGTCACTCTGTCTAGAATACAGGCCTCATCAACTGGTTATCAAACGTAAAATCAAATGGATTTGTCATGTATTTTCCATTGCATTTTGACTGAGACGTGTGCCCGCAGTTCCATTCCGGTTCCAAGCCCTCTATTTACTGTCGATGACTTGCCCGGAATGTGCTTGGAGAAGTGTTAGAATCGCAGTACAGCCCTTCCCACTGTCGCTTCCTCTAAATCTCCATCCAGGATTTTCACCAGTGCAAGGTTCATCAACCTGAGCTACTGTTTAATTTGTTCTCGGCATTAACTGTGCTGATCCTTTAACTTGTTACACTACACCGCATCTCCAAATTTGTCGATTGCACCTCGAGGGCACATTTCATACGTAAACCTGCAACATCTGCCAGAGAAAGATTCAATTTCAGCGGTTCCAACAACAATGAGTCGATCGATATCAACCTCGACCATCCTTAACTACGCTATAGATGCAAATTTCTGCGCTCCTCTGCTTCAGTGACATTTTGTTTCGCAGCGATGGGCAGTTTATGCTCTCTGAGGCTGCAATTGCTGCTTTCCGCTGGCAGAGGGTGCTTGGCGAGAGCGGGACCGGACAGACGGCCTGAACTTCGCTGCTGTCGCGGCCTCACGGACTCCGGGAGCTGGGGAACAACAAACCAACTCATGGGTTTGTAGCGGCACCTGAAATGCGGCTCCGAACTGTTGCTATTGACCGAGGCAGCGCTGCAGGATCCTGTAATGATCTCTCACACAGTCGGTATCTCTGTAGCGTTTGAGTGTGTACAGAACTGTATAGATTAACGGCTGTTAATGTATTTTATTAATCTCTAGCTACAAAAGATGATTGAACCAGGGACCTGTTGTACTTTAGATGGAAGTGATAACCGCTACACTTCGGAAACCGCTGCTCTTTGAATAATTAGAGAAACAGCTCAGAACAGCAATTGTAATCTACAAATACTCTTACCCTACGACGGATTCCATTCCAGTCGAGGAGTTAGCTTTAAGAAAACTGTTCTATTACATAAAACTCTTAGACTGTGTGAAAACGTTATTGTAATCGTCATTAATCAACCGGTAACTCACATGGTTAACGAATCATGGACAAAATTTTAAAACGTTTTTTGTGTTTTGGAAATGATGAATTTTCATCGGTTCTCATTTTGCAGACTGTATTTTAGGAGTTGGGTAAAACTGTTCAGTGCTTATGACACCAGGATCTGGTGCAGCCTTTGGTAAATTCACCAGCTCGCTAACACATGAGAGTAACTCCTGCTTCACTCTTTCATATAAACCCAGGCAATGTGCCTTAATTAAACAACATTGCACCCCCGCACGATTAGACAACCTGAGATGTGCAAGTAAATGAGCATGGATAAATAGCACAGGTCAAGCACAGCTCCAGTTGCGCAATCGGTTAGCGTGCGGTACTGTTCATAACAATAACTATCAGACTTGGAGCTAAATGCCGAGGTTGTGAGTTCGAGCATCATTTAAAGCAGCTAATGTTTTTGCGGTGTGATATTCCGCAAACTGTCTAGTTATTAGTTGTTCCACGTCGGCGCTTAGGATCCTCCGGCCCACCGTGTTGCAATAATTGATGGGAGCTTTAAAGGAGCCCTTCAGTGTTACTTATTGACAGGAGGGAAGGTGGGGCCAGTTTTAACTGTTAAACCAGCAACTATCTGGCAAACAATAACGTGCTGGAAAGAGTTTCGATTTCAACACAGTGACTGAGACTTTGGCACCAACGAGATGATGTGTAAACTCACGAGTTATCTGTACATGTTTCCGACATCATGTTGAACACAAACAACGATTCACCTGAACATGATGTTGAGAAATACAAGGACGGAAGTTACGTACAGACAATCGCCCAAACACCATATCCACAATTAGGTTGTCGCCGACATTCTTGTTATGGGGAGATTTGTGAAAAAATTCAGGGAAACTGCTCATATAAAGAAGTGGATTTAAGAAATGATAAACATATTTCAAATTAATGATCAGGTCCTCTGCGAACTGGGGTCGCACCAGCGCAGGGAAACCTAAGGCAAGCTCACACACAAAATCGGCAGCTTGTTGGTCTAGCGGTATGATTCTCACTTTGGGAACTTCGCTGTTTAAAATGCCACAGGTGCCGGGTCCAAATCCCGGACGAGCCCCGCCACATTTAGTTAAACCTCACCAACTCGTTCATTACAGCTGGAATCGCTTTTGTTTATAAAAGACTAACACATTGAATGATCCGGGACTGTGAGCACACGCGGTTTAAAACAAACACAGGGTGATCCTTGACTGACCACGACCCCGCCCAATATAGACAGTCCTGATTATTATTGCTTATGAAATCGAGGGAAACATAAATCAGGCTGTTTCTATAACGGGCGGCCGAATAGGATGCGCGAATTTTCTAGGGCGCCAAGTTGAAAGTTTACTCCATTATCATTTTTCCCTCTATCTCCGTCATTTCACTCCAGCCAAATGAACTGAGTGTAGGTGTCAGCCGTGGTTCAGCGGCAGCATACTCAAGCCCCACTCCAGAGAATTGAGCACATAATCCAGGCTGACACTCCAGTGCAGTACTGAGGTAGTGCTGCACTGTCGGCGGTGTCGTCTTTCCTTTATGACGTTCAACCGAGGCCTCAGATCCCATGAGAGTATGCCGAAAAGAATGAGGATTTCTGCCCATTATTTATCTCTCAACCAAAGAAAGCAAAGCAGAAAGTCTCGTCATTAAGGTTGATAAATATGTTTGAAATTATATTGCCTCCTAAACGATAAAGTTATATTATTGCTCTCTATTCATTTGGCTTTGTTCCCTCTAGTCTTTCATTTGGTGCCAATCGCAGAGGAACGAAGACAGGTAGAGATGGTTCTTAATCTCCGATTCCCGCTCTACCTTCATTCAAGAACTCCAGTGCTCTGTTTTAATTTTAACAAGATATGAAGAGTGCAGGGGCACAGATTTGAATCACCAGTGCGATTTTGACGAGATTGCGATCACAAAGGCTGTATGAGGCAGAATTCAGTGAAATGCTCGGAAGGTTTATCTGCATCACATTTGCAACGTAATAAAGACGAGGATGGCACTCGTAATCACACGTGCAAAGCACAGCCGATTAACAGTCCATGACCTTAACCCCTCGGCCACCTCATCTCACGAATCCACTGCGCTCAGCCGTACCATTTCCTGCTATTTGCATCTAAGCAGAAATATTCTGAAAGAAATTCCCCTTCCCCACTTGGCCTGCCCGTGCACACAGATCTACTATGTCGAAAATGTGCAATTAGCTTCATGTAAGCAAAAGGCCCTCCGTTATCTGCAGGTGAGAGACTGTCAAAACTGGTCGGTTTGAAGCCAGATTCAGAACAGGGAAGAAAAAGTTTCGCCCAGTTATTTAAACGACCGCGGCAGGACACGTACATGCAATCTTCTGACAACTGATGAATTCGCATCAAAGTCAAATGCATTATCCATTAGGCCACGCGTCCACTGCTACCGGCAAACTTCTTGTTATGGGAGAATTGTAAGCAGATTCAGGGAAACTGCTGATAAAATAATTGGATTAAGGAAAATATAAGCATATTTCAAATTAATGAACATATCCTCTGTGAACTGGGTTCGCAGCAGCGCAATGAAACCTAATGCAACTTCGAGCCCAAAATCGGTGGCTCGTTGGTCTAGGGGTATGATTCTCGCTTAGGGAATTTCACTACTTAAAAATCCCGGACTGAACCCTGCCAACCTTAACAGCTGGATCATCACAGCTAAAATCGCGCTCATGTTAAAAGACTTATACAATTGATGATGCTGACTGTGCGCCCACCCAGTTTAATCATACAGTCATAATGGCACAGACGGAGGCGATTCGGCATATCGAGCCAGTGCCATCTCTCTGTAGAGCAATCAAGTCAGTACCATTCCCTTGCACTATCCCCCTATTCCTGCAATTTTATTTCTCTCAAGTTCCTATCCAGTCTCCCCTTGAAAACATTGAGTGAATTCGGCAGCGGATTCCAGGTCATCATCACTCACTGCGTAATTTTTTGTCTTCACACCCCCCTCTGAATCTCTTGCCTAAAATCTTCAATCTGTGGCCCCTCGACGGAACAGCTCCCTCCTGCCCCAGTACTGGTGCCAGTGTCCCAGGAAGCAAAACCCATTTCTCCCACACCAGTCTTTGAGCCACGCATTTAGCACTCTAATTTTATTTGTCCTAGCCAAATTCGCTCGTGGCTCAGGTAAGTGTTTATTACCCTTGTGGTTCTGCATTTTAATTTGGCCCCTAGCTGCTCAAACTCCCTCAGCAGAACCTCCTTCCTTGTCCTATCTATGTCGTTGGTACCAACATGGACCACGACAACTGGATCCTCCCCCTCCCACTCCAAGTTTCCCTCCAGTCCAGAGGAGATTTCCTTAACCCTGGCACCGGGCAGGCAACACAGCCTTCGGGACTCTCGCTCTCGGCTGCAAAGAACTCTATCTATCCCCCTAACGATACTATCCCCTACCACTACAACATTTCTTTTAACTCCCCCCACTTAAATGGCCCCCTGCTCCATGGTGCTGTTAGCAGGTTGCTCATCCTCACCGCAGTCCCTGTTCTCATCCTCACAAGGGAGTAAGAGCCTCGAACCCGTTGGACAAGTGCAAGGGCTGCGCCTCCTCCAACACTACCTCCTGGATTCCCGTACCTGCCTCACTTCTAGTCACACCATCCTGACCCTGGCCACGGACCAAATCTGAATTAATTAATCTAATTGGTGTGAATACCTCGTGATACACAGAGTCCAGGTAACTCTCCCCCTCCCTGATGTGTCTCAGTATTTGAAGCTTGGACTCCAGCTCTTCAACACAGAGCCGGAATTCCTCGAGCAGCCAACACTTACTGCAAATGTGATCACCGTGAGCATCAATGGTGTTCACCAGCTCCCACATATTGCAGCAGCAACATAGCACCTGATCTCCCATTCTATGTAATTAATTAAATTTCTTAATATTATTCTTAAATATCCTCTGCCCCGATTCTAGATGGTGAATAACACACCGTAGAAACTATAAACCAAAGAGATTTAAGCTTAAAAAGGGAGAAATACTTACCAACCAATCACTTACACGCTTTCTGGTGACGTCACACTTGGATTACTTTTTACCTCTCTCCTTCCCTCCGAGTTCCCAGACTGGAGATTGGTCTCTGGGGCCTTAACTGGTCTCTGGGACTTTTATAGCCCCGCTCTGCCGCTCAGGATTCCCGCCGATGCTGTGAGGCCTTAACTGGTCTCTGGGACTTTTATAGCCAAGCTCTGCCGCTCAGGATTCCCGCCGATGCTGTGAGGCCTTAACTGGTCTCTGGGACTTTTATAGCCCCGCTCTGCCGCTCAGGATTCCCGCCGATGCTGTGAGGTCTTAACTGGTCTCTGGGACTTTTATAGCCCCGCTCTGCCGCTCAGGATTCCCGCCGACGCCGTGAGGCCTTAACTGGTCTCTGGGACTTTTATAGCCCCGCTCTGCCGCTCAGGATTCCCGCCGACGCCGTGAGGCCTTAACTGGTCTCTGGGACTTTTATAGCCCCGCTCTGCCACTCAGGATTCCCGCCGACGCTGTGAGGTCTTAACTGGTCTCTGGGACTTTTATAGCCCCGCTCTGCCGCTCAGGATTCCCGCCGATGCTGTGAGGCCTTAACTGGTCTCTGGGACTTTTATAGCCCCGCTCTGCCGCTCAGGATTCCCGCCGATGCTGTGAGGCCTTAACTGGTCTCTGGGGCCTTTTATAGCCCCGCTCTGCCGCTCAGGATTCCCGCCGATGCTGTGAGGTCTTAACTGATCTCTGGGACTTTTATAGCCCCGCTCTGCCGCTCAGGATTCCCGCCGATGCTGTGAGGTCTTAACTGGTCTCTGGGACTTTTATAGCCCCGCTCTGCCGCTCAGGATTCCCGCCGATGCTGTGAGGTCTTAACTGGTCTCTGGGACTTTTATAGCCAAGCTCTGCCGCTCAGGATTCCCGCCGATGCTGTGAGGTCTTAACTGGTCTCTGGGACTTTTATAGCCCCGCTCTGCCGCTCAGGATTCCCGCCGACGCTGTGAGGCCTTAACTGGTCTCTGGGACTTTTATAGCCCCGCTCTGCCGCTCAGGATTCCCGCCGACGCTGTGAGGCCTTAACTGGTCTCTGGGGCCTTTTATAGCCCCGCTCTGCCAATCAGGATTCCCGCCGACGCTGTGAGGCCTTAACTGGTCTCTGGGACTTTTATAGCCCCACTCTGCCGCTCAGGATTCCCGCCGATGCTGCGAGGCCTCACCTGGTCTCTGGGACTTTTATAGCCCCGCTCTGCCGCTCAGGATTCCCGCCGATGCTGTGAGGCCTTAACTGGTCTCTGGGACTTTTATAGCCCCGCTCTGCCGCTCAGGATTCCCGCCGATGCTGTGAGACCTTACCTGGTCTCTGGGGCCTTTTATAGCCCCGCTCTGCCAATCAGGATTCCCATCTACGCTGTGAGGCCTTAACTGGTCTCTGGGGCCTTTTATAGCCCCGCTCTGCCGCTCAGGATTCCCGCCGATGCTGTGAGGTCTTACCTGGTCTCTGGGACTTTTATAGCCCCGCTCTGCCGCTCAGGATTCCCGCCGACGCTGTGAGGCCTTACCTGGTCTCTGGGGCCTATTATAGCCCCGCTAAAACAGGTTTGCTCACAATCTTGCTTTGGTGTTTCACAGTTGCGAGAAATCCCGGGTTCAAATCCCGGACGAGTCCCGCTACATTTTAGTCAAAACTGAGCTTCTTCTAGCCAATCAACATTGCAGAAAACTTAAATACTTTCTATTAAAAACAAGTGATTTCGTGTCATTTTGTCCATATCTTTCGAAATCACAGAGCTTCACTGAAGCAACTGAAAACCAACCAACTGAGAAAAGTTAAAGGCTCCCAGGTGTATTCTGCTCGGTGTCTCATTGGACGCCTTGCACCCGTGTTCGATTCCGGCCAATGCAGGAACTTTACATTTTTCTTTCTGCATCCATGAGCTCGCCTGAATTGGGATAAACTTACATTCAGCTTCAATCTTCTTGAAACACCCTCTTCCCTGAATATTGGTCAGTCCTGCTTTCTCTGGCGCTGAAAGGATGTGAGAAGCTGCCTTGTGAATTGGTCCTATGTGTGCCGAATTCAAACCGTACAGGTTTCTGTACTGGCCAGGAATCAAACCGGCATGAGCAGCCTGCCTGGTCTGATTAAACGGGATGCACACCTCATCTTTCATTTAAGCACTTTCCATCCTGTCTGAACTAATGGAAAGCCTTTTGCTTACAGAAGCTGATTCTACATTTTCACCATTGTCGATCTGGGTGCACAGGCAGGACAAGCGGTGAAGTGGACTTTCTTGTGGAGTATTTCTGTTTGGATGCAAAAAGCAGGAAATGGAATGTCTGAGTTGTCGTAGTCGGGAGACGAGAGGTTAAGACGATGGAATGTTAATCCATTGTGCTTATTTATTGTGTTGAATGTTTGATGCTGAAAACCCTTCCCAGCATTTGACTGAATCTTACATAAAATTAGCTTTAAATTCTAATCTCGTCCAAACCACTGGACTTGGCCCCTTCATTGTTCATATCTTGTTTAAATCAACACAGACCATTGGAATTCTTCACCTTCTTCAAAGAAGGTTAAACAGAGACCGCGAATCAGAGAGAGAACTTTCTTCCTTCTTCCTTCAGTTCGTTCGGCTGGAGTGAAATGACGGAGATAAAAAGGATGACATCCAAACAGAAACAATGTGCATGAAAGTCCTCTTCACCGCAAGTCCTGCCCGTTGCACCCGGATCCACAGCGTTGCAAATGTACAGTCAGCTTCTGTGAACAAAAGGAATTTAGATATTTCCGTTACATGAGGTCAGTGATTGTTAGAAATGGTCAGGTGTAAAACAGGTCCGATCCAGGTTGGAACCCAGTGTGCAAACCGACTGCTGATGCACATTCCAAGCATTTCACTGAAACTTACGTGAAATACAATTTCGTGAAAATTGCACTGGTGTGGCTGGTCTGTGCCCCTGCATTACTCATATCTTGTTAAAATTAAAATATTCCAAGAAATTCCTCAACCCACCTTGAATGAAAGTGGAGATGCGATCGCGAATCGGAGACTGAGAACCCTTTCTTCCTTCTTCCTTCCTCTGAGATTGGCACCGAATGAAATACTAGCGGCAACAGAGGCAAATGATTAGGGAGCAGAAACATAAATTTCTCCTTTGGAGGCAATTTAATTTCAAAAATATTTATCAAACTTAATGACGAGATTTTCTGTTTTTGGGACTTTGGTTGAGAGATAAATAATGCGCGAGAAATCCTCGTTCTTTTCAGCATCCTCTCATGGGATCTGAAGCCCCAGTTTAACATCTTACTAGAAAGACGGCACTGCCGACAGTGCAGCACGACCTCAGTACAGCCCTGGAGGGTCGGCCTGGTTTATGCACTCAAGTCTCTGGAGTGTGGCTTGAGTATGCTACCGCTGAGCCACGGCTGACACCGAAACTCAGTTCATTTGGCTGGAGTAAAATGACGGAGATAAAGGGAAAAATGATAATGGAGTAAACTTTCAACTTGGCGTCCAAGATTAAACCGGGCATCGTTTTAGAAACAGCCCGAATTATGTTGCCAAAGATTTCATAAGCTTTGAAAATCAGGCCTGTCTATAATGGGCGGGGTCATGGTCATTTGCGAATCATTCTGGGTCTGTTTAAAACGGGAGTGCTCACAGTCCCGCATCATTCTGTGTCTGTTTGAAATGGCAGAGCTCACAATCTCGGATCATGCCGTTTATTTAGAAGCGGAGCGATTTCAGCTTTGATGCCCGAGTTCTTGAGTTTAACAAAATGCGTCAGGGCCCGTCCGGGATTTGAACCCGGGACCTCTCGCATTTTAATCGTGAAATGCCCAAAGCGAGAATCATACCCCTAGACCAACGAGCCGCCGAAGTCATTCGCCCATTTGCATTGAGTTTCACTGCGCTGGTGCGAATCCAGCTCACAGAGGACCTGTTTATTCAGTTGAAATATTATTATCTTTTCCTCAATCCACTTCTTTTTTCGAGCAGCTTCCTTGAACCTGCTCACAATTCGCCCCATAAAAAGAGATGCAGCAGCATTAGCGGCCGCATAGACTAATGGATAAGGCGTCTGACTTCGGTTGCAAATTCTTCAGTTATCAGAAGATTGAAGGTTCAAATCCTACAAAGGTCGTTTAATTATCTGGGCGACACTTTTTACATTCTGAATCTGGCGTGAAACCGGCCATTTTTGACAGCCCCTCATCTGAAGTAACGGAAGGCCTGTTGCTTACATTTAGCTGATTGTACATTTTCAACATTGTAGATCTGTGTGCACGGGCAGGATAAGCGGTGAAGTTGAATTTCTTTCAGGGTAGTTCGAATTAGATGCAAAAAGCAAGAAATGGAATGTCTGAGAGCATTGCCTTGGTGAGACGAGGTGGCCGAGAGGTTAAGGCGATGGACTGCTAATCCATTAGTGCTCTGCACGCGTGGGTTGGAATCCCATTCTCGTCGTTACTGCATTGCACGTTTGATGCTGATGCACTTTCCAAGCATTTCACTGAATCTTACTTGAAATACAATTTCGTGAAAATTGTGCTGGTGTTGCTGGTCTGTGCTCTTGCATTACTCATATCTTGTTAAAATAAAAATATTCCAAGAAATTCCTCTACCCACCTTGAATGAAAGTGGAGATGAGATCGCGAATCGGAGACTGAGAACCCTCTCTTCCTTCCTCTGAGATTGGCACCGAATGAAAGACTCGCGGCAACAGAGGCAATTGATTAGGGAGCAGAAACATAAATTTCTCCTTTGGGGGCAATTTAATTTCAAAAATATTTATCAAACCTAATGACGAGATTTTCTGTTTTTGGGACTTTGGTTGAGAGATAAATAATGCGCGCGAAATCCTCGTTCTTTTCAGCATTCTCTCATGGGATCTGAAGCCCCAGTTTAACATCTTACAAGAAAGGCGGCACTGCCAACAGTGCAGCACGACCTCAGTACTGCCCTGGAGTGTGAGCCAGGATTATACACTCAAGTCTCTGGAGTGTGGCTTGAGTATGCTACCGCTGAGCCACGGCTGGCACCTAAACTCAGTTCATTTGGCTGGAGTAAAATGACGGAGATAAAGGGAAAAATGATAATGGAGTAAACTTTCAACTTGACGTCCAAGATTAAACCGGGCATCGTTTTAGAAACAGCCCGATTTATGTTGCCATAGATTTCATAAGCTTTGAAAATCAGGCCTGTCTATAATGGGCGGGGTCGTGGTCACTTGCGAATCATTCAGGGTCTGTTTGAACCGGGAGTGCTCACAGTCCCGCATCATTCTGTGTCTGTTTGAAATGGCAGAGCTCACAATCTCGGATCATGCCGTTTATTTAGAAGCAGAGCGATTTCAGCTTTGATAACCGAGTTGTTGAGTTTAAGAAAAGGTGTCAAGACTCGTCCGGGATTTGAACCAGGGACCTCTCGCATTTTAATCGTGAAACGCCCAAAGCAAGAATCATACCCCTAGACCAACGAGCCGCCCATGTCATTTTTTCATTTGCATTGAGTTTCACTGCGCTTGTGCGAATCCAGCTCACAGAGGACCTGTTTATTCAGTTTAAATATTATTATCTTTTCCTCAATCCACTTCTTTTTTCGAGCAGTTTCCTTGAACCTGCTCACAATTCGCCCCATAAAAAGAAATGCAGCGGCATGAGCGGCCGCATAGACTAATGGATAAGGCGTCTGACTTCGGTTGCAAATTCTTCAGTTATCAGAAGATTGAAGGTTCAAATTCTTCAGTTATCAGAAGATTGAAGGTTCAAATCCTACAAAGGTCGTTTAATTATCTGGGCGACACTTTTTATATTCTGAATCTGGCGTGAAACCGGCCATTTTTGACAGCCCCTCATCTGAAGTAACGGAAGGCCTGTTGCTTACATTTAGCTGATTGTACATTTTCAACATTGTAGATCTGTGTGCACGGGCAGGATAAGCGGTGAAGTTGAATTTCTTTCAGGGTAGTTCTAATTAGATGCAAAAAGCAAGAAATGGAATGTCTGAGAGCATTGCCGCGGTGAGACGAGGTGGCCGAGAGGTTAAGGCGATGGACTGCTAATCTACTGTGCTCTGCACGCGCGGGTTGGAATCCCATTCTCGTCGTTACTGTATTACACGTTTGATGCTGATCCACTTTCCAAGCAATTCACTGAATCTTACTTGAAATACAATTTCGTGAAAATTGTGCTGGTGTTGCTGGTCTGTGCCCTTGCATTACTCATATCTTGTTAAAATTAAAATATTCCAAGAAATTCCTCAACCCACCTTGAATGAAAGTGGAGATGAGATCGCGAATCGGAGACTGAGAACCCTCTCTTCCTTCCTCTGAGATTGGCACCGAATGAAAGACTCGCGGCAACAGAGGCAATTGATTAGGGAGCAGAAACATAAATTTCTCCTTTGGGGGCAATTTAATTTCAAAAATATTTATCAAAATTAATGACGAGATTTTCTGTTTTTGGGACTTTGGTTGAGAGATAAATAATGCGCGAGAAATCCTCGTGCTTTTCAGCATTCTCTCATGGGATCTGAAGCCCCAGTTTAATATCTTACTAGAAAGACGGCACTGCCAACAGTGCAGCACGACCTCAGTACTGCCCTGGAGTGTGAGCCAGGATTTTCCACTCAAGTCTCTGGAGTGTGGCTTGAGTATGCTACCGCTGAGCCACGGCTGACACCTAAACTCAGTTCATTTGGCTGGAGTAAAATGACGGAGACAAAGGGAATAATGATAATGGAGTAAACTTTCAACTTGGCGTCCAAGATTAAACCGGGCATCGTTTTAGAAACAGCCCGATTTATGTTGCCATAGATTTCATAAGCTTTGAAAATCAGGCCTGTCTATAATTGGCGGGGTCGTGGTCACTTGCGAACCATTCTGGGTCTGTTTAAACCGGGAGTGCTCACAGTCCCGCATCATTCTGTGTCTGTTTGAAATGGCAGAGCTCACAATCTCGGATCATGCCGTTTATTTAGAAGCAGAGCGATTTCAACTTTGATGACCGGGTTGCTGAGCTTAACAAAATGTGTCAAGGCTCGTCCGGGATTTGAACCCGTTACCTCTTGCATTTTAATCGTGAAACGCCCAAAGCGAGAATCATACCCCTAGTCCAACGAGCCGCCCATGTCATTCTTCCATTTGCATTGAGTTTCACTGCGCTGGTGCGAATCCAGCTCACAGAGGACCTGTTTATTCAGTTTAAATATTATTATCTTTTCCTCAATCCACTTCTTTTTTCGAGCAGTTTCCTTGAACCTGCTCACAATTCGCCCCATAAAAAGAGATGCAGCGGCATGAGCGGCCGCATAGACTAATGGATAAGGCGTCTGACTTCGGTTGCAAATTCTTCAGTTATCAGAAGATGGAAGGTTCAAATCCTACAAAGGTCGTTTAATTATCTGGGCGACACTTTTTATATTCTGACTCTGGCGTGAAACCGGCCATTTTTGACAGCCCCTCATCTGAAGTAACGGAGGGCCTGTTGCTTACATTTAGCTGATTGTACATTTTCAACATTGTAGATCTGTGTGCACGGGCAGGATAAGCGGTGAAGTTGAATTTCTTTCAGGGTAGTTCTAATTAGATGCAAAAAGCAAGAAATGGAATGTCTGATAGCATTGCCTCGGTGAGACGAGGCGGCCGAGAGGTTAAGGCGATGGACTGTTAATCTATTGTGCTCTGCACGCGTGGGTTGGAAGCCCATTCTCGTCGTTACTGTATTACACGTTTGATGCTGATGCACTTTCCAAGCATTTCACTGAATCTTACTTGAAATACAATCTCGTGAAACTTGTGCTGGTGTTGCTGGTCTGTGCCCTTGCATTACTCATATCTTGTTAAAATTAAAATATTCCAAGAAATTCCTCAACCCACCTTGAATGAAAGTGGAGATGAGATCGCGAATCGGAGACTGAGAACCGTCTCTTCCTTCCTCTGAGATTGGCACCGAATGAAAGACTCGCGGCAACAGAGGCAATTGATTAGGGAGCAGAAACATAAATTTCTCCTTTGGGGGCAATTTAATTTCAAAAATATTTATCAAACTTAATGACGAGATTTTCTGTTTTTGGGACTTTGGTTGAGAGATAAACAATGCGCGAGAAATCCTTGTGCTTTTCAGTATTCTCTCATGGGATCTGAAGCCCCAGTTTAACATCTTACTAGAAAGACGGCACTGCCAACAGTGCAGCATGACCTCAGTACTGCCCTGGAGTGTGAGCCAGGATTATACACTCAAGTCTCTGGAGTGTGGCTTGAGTATGCTACCGCTGAGCCACGGCTGTCACCTAAACTCAGTTCATTTGGCTGGAGTAAAATGACGGAGATAAAGGGAATAATAATAATGGAGTAAACTTTCAACTTGGCGTCCAAGATTAAGCCGGGCATCGTTTTACAAACAGCCCGATTTATGTTGCCATAGATTTCATAAGCTTTGAAAATCAGGCCTGTCTATAATGGGCGGGTTCGTGGTCACTTGCGAATCATTCTGGGTCTGTTTAAACCGGGAGTGCTCACAGTCCCGCATCATTCTGTGTCTGTTTGAAATGGCAGAGCTCACAATCTCGGATCATGCCGTTTATTTAGAAGCAGAGCGATTTCAGCTTTGATGACCGAGTTGTTGAGTTTAACAAAATGTGGCAGGGCTCGTCCGGGATTTGAACCCGGGACCTCTCGCATTTTAATCATGAAACGCCCAAAGCGAGAATCATACCCCTAGACCAACGAGCCGGCCATGTCATTCGTCCATTTGCATTGCGTTTCACTGCGCTGGTGCGAATCCAGCTCACAGAGGACCTGTTTATTCAGTTTAAATATTATTATCTTTTCCTCAATCCACTTCTTTTTTCGAGCAGTTTCCTTGAACCTGCTCACAATTCGCCCCATAAAAAGAGATGCAGCGGCATTAGCGGCCGCATAGACTAATGGATAAGGCGTCTGACTTCGGTTGCAAATTCTTCAGTTATCAGAAGATTGAAGGTTCAAATCCTACGGAGGTCGTTTAATTATCTGGGCGACACTTTTTATATTCTGAATCTGGCGTGAAACCGGCCATTTTTGACAGCCCCTCATCTGAAGTAACGGAAGGCCTGTTGCTTACATTTAGCTGATTGTACATTTTCAACATTGTAGATCTGTGTGCACGGGCAGGATAAGCGGTGAAGTTGAATTTCTTTCAGGGTAGTTCTAATTAGATGCAAAAAGCAAGAAATGGAATGTCTGATAGCATTGCCTCGGTGAGACGAGGTGGCCGAGAGGTTAAGGCGATGGACTGCTAAGCTATTGTGCTCTGCACGCGTGGGTTGGAATCCCATTCTCGTCGTTACTGTATTACACGTTTGATGCTGATGCACTTTCCAAGCATTTCACTGAATCTTACTTGAAATACAATTTCGTGAAAATTGTGCTGGTGTTGCTGCTCTGTGCCCTTGCATTACTCATATCTTGTTAAAATTAAAATATTCCAAGAAATTCCTCAACCCACCTTGAATGAAAGTGCAGATGAGATCGCGAATCGGAGACTGAGAACCCTCTCTTCCTTCCTCTGAGATTGGCACCGAATGAAAGACTCGCGGCAACAGAGGCAATTGATTAGGGAGCAGAAACATAAATTTCTCCTTTGGGGGCAATTTAATTTCAAAAATATTTATCAAACTTAATGACGAGATTTTCTGTTTTTGGGACTTTGGTTGAGAGATAAATAATGCGCGAGAAATCCTCGTGCTTTTCAGCATTCTCTCATGGGATCTGAAGCCCCAGTTTAACATCTTACTAGAAAGACGGCACTGCCAACAGTGCAGCACGACCTCAGTACTGCCCTGGAGTGTGAGCCAGGATTATACACTCAAGTCTCTGGAGTGTGGCTTGAGTATGCTACCGCTGAGCCACGGCTGACACCTAAACTCAGTTCATTTGGCTGGAGTAAAATGACGGAGATAAAGGGAATAATAATAATGAAGTAAACTTTCAACTTGGCGTCCAAGATTAAGCCGGGCATCGTTTTACAAACAGCCCGATTTATGTTGCTATAGATTTCATAAGCTTTGAAAATCAGGCCTGTCTATAATGGGCGTGTTCGTGGTCACTTGCGAATCATTCTGGGTCTGTTTAAACCGGCAGTGCTCACAGTCCCGCATCATTCTGTGTCTGTTTGAAATGGCAGAGCTCACAATCTCGGATCATGCCGTTTATTTAGAAGCAGAGCGATTTCAGCTTTGATGACCGAGTTGTTGAGTTTAACAAAATGTGTCAGGGCTCGTCCGGGATTTGATCCCGGGACCTCTCGCTTTTTAATCATGAAACGCCCAAAGCGAGAATCATACCCCTAGACCAACGAGCCGGCCATGTCATTCTTCCATTTGCATTGCGTTTCACTGCGCTGGTGCTCACAGAGGACCTGTTTATTCAGTTTAAATATTATTATCTTTTCCTCAATCCACTTCTTTTTTCGAGCAGTTTCCTTGAACCTGCTCACAATTCGCCCCATAAAAAGAGATGCAGCGGCATTAGCGGCCGCATAGACTAATGGATAAGGCGTCTGACTTCGGTTGCAAATTCCTCAGTTATCAGAAGATTGAAGGTTCAAATTCTTCAGTTATCAGAAGATTGAAGGTTCAAATCCTACAAAGGTCGTTTAATTATCTGGGCGACACTTTTTACATTCTGAATCTGGCGTGAAACCGGCCATTTTTGACAGCCCCTCATCTGAAGTAACGGAAGGCCTGTTGCTTACATTTAGCTGATTGTACATTTTCAACATTGTAGATCTGTGTGCACGGGCAGGATAAGCGGTGATGTTGAATTTCTTTCAGGGTAGTTCTAATTAGATGCAAAAAGCAAGAAATGGAATGTCTGAGAGCATTGCCTCGGTGAGACGAGGTGGCCGAGAGGTTAAGGCGATGGACTGCTAATCTATTGTGCTCTGCACGCGTGGGTTGGAATCCCATACTCGTCGTTACTGTATTACACGTTTGATGCTGATCCACTTTCCAAGCATTTCACTGAATCTTACTTGAAATACAATTTCGTGAAAATTGTGCTGGTGTTGCTGGTCTGTGCCCTTGCATTACTCATATCTTGTTAAAATTATAATATTCCAAGAAATTCCTCAACCCACCTTGAATGAAAGTGGAGATGAGATCGCGAATCGGAGACTGAGAACCCTCTCTTCCTTCCTCTGAGATTGGCACCGAATGAAAGACTCGCGGCAACAGAGGCAATTGATTAGGGAGCAAAAACATAAATTTCTCCTTTGGGGGCAATTTAATTTCAAAAATGTTTATCAAACTTAATGACGAGATTTTCTGTTTTTGGGACTTTGGTTGAGAGATAAATAATGCGCGAGAAATCCTCGTGCTTTTCAGCATTCTCTCATGGGATCTGAAGCCCCAGTTTAACATCTTACTAGAAAGACGGCACTGGCAACAGTGCAGCACGACCTCAGTACTGCCCTGGAGTGTCAGCCTGGATTATGCACTCAAGTCTCTGGAGTGAGGCTTGAGTATGCTGCCGCTGAGCCACGGCTGACACCTAAACTCAGTTCATTTGGATGGAGTAAAATGACGGAGATAATGAGAAAAATGATAATGGGGTAAATTTTCAACTTGGTGTCCAAGATTAAACCGGGCATCGTTTTGGAAACAGCCCGATTTATGTTGCCATAGATTTCATAAGCTTTGAAAATCAGGCCTGTCGAAAATGGGCGGGGTCGCGGTCAGTTGCGAATCATTCTGGGTCTGTTTAAACCGCGAGTGCTCACAGCCCCGGATCATTCTGTGTCTGTTTGAAATGGCAGAGCTCACAATCTCGGATCATGCCGTTTTTTTAGAAGCAGAGCGATTTCAGCTTTGATGACCGAGTTGTTGAGTTTAACAAAATGTGCCAGGGCTCGTCCGGGATTTGAACCCGGGACCTCTCGCATTTTAATCGTGAAATGCCCAAAGCGAGAATCATACTCCTAGACCAACGAGCCGCCGATGTCATTTCCCATTTGCATTGAGTTTCACTGCGCTGGTGCGAATCCAGCTCACAGAGGACCTGTTAATACAGTTGAAATATTTTTATCTTTTCCTCAATCCACTTCTTTTTTCGAACAGTTTCCTTGAACCTGCTCACAATTCGCCCCATAAAAAGAGTTTCAGCGGCATCAGCGGCCGCATAGACTAATGGATTAGGCATCTGACTTCTGTTGCAAATTCTTCAGTTATCAGAAGATTGAAGGTTCAAGTCCTACAAAGGTCTTTTAATTATCTGGGCGACACTTTTTATATTCTGAATCTGGCGTGAAACCGGCCATTTTTGACAGTCCCTCATCTGAAGTAACGGAAGGCCTGTTGCTTACATTAAGCTGATTGTACATTTTCAACATTGTAGATCTGTGTGCACGGGCAGGATAAGCGGTGAAGTTGAATTTCTTTCAGGGTAGTTCTAATTAGATGTAAAAAGCAAGAAATGGAATATCTGAAAGCAGAATATTGGTGAGACGAGGTGGCCGAGAGGTTAAGGCGATGGACTGCTAATCCATTGTGCTCTGCACGCGTGGGTTCGAATCCCATCCTCGTCGTTACTGTATTACACGTTTGATGCTGATGCACTTTCCAAGCATTTCACTGAATCTTACTTGAAATACAATTTCGTGAAAGTTACACTGGTGTTGCTGGTCTGTGCCCCTGCATTGCTCATATCTTGGTAAAATTAAAATATTCCAAGAAATTTCTCAACCCACCTTGAATGAAAGTGGAGATGAGATCGTGAATCGGAGATTGAGAACCCTCTCTTCCTTCTTCCTTCCTTTGAGATTGGCACCGAATGAAAAGACCAGAGGCAAATGATTAGGGAACAGGAACATAAATTTCTCCTTTGGAATTTCAAAAATATTTATCAAACTTAAAGACGAGATTTTCTGTTTTTGGGTCTTTGGTTGAGAGATAAATAATGCGCGAGAAATCCTCGTTCTTTTCAGCATTCTCTCATGGGATCTGAAGCCCCAGTTTAACATCTTACTAGAAGGACGGCACTGCCGACAGTGCAGCACTACCTCAGTACTGCCCTGGAGTGTCAGCCTGGATTATGCACTCAAGTCTCTGGAGTGAGGCTTGAGTATGCTGCCGCTGAGCCACGGCTGACACCTAAACTCAGTTCATTTGGATGGAGTAAAATGACGGAGATAATGAGAAAAATGATAATGGGGTAAATTTTCAACTTGGTGTCCAAGATTAAACCGGGCATCGTTTTAGAAACAGCCCGATTTATGTTGCCATAGATTTCATAAGCTTTGAAAATCATGCCTGTCGAAAATGGGCGGGGTCGCGGTCAGTTGCGAATCATTCTGGGTCTGTTTAAACCGCGAGTGCTCACAGCCCCGGATCATTCTGTGTCTGTTTGAAATGGCAGAGCTCACAATCTCGGATCATGCCGTTTTTTTAGAAGCAGAGCGATTTCAGCTTTGATGACCGAGTTGTTGAGTTTAACAAAATGTGCCAGGGCTCGTCCGGGATTTGAACCCGGGACCTCTCGCATTTTAATCGTGAAATGCCCAAAGCGAGAATCATACCCCTAGACCAACGAGCCGCCGATGTCATTTCCCATTTGCATTGAGTTTCACTGCGCTGGTGCGAATCCAGCTCACAGAGGACCTGTTAATACAGTTGAAATATTTTTATCTTTTCCTCAATCCACTTCTTTTTTCGAACAGTTTCCTTGAACCTGCTCACAATTCGCCCCATAAAAAGAGATTCAGCGGCATCAGCGGCCGCATAGACTAATGGATTAGGCATCTGACTTCTGTTGCAAATTCTTCAGTTATCAGAAGATTGAAGGTTCAAGTCCTACAAAGGTCTTTTAATTATCTGGGCGACACTTTTTATATTCTGAATCTGGCGTGAAACCGGCCATTTTTGACAGTCCCTCATCTGAAGTAACGGAAGGCCTGTTGCTTACATTAAGCTGATTGTACATTTTCAACATTGTAGATCTGTGTGCACGGGCAGGATAAGCGGTGAAGTTGAATTTCTTTCAGGGTAGTTCTAATTAGATGTAAAAAGCAAGAAATGGAATATCTGAAAGCAGTATATTGGTGAGACGAGGTGGCCGAGAGGTTAAGGCGATGGACTGCTAATCTATTGTGCTCTGCACGCGTGGGTTCGAATCCCATCCTCGTCGTTACTGTATTACACGTTTGATGCTGATGCACTTTCCAAGCATTTCACTGAATCTTACTTGAAATACAATTTCGTGAAAATTGCACTGGTGTTGCTGGTCTGTGCCCCTGCATTGCTCATATCTTGGTAAAATTAAAATATTCCAAGAAATTTCTCAACCCACCTTGAATGAAAGTGGAGATGAGATCGTGAATCGGAGATTGAGAACCCTCTCTTCCTTCTTCCTTCCTTTGAGATTGGCACCGAATGAAAAGACCAGAGGCAAATGATTAGGGAACAGGAACATAAATTTCTCCTTTGGAATTTCAAAAATATTTATCAAACTTAAAGACGAGATTTTCTGTTTTTGGGTCTTTGGTTGAGAGATAAATAATGCGCGAGAAATCCTCGTTCTTTTCAGCATTCTCTCATGGGATCTGAAGCCCCAGTTTAACATCTTACTAGAAGGACGGCACTGCCGACAGTGCAGCACTACCTCAGTACTGCCCTGGAGTGTCAGCCTGGATTATGCACTCAAGTCTCTGGAGTGAGGCTTGAGTATGCTGCCGCTGAGCCACGGCTGACACCTAAACTCAGTTCATTTGGATGGAGTAAAATGACGGAGATAATGAGAAAAATGATAATGGGGTAAATTTTCAACTTGGTGTCCAAGATTAAACCGGGCATCGTTTTAGAAACAGCCCGATTTATGTTGCCATAGATTTCATAAGCTTTGAAAATCATGCCTGTCGAAAATGGGCGGGGTCGCGGTCAGTTGCGAATCATCCTGGGTCTGTTTAAACCGCGAGTGCTCACAGCCCCGGATCATTCTGTGTCTGTTTGAAATGGCAGAGCTCACAATCTCGGATCATGCCGTTTTTTTAGAAGCAGAGCGATTTCAGCTTTGATGACCGAGTTGTTGAGTTTAACAAAATGTGCCAGGGCTCGTCCGGGATTTGAACCCGGGACCTCTCGCATTTTAATCGTGAAATGCCCAAAGCGAGAATCATACCCCTAGACCAACGAGCCGCCGATGTCATTTCCCATTTGCATTGAGTTTCACTGCGCTGGTGCGAATCCAGCTCACAGAGGACCTGTTAATACAGTTGAAATATTTTTATCTTTTCCTCAATCCACTTCTTTTTTCGAACAGTTTCCTTGAACCTGCTCACAATTCGCCCCATAAAAAGAGATTCAGCGGCATCAGCGGCCGCATAGACTAATGGATTAGGCATCTGACTTCTGTTGCAAATTCTTCAGTTATCAGAAGATTGAAGGTTCAAGTCCTACAAAGGTCTTTTAATTATCTGGGCGACACTTTTTATATTCTGAATCTGGCGTGAAACCGGCCATTTTTGACAGTCCCTCATCTGAAGTAACGGAAGGCCTGTTGCTGACATTAAGCTGATTGTACATTTTCAACATTGTAGACCTGTGTGCACGGGCAGGATAAGCGGTGAAGTTGAATTTCTTTCAGGGTAGTTCTAATTAGATGTAAAAAGCAAGAAATGGAATATCTGAAAACAATATATTGGTGAGACGAGGTGGCCGAGAGGTTAAGGCGATGGACTGCTAATCTATTGTGCTCTGCACGCGTAGGTTCGAATACCATCCTCGTCGTTACTGTATTACACGTTTGATGCTGATGCACTTTCCATGCATTTCACTGAATCTTACTTGAAATACAATTTCGTGAAAATTGCACTGGTGTTGCTGGTCTGTGCCCCTGCATTGCTCATATCTTGGTAAATTAAATTTTTCCAAGAAATTTCTCAACCCACCTTGAATGAAAGTGGAGATGAGATCGTGAATCGGAGATTGAGAACCCTTTCTTCCTTCTTCCTTCCTTTGAGATTGGCACCGAATGAAAAGACTAGCGGCAACAGAGGCAAATGATTAGGGAACAGGAACATAAGTTTCTCCTTTGGAATTTCAAAAATATTTATCAAACTTAAAGACGAGATTTTCTGTTTTTGGGTCTTTGGTTGAGAGATAAATAATGCGCGAGAAATCTTCGTTCTTTTCAGCATTCTCTCATGGGATCTGAAGCCCCAGTTTAACATCTTACTAGAAGGACGGCACTGCCGACAGTGCAGCACTACCTCAGTACTGCCCTGGAGTGTCAGCCTGGATTATGCACTCAAGTCTCTGGAGTGAGGCTTGAGTATGCTGCCGCTGAGCCACGGCTGACACCTAAACTCAGTTCATTTGGCTGGAGTAAAATGACGGAGATAATGGGAAAAATGATAATGGAGTAAATTTTCAACTTGGTGTCCAAGATTAAACCGGGCATCGTTTTAGAAACAGCCCGATTTATGTTGCCATAGATTTCATAAGCTTTGAAAATCAGGCCTGTCGAAAATGGGCGGGGTCGCGGTCAGTTGCGAATCATTCTGGGTCTGTTTAAACCGCGAGTGCTCACAGCCCCGGATCATTCTGTGTTTGTTTGAAATGGCAGAGCTCACAATCTCGGATCATGCCGTTTTTTTAGAAGCAGAGCGATTTCAGCTTTGATGACCGAGTTGTTGAGTTTAACAAAATGTGCCAGGGCTCGTCCGGGATTTGAACCCGGGACCTCTCGCATTTTAATCGTGAAATGCCCAAAGCGAGAATCATACCCCTAGACCAACGAGCCGCCGATGTCATTTCCCATTTGCATTGAGTTTCACTGCGCTGGTGCGAATCCAGCTCACAGAGGACCTGTTAATACAGTTGAAATATTTTTATCTTTTCCTCAATCCACTTCTTTTTTCGAACAGTTTCCTTGAACCTGCTCACAATTCGCCCCATAAAAAGAGATTCAGCGGCATCAGCGGCCGCATAGACTAATGGATTAGGCATCTGACTTCTGTTGCAAATTCTTCAGTTATCAGAAGATTGAAGGTTCAAGTCCTACAAAGGTCTTTTAATTATCTGGCCGACACTTTTTATATTCTGAATCTGGCGTGAAACCGGCCATTTTTGACAGTCCCTCATCTGAAGGAACGGAAGGCCTGTTGCTTACATTAAGCTGATTGTACATTTTCAACATTGTAGATCTGTGTGCACGGGCAGGATAAGCGGTGAAGTTGAATTTCTTTCAGGGTAGTTCTAATTAGATGTAAAAAGCAAGAAATGGAATATCTGAAAGCAGTATATTGGTGAGACGAGGTGGCCGAGAGGTTAAGGCGATGGACTGCTAATCCATTGTGCTCTGCACGCGTGGGTTCGAATCCCATTCTCGTCGTTACTGTATTACACGTTTGATGCTGATGCACTTTCCAAGCATTTCACTGAATCTTACTTGAAATACAATTTCGTGAAAATTGCACTGGTGTTGCTGGTCTGTGCCCCTGCATTGCTGATATCTTGTTAAAATTAAAATATTCCAAGAAATTTCTCAACCCACCTTGAATGAAAGTGGAGATGAGATCGTGAATCGGAGATTGAGAACCCTCTCTTCCTTCTTCCTTCCTTTGAGATTGGCACCGAATGAAAAGACTAGCGGCAACAGAGGCAAATGATTAGGGAACAGGAACATAAGTTTCTCCTTTGGAATTTCAAAAATATTTATCAAACTTAAAGACGAGATTTTCTGTTTTTGGGTCTTTGGTTGAGAGATAAATAATGCGCGAGAAATCCTCGTTCTTTTCAGCATTCTCTCATGGGATCTGAAGCCCCAGTTTAACATCTATACTAGAAGGACGGCACTGCCGACAGTGCAGCACGACCTCAGTACTGCCCTGGAGTGTCAGCCTGGATTATGCACTCAAGTCCCTGGAGTGAGGCTTGAGTATGCTGCCGCTGAGCCACGGCTGACACCTAAACTCAGTTCATTTGGCTGGAGTAAAATGACGGAGATAATGGGAAAAATGATAATGGAGTAAATTTTCAACTTGGTGTCCAAGATTAAACCGGGCATCGTTTTAGAAACAGACCGATTTATGTTGCCATAGATTTCATAAGCTTTGAAAATCAGGCCTGTCGAAAATGGGCGTGGTCGCGTTCAGTTGCGAATCATTCTGGGTCTGTTTAAACCGCGAGTGCTCACAGCCCCGGATCATTCTGTGTCTGTTTGAAATGGCAGAGCTCACAATCTCGGATCATGCCGTTTTTTTAGAAGCAGAGCGATTTCAGCTTTGATGACCGAGTTGTTGAGTTTAACAAAATGTGCCAGGGCTCGTCCGGGATTTGAACCCGCGACCTCTCGCATTTTAATCGTGAAATGCCCAAAGCGAGAATCATACCCCTAGACCAACCAGCCGCCGATGTCAGTTCCCATTTGCATTGAGTTTCACTGCGCTGGTGCGAATCCAGCTCACAGAGGACCTGTTAATACAGTTGAAATATTTTTATCTTTTCCTCAATCCACTTCTTTTTTCGAACAGTTTCCTTGAACCTGCTCACAATTCGCCCCATAAAAAGAGATTCAGCGGCATCAGCGGCCGCATAGACTAATGGATTAGGCATCTGACTTCTGTTGCAAATTCTTCAGTTATCAGAAGATTGAAGGTTCAAGTCCTACAAAGGTCTTTTAATTATCTGGGCGACACTTTTTATATTCTGAATCTGGCGTGAAACCGGCCATTTTTGACAGTCCCTCATCTGAAGTAACGGAAGGCCTGTTGCTTACATTAAGCTGATTGTACATTTTCAACATTGTAGATCTGTGTGCACGGGCAGGATAAGCGGTGAAGTTGAATTTCTTTCAGGGTAGTTCTAATTAGATGTAAAAAGCAAGAAATGGAATATCTGAAAGCAGGATATTGGTGAGCCGAGGTGGCCGAGAGGTTAAGGCAATGGACTGCTAATCTATTGTGCTCTGCACGCGAGGGTTCGAATCCCATCCTCGTCGTTACTGTATTACACGTTTGATGCTGATGCACTTTCCAAGCATTTCACTGAATCTTACTTGAAATGCAATTTCGTGAAAATTACACTGGTGTTGCTGGTCTGTGCCCCTGCATTGCTCATATCTTGTTAAAATTAAAATATTCCAAGAAATTTCTCAACCCACCTTGATTGAAAGTGGAGATGAGAGCGTGAATCGGAGATTGAGAACCCTCTTCTTCCTTCGTCCTTCCTTTGAGATTGGCACCGAATGAAAAGATCAGAGGCAAATGATTAGGGAACAGGAACATAAGTTTCTCCTTTGGAATTTCAAAAATATTTATCAAACTTAAAGACGAGATTTTCTGTTTTTGGGTCTTTGGTTGAGAGATAAATAATGCGCGAGAAATCCTCGTTCTTTTCAGCATTCTCTCATGGGATCTGAAGCCCCAGTTTAACATCTTACTAGAAGGACGGCACTGCCGACAGTGCAGCACTACCTCAGTACTGCCCTGGAGTGTCAGCCTGGATTATGCACTCAAGTCTCTGGAGTGAGGCTTGAGTATGCTGCCGCTGAGCCACGGCTGACACCTAAACTCAGTTCATTTGGATGGAGTAAAATGACGGAGATAATGAGAAAAATGATAATGGGGTAAATTTTCAACTTGGTGTCCAAGATTAAACCGGGCATCGTTTTAGAAACAGCCCGATTTATGTTGCCATAGATTTCATAAGCTTTGAAAATCATGCCTGTCGAAAATGGGCGGGGTCGCGGTCAGTTGCGAATCATTCTGGGTCTGTTTAAACCGCGAGTGCTCACAGCCCCGGATCATTCTGTGTCTGTTTGAAATGGCAGAGCTCACAATCTCGGATCATGCCGTTTTTTTAGAAGCAGAGCGATTTCAGCTTTGATGACCGAGTTGTTGAGTTTAACAAAATGTGCCAGGGCTCGTCCGGGATTTGAACCCGCGACCTCTCGCATTTTAATCGTGAAATGCCCAAAGCGAGAATCATACCCCTAGACCAACCAGCCGCCGATGTCAGTTCCCATTTGCATTGAGTTTCACTGCGCTGGTGCGAATCCAGCTCACAGAGGACCTGTTAATACAGTTGAAATATTTTTATCTTTTCCTCAATCCACTTCTTTTTTCGAACAGTTTCCTTGAACCTGCTCACAATTCGCCCCATAAAAAGAGATTCAGCGGCATCAGCGGCCGCATAGACTAATGGATTAGGCATCTGACTTCTGTTGCAAATTCTTCAGTTATCAGAAGATTGAAGGTTCAAGTCCTACAAAGGTCTTTTAATTATCTGGGCGACACTTTTTATATTCTGAATCTGGCGTGAAACCGGCCATTTTTGACAGTCCCTCATCTGAAGTAACGGAAGGCCTGTTGCTTACATTAAGCTGATTGTACATTTTCAACATTGTAGATCTGTGTGCACGGGCAGGATAAGCGGTGAAGTTGAATTTCTTTCAGGGTAGTTCTAATTAGATGTAAAAAGCAAGAAATGGAATATCTGAAAGCAGTATATTGGTGAGACGAGGTGGCCGAGAGGTTAAGGCGATGGACTGCTAATCCATTGTGCTCTGCACGCGTGGGTTCGAATCCCATCCTCGTCGTTACTGTATTACACGTTTGATGCTGATGCACTTTCCAAGCATTTCACTGAATCTTACTTGAAATACAATTTCGTGAAAATTGCACTGGTGTTGCTGGTCTGTGCCCCTGCATTGCTCATATCTTGTTAAAATTAAAATATTCCAAGAAATTTCTCAACCCACCTTGATTGAAAGTGGAGATGAGAGCGTGAATCGGAGATTGAGAACCCTCTTCTTCCTTCGTCCTTCCTTTGAGATTGGCACCGAATGAAAAGATCAGAGGCAAATGATTAGGGAACAGGAACATAAGTTTCTCCTTTGGAATTTCAAAAATATTTATCAAACTTAAAGACGAGATTTTCTGTTTTTGGGTCTTTGGTTGAGAGATAAATAATGCGCGAGAAATCCTCGTTCTTTTCAGCATTCTCTCATGGGATCTGAAGCCCCAGTTTAACATCTTACTAGAAGGACGGCACTGCCGACAGTGCAGCACTACCTCAGTACTGCCCTGGAGTGTCAGCCTGGATTATGCACTCAAGTCTCTGGAGTGAGGCTTGAGTATGCTGCCGCTGAGCCACGGCTGACACCTAAACTCAGTTCATTTGGATGGAGTAAAATGACGGAGATAATGAGAAAAATGATAATGGGGTAAATTTTCAACTTGGTGTCCAAGATTAAACCGGGCATCGTTTTAGAAACAGCCCGATTTATGTTGCCATAGATTTCATAAGCTTTGAAAATCATGCCTGTCGAAAATGGGCGGGGTCGCGGTCAGTTGCGAATCATTCTGGGTCTGTTTAAACCGCGAGTGCTCACAGCCCCGGATCATTCTGTGTCTGTTTGAAATGGCAGAGCTCACAATCTCGGATCATGCCGTTTTTTTAGAAGCAGAGCGATTTCAGCTTTGATGACCGAGTTGTTGAGTTTAACAAAATGTGCCAGGGCTCGTCCGGGATTTGAACCCGCGACCTCTCGCATTTTAATCGTGAAATGCCCAAAGCGAGAATCATACCCCTAGACCAACGAGCCGCCGATGTCATTTCCCATTTGCATTGAGTTTCACTGCGCTGGTGCGAATCCAGCTCACAGAGGACCTGTTAATACAGTTGAAATATTTTTATCTTTTCCTCAATCCACTTCTTTTTTCGAACAGTTTCCTTGAACCTGCTCACAATTCGCCCCATAAAAAGAGATTCAGCGGCATCAGCGGCCGCATAGACTAATGGATTAGGCATCTGACTTCTGTTGCAAATTCTTCAGTTATCAGAAGATTGAAGGTTCAAGTCCTACAAAGGTCTTTTAATTATCTGGGCGACACTTTTTATATTCTGAATCTGGCGTGAAACCGGCCATTTTTGACAGTCCCTCATCTGAAGTAACGGAAGGCCTGTTGCTTACATTAAGCTGATTGTACATTTTCAACATTGTAGATCTGTGTGCACGGGCAGGATAAGCGGTGAAGTTGAATTTCTTTCAGGGTAGTTCTAATTAGATGTAAAAAGCAAGAAATGGAATGTCGGAAAACAGTATATTGGTGAGCCGAGGTGGCCGAGAGGTTAAGGCGATGGACTGCTAATCCATTGTGCTCTGCACGCGTGGGTTCGAATCCCATCCTCGTCGTTACTGTATTACACGTTTGATGCTGATGCACTTTCCAAGCATTTCACTGAATCTTACTTGAAATACAATTTCGTGAAAATTGCACTGGTGTTGCTGGTCTGTGCCCCTGCATTGCTGATATCTTGTTAAAATTAAAATATTCCAAGAAATTTCTCAACCCACCTTGAATGAAAGTGGAGATGAGATCGTGAATCGGAGTTTGAGAACCCTCTCTTCCTTCTTCCTTCCTTTGAGATTGGCACCGAATGAAAAGACCAGAGGCAAATGATTAGGGAACAGGAACATAAATTTCTCCTTTGGAATTTCAAAAATATTTATCAAACTTAAAGACGAGATTTTCTGTTTTTGGGTCTTTGGTTGAGAGATAAATAATGCGCGAGAAATCCTCGTTCTTTTCAGCATTCTCTCATGGGATCTGAAGCCCCAGTTTAACATCTTACTAGAAGGACGGCACTGCCGACAGTGCAGCACTACCTCAGTACTGCCCTGGAGTGTCAGCCTGGATTATGCACTCAAGTCTCTGGAGTGAGGCTTGAGTATGCTGCCGCTGAGCCACGGCTGACACCTAAACTCAGTTCATTTGGATGGAGTAAAATGACGGAGATAATGAGAAAAATGATAATGGGGTAAATTTTCAACTTGGTGTCCAAGATTAAACCGGGCATCGTTTTAGAAACAGCCCGATTTATGTTGCCATAGATTTCATAAGCTTTGAAAATCATGCCTGTCGAAAATGGGCGGGGTCGCGGTCAGTTGCGAATCATTCTGGGTCTGTTTAAACCGCGAGTGCTCACAGCCCCGGATCATTCTGTGTCTGTTTGAAATGGCAGAGCTCACAATCTCGGATCATGCCGTTTTTTTAGAAGCAGAGCGATTTCAGCTTTGATGACCGAGTTGTTGAGTTTAACAAAATGTGCCAGGGCTCGTCCGGGATTTGAACCCGCGACCTCTCGCATTTTAATCGTGAAATGCCCAAAGCGAGAATCATACCCCTAGACCAACCAGCCGCCGATGTCAGTTCCCATTTGCATTGAGTTTCACTGCGCTGGTGCGAATCCAGCTCACAGAGGACCTGTTAATACAGTTGAAATATTTTTATCTTTTCCTCAATCCACTTCTTTTTTCGAACAGTTTCCTTGAACCTGCTCACAATTCGCCCCATAAAAAGAGATTCAGCGGCATCAGCGGCCGCATAGACTAATGGATTAGGCATCTGACTTCTGTTGCAAATTCTTCAGTTATCAGAAGATTGAAGGTTCAAGTCCTACAAAGGTCTTTTAATTATCTGGCCGACACTTTTTATATTCTGAATCTGGCGTGAAACCGGCCATTTTTGACAGTCCCTCATCTGAAGGAACGGAAGGCCTGTTGCTTACATTAAGCTGATTGTACATTTTCAACATTGTAGATCTGTGTGCACGGGCAGGATAAGCGGTGAAGTTGAATTTCTTTCAGGGTAGTTCTAATTAGATGTAAAAAGCAAGAAATGGAATATCTGAAAGCAGTATATTGGTGAGACGAGGTGGCCGAGAGGTTAAGGCGATGGACTGCTAATCCATTGTGCTCTGCACGCGTGGGTTCGAATCCCATTCTCGTCGTTACTGTATTACACGTTTGATGCTGATGCACTTTCCAAGCATTTCACTGAATCTTACTTGAAATACAATTTCGTGAAAATTGCACTGGTGTTGCTGGTCTGTGCCCCTGCATTGCTGATATCTTGTTAAAATTAAAATATTCCAAGAAATTTCTCAACCCACCTTGAATGAAAGTGGAGATGAGATCGTGAATCGGAGATTGAGAACCCTCTCTTCCTTCTTCCTTCCTTTGAGATTGGCACCGAATGAAAAGACTAGCGGCAACAGAGGCAAATGATTAGGGAACAGGAACATAAGTTTCTCCTTTGGAATTTCAAAAATATTTATCAAACTTAAAGACGAGATTTTCTGTTTTTGGGTCTTTGGTTGAGAGATAAATAATGCGCGAGAAATCCTCGTTCTTTTCAGCATTCTCTCATGGGATCTGAAGCCCCAGTTTAACATCTATACTAGAAGGACGGCACTGCCGACAGTGCAGCACGACCTCAGTACTGCCCTGGAGTGTCAGCCTGGATTATGCACTCAAGTCTCTGGAGTGAGGCTTGAGTATGCTGCCGCTGAGCCACGGCTGACACCTAAACTCAGTTCATTTGGCTGGAGTAAAATGACGGAGATAATGGGAAAAATGATAATGGAGTAAATTTTCAACTTGGTGTCCAAGATTAAACCGGGCATCGTTTTAGAAACAGACCGATTTATGTTGCCATAGATTTCATAAGCTTTGAAAATCAGGCCTGTCGAAAATGGGCGTGGTCGCGTTCAGTTGCGAATCATTCTGGGTCTGTTTAAACCGCGAGTGCTCACAGCCCCGGATCATTCTGTGTCTGTTTGAAATGGCAGAGCTCACAATCTCGGATCATGCCGTTTTTTTAGAAGCAGAGCGATTTCAGCTTTGATGACCGAGTTGTTGAGTTTAACAAAATGTGCCAGGGCTCGTCCGGGATTTGAACCCGCGACCTCTCGCATTTTAATCGTGAAATGCCCAAAGCGAGAATCATACCCCTAGACCAACCAGCCGCCGATGTCAGTTTCCATTTGCATTGAGTTTCACTGCGCTGGTGCGAATCCAGCTCACAGAGGACCTGTTAATACAGTTGAAATATTTTTATCTTTTCCTCAATCCACTTCTTTTTTCGAACAGTTTCCTTGAACCTGCTCACAATTCGCCCCATAAAAAGAGATTCAGCGGCATCAGCGGCCGCATAGACTAATGGATTAGGCATCTGACTTCTGTTGCAAATTCTTCAGTTATCAGAAGATTGAAGGTTCAAGTCCTACAAAGGTCTTTTAATTATCTGGCCGACACTTTTTATATTCTGAATCTGGCGTGAAACCGGCCATTTTTGACAGTCCCTCATCTGAAGGAACGGAAGGCCTGTTGCTTACATTAAGCTGATTGTACATTTTCAACATTGTAGATCTGTGTGCACGGGCAGGATAAGCGGTGAAGTTGAATTTCTTTCAGGGTAGTTCTAATTAGATGTAAAAAGCAAGAAATGGAATATCTGAAAGCAGTATATTGGTGAGACGAGGTGGCCGAGAGGTTAAGGCGATGGACTGCTAATCCATTGTGCTCTGCACGCGTGGGTTCGAATCCCATTCTCGTCGTTACTGTATTACACGTTTGATGCTGATGCACTTTCCAAGCATTTCACTGAATCTTACTTGAAATACAATTTCGTGAAAATTGCACTGGTGTTGCTGGTCTGTGCCCCTGCATTGCTGATATCTTGTTAAAATTAAAATATTCCAAGAAATTTCTCAACCCACCTTGAATGAAAGTGGAGATGAGATCGTGAATCGGAGATTGAGAACCCTCTCTTCCTTCTTCCTTCCTTTGAGATTGGCACCGAATGAAAAGACTAGCGGCAACAGAGGCAAATGATTAGGGAACAGGAACATAAGTTTCTCCTTTGGAATTTCAAAAATATTTATCAAACTTAAAGACGAGATTTTCTGTTTTTGGGTCTTTGGTTGAGAGATAAATAATGCGCGAGAAATCCTCGTTCTTTTCAGCATTCTCTCATGGGATCTGAAGCCCCAGTTTAACATCTATACTAGAAGGACGGCACTGCCGACAGTGCAGCACGACCTCAGTACTGCCCTGGAGTGTCAGCCTGGATTATGCACTCAAGTCTCTGGAGTGAGGCTTGAGTATGCTGCCGCTGAGCCACGGCTGACACCTAAACTCAGTTCATTTGGCTGGAGTAAAATGACGGAGATAATGGGAAAAATGATAATGGAGTAAATTTTCAACTTGGTGTCCAAGATTAAACCGGGCATCGTTTTAGAAACAGACCGATTTATGTTGCCATAGATTTCATAAGCTTTGAAAATCAGGCCTGTCGAAAATGGGCGTGGTCGCGTTCAGTTGCGAATCATTCTGGGTCTGTTTAAACCGCGAGTGCTCACAGCCCCGGATCATTCTGTGTCTGTTTGAAATGGCAGAGCTCACAATCTCGGATCATGCCGTTTTTTTAGAAGCAGAGCGATTTCAGCTTTGATGACCGAGTTGTTGAGTTTAACAAAATGTGCCAGGGCTCGTCCGGGATTTGAACCCGCGACCTCTCGCATTTTAATCGTGAAATGCCCAAAGCGAGAATCATACCCCTAGACCAACCAGCCGCCGATGTCAGTTCCCATTTGCATTGAGTTTCACTGCGCTGGTGCGAATCCAGCTCACAGAGGACCTGTTAATACAGTTGAAATATTTTTATCTTTTCCTCAATCCACTTCTTTTTTCGAACAGTTTCCTTGAACCTGCTCACAATTCGCCCCATAAAAAGAGATTCAGCGGCATCAGCGGCCGCATAGACTAATGGATTAGGCATCTGACTTCTGTTGCAAATTCTTCAGTTATCAGAAGATTGAAGGTTCAAGTCCTACAAAGGTCTTTTAATTATCTGGGCGACACTTTTTATATTCTGAATCTGGCGTGAAACCGGCCATTTTTGACAGTCCCTCATCTGAAGTAACGGAAGGCCTGTTGCTTACATTAAGCTGATTGTACATTTTCAACATTGTAGATCTGTGTGCACGGGCAGGATAAGCGGTGAAGTTGAATTTCTTTCAGGGTAGTTCTAATTAGATGTAAAAAGCAAGAAATGGAATATCTGAAAGCAGGATATTGGTGAGCCGAGGTGGCCGAGAGGTTAAGGCAATGGACTGCTAATCTATTGTGCTCTGCACGCGAGGGTTCGAATCCCATCCTCGTCGTTACTGTATTGCACGTTTGATGCTGATGCACTTTCCAAGCATTTCACTGAATCTTACTTGAAATGCAATTTCGTGAAAATTACACTGGTGTTGCTGGTCTGTGCCCCTGCATTGCTCATATCTTGTTAAAATTAAAATATTCCAAGAAATTTCTCAACCCACCTTGATTGAAAGTGGAGATGAGAGCGTGAATCGGAGATTGAGAACCCTCTTCTTCCTTCGTCCTTCCTTTGAGATTGGCACCGAATGAAAAGATCAGAGGCAAATGATTAGGGAACAGGAACATAAGTTTCTCCTTTGGAATTTCAAAAATATTTATCAAACTTAAAGACGAGATTTTCTGTTTTTGGGTCTTTGGTTGAGAGATAAATAATGCGCGAGAAATCCTCGTTCTTTTCAGCATTCTCTCATGGGATCTGAAGCCCCAGTTTAACATCTTACTAGAAGGACGGCACTGCCGACAGTGCAGCACTACCTCAGTACTGCCCTGGAGTGTCAGCCTGGATTATGCACTCAAGTCTCTGGAGTGAGGCTTGAGTATGCTGCCGCTGAGCCACGGCTGACACCTAAACTCAGTTCATTTGGATGGAGTAAAATGACGGAGATAATGAGAAAAATGATAATGGGGTAAATTTTCAACTTGGTGTCCAAGATTAAACCGGGCATCGTTTTAGAAACAGCCCGATTTATGTTGCCATAGATTTCATAAGCTTTGAAAATCATGCCTGTCGAAAATGGGCGGGGTCGCGGTCAGTTGCGAATCATTCTGGGTCTGTTTAAACCGCGAGTGCTCACAGCCCCGGATCATTCTGTGTCTGTTTGAAATGGCAGAGCTCACAATCTCGGATCATGCCGTTTTTTTAGAAGCAGAGCGATTTCAGCTTTGATGACCGAGTTGTTGAGTTTAACAAAATGTGCCAGGGCTCGTCCGGGATTTGAACCCGCGACCTCTCGCATTTTAATCGTGAAATGCCCAAAGCGAGAATCATACCCCTAGACCAACCAGCCGCCGATGTCAGTTCCCATTTGCATTGAGTTTCACTGCGCTGGTGCGAATCCAGCTCACAGAGGACCTGTTAATACAGTTGAAATATTTTTATCTTTTCCTCAATCCACTTCTTTTTTCGAACAGTTTCCTTGAACCTGCTCACAATTCGCCCCATAAAAAGAGATTCAGCGGCATCAGCGGCCGCATAGACTAATGGATTAGGCATCTGACTTCTGTTGCAAATTCTTCAGTTATCAGAAGATTGAAGGTTCAAGTCCTACAAAGGTCTTTTAATTATCTGGGCGACACTTTTTATATTCTGAATCTGGCGTGAAACCGGCCATTTTTGACAGTCCCTCATCTGAAGTAACGGAAGGCCTGTTGCTTACATTAAGCTGATTGTACATTTTCAACATTGTAGATCTGTGTGCACGGGCAGGATAAGCGGTGAAGTTGAATTTCTTTCAGGGTAGTTCTAATTAGATGTAAAAAGCAAGAAATGGAATATCTGAAAGCAGTATATTGGTGAGACGAGGTGGCCGAGAGGTTAAGGCGATGGACTGTTAATCCATTGTGCTCTGCACGCGTGGGTTCGAATCCCATCCTCGTCGTTACTGTATTACACGTTTGATGCTGATGCACTTTCCAAGCATTTCACTGAATCTTACTTGAAATACAATTTCGTGAAAATTGCACTGGTGTTGCTGGTCTGTGCCCCTGCATTGCTCATATCTTGTTAAAATTAAAATATTCCAAGAAATTTCTCAACCCACCTTGATTGAAAGTGGAGATGAGAGCGTGAATCGGAGATTGAGAACCCTCTTCTTCCTTCGTCCTTCCTTTGAGATTGGCACCGAATGAAAAGATCAGAGGCAAATGATTAGGGAACAGGAACATAAGTTTCTCCTTTGGAATTTCAAAAATATTTATCAAACTTAAAGACGAGATTTTCTGTTTTTGGGTCTTTGGTTGAGAGATAAATAATGCGCGAGAAATCCTCGTTCTTTTCAGCATTCTCTCATGGGATCTGAAGCCCCAGTTTAACATCTTACTAGAAGGACGGCACTGCCGACAGTGCAGCACTACCTCAGTACTGCCCTGGAGTGTCAGCCTGGATTATGCACTCAAGTCTCTGGAGTGAGGCTTGAGTATGCTGCCGCTGAGCCACGGCTGACACCTAAACTCAGTTCATTTGGATGGAGTAAAATGACGGAGATAATGAGAAAAATGATAATGGGGTAAATTTTCAACTTGGTGTCCAAGATTAAACCGGGCATCGTTTTAGAAACAGCCCGATTTATGTTGCCATAGATTTCATAAGCTTTGAAAATCATGCCTGTCGAAAATGGGCGGGGTCGCGGTCAGTTGCGAATCATTCTGGGTCTGTTTAAACCGCGAGTGCTCACAGCCCCGGATCATTCTGTGTCTGTTTGAAATGGCAGAGCTCACAATCTCGGATCATGCCGTTTTTTTAGAAGCAGAGCGATTTCAGCTTTGATGACCGAGTTGTTGAGTTTAACAAAATGTGCCAGGGCTCGTCCGGGATTTGAACCCGCGACCTCTCGCATTTTAATCGTGAAATGCCCAAAGCGAGAATCATACCCCTAGACCAACCAGCCGCCGATGTCAGTTCCCATTTGCATTGAGTTTCACTGCGCTGGTGCGAATCCAGCTCACAGAGGACCTGTTAATACAGTTGAAATATTTTTATCTTTTCCTCAATCCACTTCTTTTTTCGAACAGTTTCCTTGAACCTGCTCACAATTCGCCCCATAAAAAGAGATTCAGCGGCATCAGCGGCCGCATAGACTAATGGATTAGGCATCTGACTTCTGTTGCAAATTCTTCAGTTATCAGAAGATTGAAGGTTCAAGTCCTACAAAGGTCTTTTAATTATCTGGGCGACACTTTTTATATTCTGAATCTGGCGTGAAACCGGCCATTTTTGACAGTCCCTCATCTGAAGTAACGGAAGGCCTGTTGCTTACATTAAGCTGATTGTACATTTTCAACATTGTAGATCTGTGTGCACGGGCAGGATAAGCGGTGAAGTTGAATTTCTTTCAGGGTAGTTCTAATTAGATGTAAAAAGCAAGAAATGGAATATCTGAAAGCAGTATATTGGTGAGACGAGGTGGCCGAGAGGTTAAGGCGATGGACTGTTAATCCATTGTGCTCTGCACGCGTGGGTTCGAATCCCATCCTCGTCGTTACTGTATTACACGTTTGATGCTGATGCACTTTCCAAGCATTTCACTGAATCTTACTTGAAATACAATTTCGTGAAAATTGCACTGGTGTTGCTGGTCTGTGCCCCTGCATTGCTCATATCTTGTTAAAATTAAAATATTCCAAGAAATTTCTCAACCCACCTTGATTGAAAGTGGAGATGAGAGCGTGAATCGGAGATTGAGAACCCTCTTCTTCCTTCGTCCTTCCTTTGAGATTGGCACCGAATGAAAAGATCAGAGGCAAATGATTAGGGAACAGGAACATAAGTTTCTCCTTTGGAATTTCAAAAATATTTATCAAACTTAAAGACGAGATTTTCTGTTTTTGGGTCTTTGGTTGAGAGATAAATAATGCGCGAGAAATCCTCGTTCTTTTCAGCATTCTCTCATGGGATCTGAAGCCCCAGTTTAACATCTTACTAGAAGGACGGCACTGCCGACAGTGCAGCACTACCTCAGTACTGCCCTGGAGTGTCAGCCTGGATTATGCACTCAAGTCTCTGGAGTGAGGCTTGAGTATGCTGCCGCTGAGCCACGGCTGACACCTAAACTCAGTTCATTTGGATGGAGTAAAATGACGGAGATAATGAGAAAAATGATAATGGGGTAAATTTTCAACTTGGTGTCCAAGATTAAACCGGGCATCGTTTTAGAAACAGCCCGATTTATGTTGCCATAGATTTCATAAGCTTTGAAAATCATGCCTGTCGAAAATGGGCGGGGTCGCGGTCAGTTGCGAATCATTCTGGGTCTGTTTAAACCGCGAGTGCTCACAGCCCCGGATCATTCTGTGTCTGTTTGAAATGGCAGAGCTCACAATCTCGGATCATGCCGTTTTTTTAGAAGCAGAGCGATTTCAGCTTTGATGACCGAGTTGTTGAGTTTAACAAAATGTGCCAGGGCTCGTCCGGGATTTGAACCCGCGACCTCTCGCATTTTAATCGCGAAATGCCCAAAGCGAGAATCATACCCCTAGACCAACGAGCCGCCGATGTCATTTCCCATTTGCATTGAGTTTCACTGCGCTGGTGCGAATCCAGCTCACAGAGGACCTGTTAATACAGTTGAAATATTTTTATCTTTTCCTCAATCCACTTCTTTTTTCGAACAGTTTCCTTGAACCTGCTCACAATTCGCCCCATAAAAAGAGATTCAGCGGCATCAGCGGCCGCATAGACTAATGGATTAGGCATCTGACTTCTGTTGCAAATTCTTCAGTTATCAGAAGATTGAAGGTTCAAGTCCTACAAAGGTCTTTTAATTATCTGGGCGACACT
The DNA here is from genome assembly GCF_052327205.1 of Somniosus microcephalus. Taxonomy (NCBI): domain Eukaryota; kingdom Metazoa; phylum Chordata; class Chondrichthyes; order Squaliformes; family Somniosidae; genus Somniosus; species Somniosus microcephalus. The sequence goes on along the minus strand of NW_028225179.1, from coordinate 28,005,649 downwards.
TTTTATATTCTGAATCTGGCGTGAAACCGGCCATTTTTGACAGTCCCTCATCTGAAGTAACGGAAGGCCTGTTGCTTACATTAAGCTGATTGTACATTTTCAACATTGTAGATCTGTGTGCACGGGCAGGATAAGCGGTGAAGTTGAATTTCTTTCAGGGTAGTTCTAATTAGATGTAAAAAGCAAGAAATGGAATATCTGAAAGCAGTACATTGGTGAGACGAGGTGGCCGAGAGGTTAAGGCGATGGACTGCTAATCCATTGTGCTCTGCACGCGTGGGTTCGAATCCCATCCTCGTCGTTACTGTATTACACGTTTGATGCTGATGCACTTTCCAAGCATTTCACTGAATCTTACTTGAAATACAATTTCGTGAAAATTGCACTGGTGTTGCTGGTCTGTGCCCCTGCATTGCTGATATCTTGTTAAAATTAAAATATTCCAAGAAATTTCTCAACCCACCTTGAATGAAAGTGGAGATGAGATCGTGAATCGGAGTTTGAGAACCCTCTCTTCCTTCTTCCTTCCTTTGAGATTGGCACCGAATGAAAAGACCAGAGGCAAATGATTAGGGAACAGGAACATAAATTTCTCCTTTGGAATTTCAAAAATATTTATCAAACTTAAAGACGAGATTTTCTGTTTTTGGGTCTTTGGTTGAGAGATAAATAATGCGCGAGAAATCCTCGTTCTTTTCAGCATTCTCTCATGGGATCTGAAGCCCCAGTTTAACATCTTACTAGAAGGACGGCACTGCCGACAGTGCAGCACTACCTCAGTACTGCCCTGGAGTGTCAGCCTGGATTATGCACTCAAGTCTCTGGAGTGAGGCTTGAGTATGCTGCCGCTGAGCCACGGCTGACACCTAAACTCAGTTCATTTGGATGGAGTAAAATGACGGAGATAATGAGAAAAATGATAATGGGGTAAATTTTCAACTTGGTGTCCAAGATTAAACCGGGCATCGTTTTAGAAACAGCCCGATTTATGTTGCCATAGATTTCATAAGCTTTGAAAATCATGCCTGTCGAAAATGGGCGGGGTCGCGGTCAGTTGCGAATCATTCTGGGTCTGTTTAAACCGCGAGTGCTCACAGCCCCGGATCATTCTGTGTCTGTTTGAAATGGCAGAGCTCACAATCTCGGATCATGCCGTTTTTTTAGAAGCAGAGCGATTTCAGCTTTGATGACCGAGTTGTTGAGTTTAACAAAATGTGCCAGGGCTCGTCCGGGATTTGAACCCGCGACCTCTCGCATTTTAATCGCGAAATGCCCAAAGCGAGAATCATACCCCTAGACCAACGAGCCGCCGATGTCATTTCCCATTTGCATTGAGTTTCACTGCGCTGGTGCGAATCCAGCTCACAGAGGACCTGTTAATACAGTTGAAATATTTTTATCTTTTCCTCAATCCACTTCTTTTTTCGAACAGTTTCCTTGAACCTGCTCACAATTCGCCCCATAAAAAGAGATTCAGCGGCATCAGCGGCCGCATAGACTAATGGATTAGGCATCTGACTTCTGTTGCAAATTCTTCAGTTATCAGAAGATTGAAGGTTCAAGTCCTACAAAGGTCTTTTAATTATCTGGGCGACACTTTTTATATTCTGAATCTGGCGTGAAACCGGCCATTTTTGACAGTCCCTCATCTGAAGTAACGGAAGGCCTGTTGCTTACATTAAGCTGATTGTACATTTTCAACATTGTAGATCTGTGTGCACGGGCAGGATAAGCGGTGAAGTTGAATTTCTTTCAGGGTAGTTCTAATTAGATGTAAAAAGCAAGAAATGGAATATCTGAAAGCAGTATATTGGTGAGACGAGGTGGCCGAGAGGTTAAGGCGATGGACTGCTAATCCATTGTGCTCTGCACGCGTGGGTTCGAATCCCATCCTCGTCGTTACTGTATTACACGTTTGATGCTGATGCACTTTCCAAGCATTTCACTGAATCTTACTTGAAATACAATTTCGTGAAAATTGCACTGGTGTTGCTGGTCTGTGCCCCTGCATTGCTGATATCTTGTTAAAATTAAAATATTCCAAGAAATTTCTCAACCCACCTTGAATGAAAGTGGAGATGAGATCGTGAATCGGAGTTTGAGAACCCTCTCTTCCTTCTTCCTTCCTTTGAGATTGGCACCGAATGAAAAGACCAGAGGCAAATGATGAGGGAACAGGAACATAAATTTCTCCTTTGGAATTTCAAAAATATTTATCAAACTTAAAGACGAGATTTTCTGTTTTTGGGTCTTTGGTTGAGAGATAAATAATGCGCGAGAAATCCTCGTTCTTTTCAGCATTCTCTCATGGGATCTGAAGCCCCAGTTTAACATCTTACTAGAAGGACGGCACTGCCGACAGTGCAGCACTACCTCAGTACTGCCCTGGAGTGTCAGCCTGGATTATGCACTCAAGTCTCTGGAGTGAGGCTTGAGTATGCTGCCGCTGAGCCACGGCTGACACCTAAACTCAGTTCATTTGGATGGAGTAAAATGACGGAGATAATGAGAAAAATGATAATGGGGTAAATTTTCAACTTGGTGTCCAAGATTAAACCGGGCATCGTTTTAGAAACAGCCCGATTTATGTTGCCATAGATTTCATAAGCTTTGAAAATCATGCCTGTCGAAAATGGGCGGGGTCGCGGTCAGTTGCGAATCATTCTGGGTCTGTTTAAACCGCGAGTGCTCACAGCCCCGGATCATTCTGTGTCTGTTTGAAATGGCAGAGCTCACAATCTCGGATCATGCCGTTTTTTTAGAAGCAGAGCGATTTCAGCTTTGATGACCGAGTTGTTGAGTTTAACAAAATGTGCCAGGGCTCGTCCGGGATTTGAACCCGCGACCTCTCGCATTTTAATCGTGAAATGCCCAAAGCGAGAATCATACCCCTAGACCAACCAGCCGCCGATGTCAGTTCCCATTTGCATTGAGTTTCACTGCGCTGGTGCGAATCCAGCTCACAGAGGACCTGTTAATACAGTTGAAATATTTTTATCTTTTCCTCAATCCACTTCTTTTTTCGAACAGTTTCCTTGAACCTGCTCACAATTCGCCCCATAAAAAGAGATTCAGCGGCATCAGCGGCCGCATAGACTAATGGATTAGGCATCTGACTTCTGTTGCAAATTCTTCAGTTATCAGAAGATTGAAGGTTCAAGTCCTACAAAGGTCTTTTAATTATCTGGCCGACACTTTTTATATTCTGAATCTGGCGTGAAACCGGCCATTTTTGACAGTCCCTCATCTGAAGGAACGGAAGGCCTGTTGCTTACATTAAGCTGATTGTACATTTTCAACATTGTAGATCTGTGTGCACGGGCAGGATAAGCGGTGAAGTTGAATTTCTTTCAGGGTAGTTCTAATTAGATGTAAAAAGCAAGAAATGGAATATCTGAAAGCAGTATATTGGTGAGACGAGGTGGCCGAGAGGTTAAGGCGATGGACTGCTAATCCATTGTGCTCTGCACGCGTGGGTTCGAATCCCATTCTCGTCGTTACTGTATTACACGTTTGATGCTGATGCACTTTCCAAGCATTTCACTGAATCTTACTTGAAATACAATTTCGTGAAAATTGCACTGGTGTTGCTGGTCTGTGCCCCTGCATTGCTGATATCTTGTTAAAATTAAAATATTCCAAGAAATTTCTCAACCCACCTTGAATGAAAGTGGAGATGAGATCGTGAATCGGAGATTGAGAACCCTCTCTTCCTTCTTCCTTCCTTTGAGATTGGCACCGAATGAAAAGACTAGCGGCAACAGAGGCAAATGATTAGGGAACAGGAACATAAGTTTCTCCTTTGGAATTTCAAAAATATTTATCAAACTTAAAGACGAGATTTTCTGTTTTTGGGTCTTTGGTTGAGAGATAAATAATGCGCGAGAAATCCTCGTTCTTTTCAGCATTCTCTCATGGGATCTGAAGCCCCAGTTTAACATCTTACTAGAAGGACGGCACTGCCGACAGTGCAGCACTACCTCAGTACTGCCCTGGAGTGTCAGCCTGGATTATGCACTCAAGTCTCTGGAGTGAGGCTTGAGTATGCTGCCGCTGAGCCACGGCTGACACCTAAACTCAGTTCATTTGGATGGAGTAAAATGACGGAGATAATGAGAAAAATGATAATGGGGTAAATATTCAACTTGGTGTCCAAGATTAAACCGGGCATCGTTTTAGAAACAGCCCGATTTATGTTGCCATAGATTTCATAAGCTTTGAAAATCATGCCTGTCGAAAATGGGCGGGGTCGCGGTCAGTTGCGAATCATTCTGGGTCTGTTTAAACCGCGAGTGCTCACAGCCCCGGATCATTCTGTGTCTGTTTGAAATGGCAGAGCTCACAATCTCGGATCATGCCGTTTTTTTAGAAGCAGAGCGATTTCAGCTTTGATGACCGAGTTGTTGAGTTTAACAAAATGTGCCAGGGCTCGTCCGGGATTTGAACCCGGGACCTCTCGCATTTTAATCGTGAAATGCCCAAAGCGAGAATCATACCCCTAGACCAACGAGCCGCCGATGTCATTTCCCATTTGCATTGAGTTTCACTGCGCTGGTGCGAATCCAGCTCACAGAGGACCTGTTAATACAGTTGAAATATTTTTATCTTTTCCTCAATCCACTTCTTTTTTCGAACAGTTTCCTTGAACCTGCTCACAATTCGCCCCATAAAAAGAGATTCAGCGGCATCAGCGGCCGCATAGACTAATGGATTAGGCATCTGACTTCTGTTGCAAATTCTTCAGTTATCAGAAGATTGAAGGTTCAAGTCCTACAAAGGTCTTTTAATTATCTGGGCGACACTTTTTATATTCTGAATCTGGCGTGAAACCGGCCATTTTTGACAGTCCCTCATCTGAAGTAACGGAAGGCCTGTTGCTTACATTAAGCTGATTGTACATTTTCAACATTGTAGATCTGTGTGCACGGGCAGGATAAGCGGTGAAGTTGAATTTCTTTCAGGGTAGTTCTAATTAGATGTAAAAAGCAAGAAATGGAATATCTGAAAGCAGTATATTGGTGAGACGAGGTGGCCGAGAGGTTAAGGCGATGGACTGCTAATCCATTGTGCTCTGCACGCGTGGGTTCGAATCCCATCCTCGTCGTTACTGTATTACACGTTTGATGCTGATGCACTTTCCAAGCATTTCACTGAATCTTACTTGAAATACAATTTCGTGAAAATTGCACTGGTGTTGCTGGTCTGTGCCCCTGCATTGCTCATATCTTGGTAAAATTAAAATATTCCAAGAAATTTCTCAATCCACCTTGAATGAAAGTGGAGATGAGATCGTGAATCGGAGATTGAGAACCCTCTCTTCCTTCTTCCTTCCTTTGAGATTGGCACCGAATGAAAAGACCAGAGGCAAATGATTAGGGAACAGGAACATAAATTTCTCCTTTGGAATTTCAAAAATATTTATCAAACTTAAAGACGAGATTTTCTGTTTTTGGGTCTTTGGTTGAGAGATAAATAATGCGCGAGAAATCCTCGTTCTTTTCAGCATTCTCTCATGGGATCTGAAGCCCCAGTTTAACATCTTACTAGAAGGACGGCACTGCCGACAGTGCAGCACTACCTCAGTACTGCCCTGGAGTGTCAGCCTGGATTATGCACTCAAGTCTCTGGAATGAGGCTTGAGTATGCTGCCGCTGAGCCACGGCTGACACCTAAACTCAGTTCATTTGGATGGAGTAAAATGACGGAGATAATGAGAAAAATGATAATGGGGTAAATTTTCAACTTGGTGTCCAAGATTAAACCGGGCATCGTTTTAGAAACAGCCCGATTTATGTTGCCATAGATTTCATAAGCTTTGAAAATCATGCCTGTCGAAAATGGGCGGGGTCGCGGTCAGTTGCGAATCATTCTGGGTCTGTTTAAACCGCGAGTGCTCACAGCCCCGGATCATTCTGTGTCTGTTTGAAATGGCAGAGCTCACAATCTCGGATCATGCCGTTTTTTTAGAAGCAGAGCGATTTCAGCTTTGATGACCGAGTTGTTGAGTTTAACAAAAGGCGCCAGGGCTCGTCCGGGATTTGAACCCGGGACCTCTCGCATTTTAATCGTGAAATGCCCAAAGCGAGAATCATACCCCTAGACCAACGAGCCGCCGATGTCATTTCCCATTTGCATTGAGTTTCACTGCGCTGGTGCGAATCCAGCTCACAGAGGACCTGTTAATACAGTTGAAATATTTTTATCTTTTCCTCAATCCACTTCTTTTTTCGAACAGTTTCCTTGAACCTGCTCACAATTCGCCCCATAAAAAGAGATTCAGCGGCATCAGCGGCCGCATAGACTAATGGATTAGGCATCTGACTTCTGTTGCAAATTCTTCAGTTATCAGAAGATTGAAGGTTCAAGTCCTACAAAGGTCTTTTAATTATCTGGGCGACACTTTTTATATTCTGAATCTGGCGTGAAACCGGCCATTTTTGACAGTCCCTCATCTGAAGTAACGGAAGGCCTGTTGCTTACATTAAGCTGATTGTACATTTTCAACATTGTAGATCTGTGTGCACGGGCAGGATAAGCGGTGAAGTTGAATTTCTTTCAGGGTAGTTCTAATTAGATGTAGAAAGCAAGAAATGGAATATCTGAAAGCAGTATATTGGTGAGACGAGGTGGCCGAGAGGTTAAGGCGATGGACTGCTAATCCATTGTGCTCTGCACGCGTGGGTTCGAATCCCATCCTCGTCGTTACTGTATTACACGTTTGATGCTGATGCACTTTCCAAGCATTTCACTGAATCTTACTTGAAATACAATTTCGTGAAAATTGCACTGGTGTTGCTGGTCTGTGCCCCTGCATTGCTGATATCTTGTTAAAATTAAAATATTCCAAGAAATTTCTCAACCCACCTTGAATGAAAGTGGAGATGAGATCGTGAATCGGAGTTTGAGAACCCTCTCTTCCTTCTTCCTTCTTTTGAGATTGGCACCGAATGAAAAGACTAACGGCAACAGAGGCAAATGATTAGGGAACAGGAACATAAGTTTCTCCTTTGGAATTTCAAAAATATTTATCAAACTTAAAGACGAGATTTTCTGTTTTTGGGTCTTTGGTTGAGAGATAAATAATGCGCGAGAAATCCTCGTTCTTTTCAGCATTCTCTCATGGGATCTGAAGCCCCAGTTTAACATCTTACTAGAAGGACGGCACTGCCGACAGTGCAGCACTACCTCAGTACTGCCCTGGAGTGTCAGCCTGGATTATGCACTCAAGTCTCTGGAGTGAGGCTTGAGTATGCTGCCGCTGAGCCACGGCTGACACCTAAACTCAGTTCATTTGGCTGGAGTAAAATGACGGAGATAATGGGAAAAATGATAATGGAGTAAATTTTCAACTTGGTGTCCAAGATTAAACCGGGCATCGTTTTAGAAACAGCCCGATTTATGTTGCCATAGATTTCATAAGCTTTGAAAATCAGGCCTGTCGAAAATGGGCGGGGTCGCGGTCAGTTGCGAATCATTCTGGGTCTGTTTAAACCGCGAGTGCTCACAGCCCCGGATCATTCTGTGTCTTTGAAATGGCAGAGCTCACAATGTCGGATCATGCCGTTTTTTTAGAAGCAGAGCGATTTCAGCTTTGATGACCGAGTTGTTGAGTTTAACAAAATGCGCCAGGGCTCGTCCGGGATTTGAACCCGGGACCTCTCGCATTTTAATCGTGAAATGCCCAAAGCGAGAATCATACCCCTAGACCAACGAGCCGCCGATGTGATTTCCCATTTGCATTGAGTTTCACTGCGCTGGTGCGAATCCAGCTCACAGAGGACCTGTTAATACAGTTGAAATATTTTTATCTTTTCCTCAATCCACTTCTTTTTTCGAACAGTTTCCTTGAACCTGCTCACAATTCGCCCCATAAAAAGAGATTCAGCGGCATCAGCGGCCGCATAGACTAATGGATTAGGCATCTGACTTCTGTTGCAAATTCTTCAGTTATCAGAAGATTGAAGGTTCAAGTCCTACAAAGGTCTTTTAATTATCTGGGCGACACTTTTTATATTCTGAATCTGGCGTGAAACCGGCCATTTTTGACAGTCCCTCATCTGAAGTAACGGAAGGCCTGTTGCTTACATTAAGCTGATTGTACATTTTCAACATTGTAGATCTGTGTGCACGGGCAGGATAAGCGGTGAAGTTGAATTTCTTTCAGGGTAGTTCTAATTAGATGTAAAAAGCAAGAAATGGAATATCTGAAAGCAGTATATTGGTGAGACGAGGTGGCCGAGAGGTTAAGGCGATGGACTGCTAATCCATTGTGCTCTGCACGCGTGGGTTCGAATCCCATCCTCGTCGTTACTGTATTACACGTTTGATGCTGATGCACTTTCCAAGCGTTTCACTGAATCTTACTTGAAATACAATTTCGTGAAAATTGCACTGGTGTTGCTGGTCTGTGCCCCTGCATTGCTGATATCTTGTTAAAATTAAAATATTCCAAGAAATTTCTCAACCCACCTGTGGAGATGAGATCGTGAATCGGAGATTGAGAACCCTCTCTTCCTTCCTTTGAGATTGGCACCGAATGAAAAGACTAGCGGCAACAGAGGCAAATGATTAGGGAACAGGAACATAAGTTTCTCCTTTGGAATTTCAAAAATATTTATCAAACTTAAAGACGAGATTTTCTGTTTTTGGGTCTTTGGTTGAGAGATAAATAATGCGCGAGAAATCCTCGTTCTTTTCAGCATTCTCTCATGGGATCTGAAGCCCCAGTTTAACATCTTACTAGAAGGACGGCACTGCCGACAGTGCAGCACTCCCTCAGTACTGCCCTGGAGTGTCAGCCTGGATTATGCACTCAAGTCTCTGGAGTGAGGCTTGAGTATGCTGCCGCTGAGCCACGGCTGACACCTAAACTCAGTTCATTTGGCTGGAGTAAAATGACGGAGATAATGGGAAAAATGATAATGGAGTAAATTTTCAACTTGGTGTCCAAGATTAAACCGGGCATCGTTTTAGAAACAGCCCGATTTATGTTGCCATAGATTTCATAAGCTTTGAAAATCATGCCTGTCGAAAATGGGCGGGGTCGCGGTCAGTTGCGAATCATTCTGGGTCTGTTTAAACCGCGAGTGCTCACAGCCCCGGATCATTCTGTGTCTGTTTGAAATGGCAGAGCTCACAATCTCGGATCATGCCGTTTTTTTAGAAGCAGAGCGATTTCAGCTTTGATGACCGAGTTGTTGAGTTTAACAAAATGCGCCAGGGCTCGTCCGGGATTTGAACCCGGGACCTCTCGCATTTTAATCGTGAAATGCCCAAAGCGAGAATCATACCCCTAGACCAACGAGCCGCCGATGTCATTTCCCATTTGCATTGAGTTTCACTGCGCTGGTGCGAATCCAGCTCACAGAGGACCTGTTAATACAGTTGAAATATTTTTATCTTTTCCTCAATCCACTTCTTTTTTCGAACAGTTTCCTTGAACCTGCTCACAATTCGCCCCATAAAAAGAGATTCAGCGGCATCAGCGGCCGCATAGACTAATGGATTAGGCATCTGACTTCTGTTGCAAATTCTTCAGTTATCAGAAGATTGAAGGTTCAAGTCCTACAAAGGTCTTTTAATTATCTGGGCGACACTTTTTATATTCTGAATCTGGCGTGAAACCGGCCATTTTTGACAGTCCCTCATCTGAAGTAACGGAAGGCCTGTTGCTTACATTAAGCTGATTGTACATTTTCAACATTGTAGATCTGTGTGCACGGGCAGGATAAGCGGTGAAGTTGAATTTCTTTCAGGGTAGTTCTAATTAGATGTAAAAAGCAAGAAATGGAATATCTGAAAGCAGTGTTTTGGTGAGACGAGGTGGCCGAGAGGTTAAGGCGATGGACTGCTAATCCATTGTGCTCTGCACGCGTGGGTTCGAATCCCATCGTCGTCGTTACTGTATTACACGTTTGATGCTGATGCACTTTCCAAGCATTTCACTGAATCTTACGTGAAATACAATTTCGTGAAAATTGCACTGGTGCTGCTGATCTGTGCCCCTGCATTGCTCATATCTTGTTAAAATTAAAATATTCCAAGAAATTTCTCAACCCACCTTGAATGAAAGTGGAGATGAGATCGTGAATACGGAGATTGAGAACCCTCTCTTCCTTCTTCCTTCCTTTGAGATTGGCACCGAATGAAAAGACTAGCGGCAACAGAGGCAAATGATTAGGGAACAGGAACATAAATTTCTCCTTTGGAATTTCAAAAATATTTATCAAACTTAAAGACGAGATTTTCTGTTTTTGGGTCTTTGGTTGAGAGATAAATAATGCGCGAGAAATCCTCGTTCTTTTCAGCATTCTCTCATGGGATCTGAAGCCCCAGTTTAACATCTTACTAGAAGGACGGCACTGCCGACAGTGCAGCACTACCTCAGTACTGCCCTGGAGTGTCAGCCTGGATTATGCACTCAAGTCTCTGGAGTGAGGCTTAAGTATGCTGCCGCTGAGCTACGGCTGACACTTAAACGCAGTTCATTTGGCTGGAGTAAAATGACGGAGATAATGGGAAAAATGATAATGGAGTAAATTTTCAACTTGGTGTCCAAGATTAAACCGGGCATCGTTTTAGAAACAGCCCGATTTATGTTGCCATAGATTTCATAAGCGTTGAAAATCAGGCCTGTCTATAATGGGCGGGGTCGCGGTCAGTTGCGAATCATTCTGGGTCTGTTTAAACCGCGAGTGCTCACAGCCCCGGATCATTCTGTGTCTGTTTGAAATGGCAGAGCTCACAATCTCGGATCATGCCGTTTTTTTTAGAAGCAGAGCGATTTCAGCTTTGATGACCGAGTTGTTGAGTTTAAGAAAATGTGCCAGGGCTCCGTCCGGGATTTGAACCCGCGACGTCTCGCATTTTAATCGTGAAATGCCCAAAGCGAGAATCATACCCCTAGACCAACGAGCCGCCGATGTCATTTCCCATTTGTATTGAGTTTCACTGCGCTGGTGCGAATCCAGCTCACAGAGGACCTGTTAATACAGTTGAAATATTTTTATCTTTTCCTCAATCCACTTCTTTTTTCGAACAGTTTCCTTGAACCTGCTCACAATTCGCCCCATAAAAAGAGATTCAGCGGCATCAGCGGCCGCATAGACTAATGGATTAGGCATCTGACTTCTGTTGCAAATTCTTCAGTTATCAGAAGATTGAAGGTTCAAGTCTGATTGTACATTTTCAACATTGTAGATCTGTGTGCACGGGCAGGATAAGCGGTGAAGTTGAATTTCTTTCAGGGTAGTTCTAATTGGATGTAAAAAGCAAGAAATGGAATGTCTGAAAACCGTACATTGGTGAGACGAGGAGGCCGAGTGGTTAAGGCGATGGACTGCTAATCTATTGTACTCTGCACGCGTGGGTACGAATCCCATCCTCGTCGTTACTGTATTACACGTTTGATGCTGATGCACTTTGCAAGCATTTCACTGAATCTTACTTGCAATGCATTTTCGTGGAAATTGCACTGGTGTTGCTGGTCTGTGCCCCTGCATTGCTCATATCTTGTTAAAATTAAAATATTCCAAGAAATTTCTCAACCCACCTTGAATGAAAGTGGAGATGAGATCGCGAATCGGAGACTGAGAACCCTCTCTTCCTTCTTCCTTCCTCTGAGATTGGCACCGAAACAGTTATCAGAAGATTGAAGGTTTAAATCCTACAAAGGTCTTTTAATTATCTGGGCGACACTTTTTATATTCTGAATCTGGCGTGAAACCGGCCAATTTTGACAGTCCCTCATCTGAAGTATGAATGGGGGAGGTTCCCAGGTTCAAATGATGGCATTTTACCGTTCCAGAAGGTCGGATTCTCTTTTCTCCAGAGAATGTTTGAGCTCCAGAGGACAGAAGGCACAGGGTTTGTCGAAACAACACTCGTGGAGTAAAGAAAAATTTTCCAGCAGGTGCGCAGATTGAAGCTTACATGAGGTGCGCAGATTGAAGCTGACATGAGGTGCGCAGATTGAAGCTGACATGAGGTGCGCAGATTGAAGCTGACATGTTAATTAATCACAATTCAAACGGACTCATTGGCGATTTCCATTCCTTGAAGGACATCAATGAACGAGTTGTGGTTTTGCTGCAAAAGTTCATCACTAAAACCTGACTGTACAGCGACCCTGGCGGGACTCCAACCCACAACCTTCCCACCATTAATTAGAAGGCCAACGCGCTATCCATTCACCCACAGAGCCGATTACACTCGAAGATTCTGAATCCGTAAGTTTGAGCTTCTTTATGGGTGAACGCGAGACTTGAAGATATGTTTTGATAATTTCCCTGTAAATCATTTCCACCTCCGTCCTTTCTCGAGGTTTGTACAAACGAATGAATGAGAGGATCAGGCACATCACTCCGAGAAACTCGTCCGCTAAACAGTGAAAAGTGACAGTGTTTATTGTGAGGGGTTTCGAGTTATTCACACACAATCTGGTAAAAAAATTTAGCCGCAACCCAGACACGTCGTCTTATGATCTGGAGTCAGGCGAGTTCCCCAAATCATGTTGTGTCTCCAAAACCCCCATAAAGAGGCGCTTCCTTCTTATGGTGGTACTTTGAGACAACACTTCTTAAATCCTAACTGTGTGACACATGAATGCTTTCAAACCCCCGCCAGCTCCCGCGGGGGGTGAGGCAGCCATGAGAAGCAGCATTCCCTGTGAGCGCCCATATCCCGCTAGCTTTTGCCGCCAGCTGCCAGTGATCTACAACAAATACAATTGCAGAGACAGGGCTGCGGCGCATCTGTATTCGTTATTAATGTAAATTTTGTGTATATATTTGTACTTATGTTCCTTGTAAATAAATCGTAAATAAATGCAAATACAATTATAACACAGCAATACATGCAGCGATGCTCTCCGGCTTTGCAGCACCTGCCGCTTGCAGCTGCAATGGTCGGAAGGGTTAATGCGTTGGGATTGAATTCCACTCGGGTTTTCCTGCTTGCTGCGATACTGTTTAAAGTTCCGTACAATGCTCGAATAAATAAGAGCTGGAGCTGCCGGGCTACATTTACATCGATCGCCAGGGCTGATCTAACCCGCAAAAGGGGCAGAAAAGGGGAAAGAAAGATTGAAACAACATTCAGTCCGGCAGAGCTGGACATCCAGCAGATTGACATTTCAGCCGAGCAGACGATGAACCTCCTTCTTGAAAATGGTTCGTCAGTCCAACTCAGAGGGGATTAAGCATCATGAAAGTCGGAATGGACCGGGGCCACTTGTATAACAGGAAGTGTAGGGGGCAGTTTCCCTTCCTTGAAGAACATTAATGATTCAGTTGCAGAATTTGTTTGCACCACTCGCCAGTCGGCCCAAGGATGAGCCGAGCCGATTACGTGGAGTTGAAGCAATTTCTTCAGTCAGTTAATTCAGTGGAATTTAAAGAGAAATAAGAAATTAGCGTCATTAAATGCATTTGTCCTAAACTGATGCCTTTTGCACATCTCGGTGAGGTCAGACACGCTCTGTCTGTCTGTTACTGCTTGTGACCATTAACGGGAACTGGCCGCCAGTTAAACGTTTATCAGCAAACCGAAGAAAGACAAATAAACAGAAAGATGTGTTACTCGGCCCGGAGCAAAGTGCAATGGATGTCCTTCAAAATAATTGCCCCAGACATTTTGTGTGGAATTAGTTTTGTAAAGTTTAGATTTTCCATGTTACGAATATTATAACAAACTGTAAAACAACAACAACTTGAATATATATAGCGCTTTTCATAGAATCATAGAATGGAATGGTTACAGCACGGATGAAGGCCATTCAGCCCATCGAGGCCGTGTCGGCTGTCGGCAAGAGCACTTGAGCTAGTCCCTGGCACCCGCCCATTCCCGTAGCCCTGCATTTTGTTTCCTTCAGATACTTATCCAACTCCCTTTTGAAAGCCATGATTGAATCTGCCTCCACCACCTTTTCAGGCAGTGCATTCCAGATCCTCACCACTCGCTGTGTAACAATAGGTTGTGCTTCAGTCACCTTTGGTTTGTTGCCAATCATATTCAATCTGTGTCCTCTGGTTCTCGACACTTCTGCCAATGGGAACAGTTTATCTCTACTCTATCCAGACCCCTCATGAATTTGAAAACCTCTATTAAATCTCCTCTCAATCTTCTCTGCTCTAAGGAAAACAACCTGAGCTTCTCCGGTGTATCCACGTAACTTAAGTCCCTCATCCCTGGAATCATTCTCGTAAATCTTTTTCCACACCGTCTCTAAGGCCTTCACATCCTTCATAAAGTGCGGTGCCCAGGATTGGACACAATACTCCAGTTGGAGCCGAGCCAGTGTTTTACACAGCATCATCATAATTACCACGCTTTTGTACTCTATAGATCTATTCATGAAGCCCAGGATCCCGTCAGCTTATTTGTTAACTGCTTTCTCAATCTGCTCTGCCACCTTCAAAGATTTGTGCACATATACCCCCAGGTCTCTCTCTTCATACACCCACTTTATGATTGTACCCTTTAGTTTACATTTCCTCTCCTCATTCTTTCCCCCAATATGTATCACTTCGCACTTTTCTGCATTAAATTTCATCTGCCACGTGTCTGCCCATTCCTCCAGGCTGTCTATGACCACATGAACTCTATCACTATCCTCCTCACTGTTCAATATACTTCCAAGTTTTGCATCAGCTGCAAGTTTTGAAATTGTGCCCTGAACTCCCAGGCCCAAGTCATTAATATATATCAACAAAAGCAGTGATCCCAGAACCGAGCCCGGGATCAACACTGTAAAACATCCTCAAGTCCGAAAAGCAACAGTTCACCACAACTCTCTGTTTCCTGTACTTAGCCAATTTCGTATCCATGCTACAACTCTCCCTTTTATTCCATGGGCTTTAACATTGCTGGCAAGCCTATTATGTGTCACATTGTCGAACGCCTTTTGGAAGTCCACGTCAATTGCATTGCGCTCATCAACCCTCTCTGTTACAGCATCAGAAATCTCTATCAAGTGGGTGAGAGAGTTATTCTACAATCAGTGAGTGCAGGACATCCCTTCAACATTGTTCAGATATAAAATTTAAAAATACTCTCTAATAGATAAACTGAGAGTGTAATCAGAAGTAACAGAAAAAGCGCACTTAACTCTGAAAATAATTATTGCCCCAAAACTGGATATTCAATCCTTCAAACACTGCCGTGATATAAACTCAGAACTGCACACTGTGAAAGCTCAGTGATCCCGCAGTGATTCAAACACACATCATTTTACTGCGAATGCAGATACACTGGCGTTCCACCATTGGTCCACAGTTAGCAAGTGATGCCAAATCCAGAGAAGGTAGATCGGTGCAGACCGCCACCTGGGCTCTCGGAGTGCAAGAGGCAGAAGCAGCAGCAGCCAGGATCCCCGCTCTCTAATCCAGCCACTACCGGTGGAGAGCTGCCAGTCCCGGCTTGAGGCATGCCTGGGAGCCGCTGAAAACAGTGGATACGAGAGCAAGTCAGATGCTGGGTATTCTGCGGCGATTGTCTCATCTCCTGACTCCCCAAGGCATTTCCACCATCTACAAGGCACAAGTCAAGTGTGTGATGGAATACTCTCCAATTGCTTGGATGAGTGCAACTCCAACAACACTCAAGAAGCTCGACACCATACAGGACAAACCAGCCCGCTTGATTGGCATCCCATTCATCACCTTAAAAATTCACTCCCTTCACAAGTGGCGTACCTTGGCTGCAGTGTATACCATCTACAAGATGCACTGCAGCAACTCGCCAAGGCTTCTTCAACAGCACCTGCCAAACCCACGAACTCTACCACCTAGAAGAACAAGGGCAGCAGGCGCATGGGAACACCAACAGCTCCAAGTTCCCCTCCAAGTCACACACCAGCCTGAGTTGGAAATATATCAACGTTCCTTCATCGTTGCTGGGTCAAAATCCTGGAACTCCCTCTCTAACAGCATTGTGGGAGTACCTTCATGAAACGGACTGCAGTGGTTCAAGGAGGCCGCTCACCATCTCCTTCTCAAGGACAATTAGGGATTGCCAGCGAGGCCCACAATCCATGAAGGAATAAAAAGAATAGCTTTTTTGCGCATGATGTTGCGTAATAAAGGGATTGTTGATGAAGTGCCTGTCTCACTAGATGCTGCTTGACCTGATCAACGCTCCATCCATCATATATTTTTTATTTTGAACTTTGCAGCGAGCATTTCTTCGCACAACAACAAAATCAACATAATTTTATGGCAGCAATGGGATTTGAACCCTCGGCCGTGAAGTGACTGAAGTCTAATTTCAGCACCTTAGACTGCTCGGCCACGCTACCACGCCAACATGTGCACCTTTCTGATACTGGCGACTGATAATTGAAAGCCAGCTCTCCTGTTGCTTTTGCATTGAGTCAAGGGCTTTGCATTGAGAAAGAAGGAAATAAAAGAGCTTTCTGAGCTGTGTTTATGGAGCGAGGTGGTTGAGAGTTTAAGGCGGCGGGTCACTAATCATCTGTGCTCTACACGCATTGTTTCGAATTCTACCGTTATTGCATTTAAAACTAGATCTTTTTCAACACATCCAAGACTCCTGTATCTGAGTCCTTTCCTTGCCCAATCGGCAGTGGGAAGTTTTGTTTTGCTGCCTCACTCTATTTGCACAAATCAGCAAAGTCCTCATTTCAGCCCAAACTGTTTCTTGCACGGAGGTGTTGAAATTGTAAGATATGAGTGACGTGAAGTATAATTCAAAGTGGACAGTGACGTCTTGATAAAAGGAAAATTTCTCTTCAGATGCTGCCTGAGCTATTGAATATTTGCAGCATTTTCTGTTTTAATTTTCTGCTTGCACTGCAGCAGTTTACCCAACAACACAAAGCTTGCCACAAGGGCGCAGCTCCAGGCAAAACGTTTCTGCACTCTTCTCACATACAAGATCACGCTTACCTTCCCCCACACATGCCAGAAATTCGGGTCCCAACACGTGAGTAAGCACGGGGTACTCACGCGTAGACCGAACGAAAGTGTTGGTTTCGTGCATGCACTGCGCATGCGTGGGAAAACGGCACTTCCATTCCCCTGAAAGAACGGGTTCAGAGGTGGAACGCGCGCGCAGGTGAGACTGCGTGTGCGCTTTGAACTTAGGTTTTTTTTACAGGTTTTCACATGAGGGTAAGCCTATAGGATTTACATATTTGAAAAGCAGGCGTAAGGCCTGCTTTTTAAAAGGTAACTGGTCAATTAATTAAAATTAAAACATTTTTCTGCAGGTTTATTATTTTTAAATACTTTAAAGTAAGGTAAGTTGATTTTTAGCCCCGTTTTTTTATAAAGTTACCTTTTTCAAAAATTTATATTATTGTTTAAAATAGTTATTTAATGTAATTTATAGTTTATTTAAACAGTGTGATTTAATAAAAACATATTTTAAGGTTAACGACTGTTTTGGGAGCCAGAGTATTCATAAGTTTGACAGGGCTTTCTGTCAATCTTATGAATGGGCTTTTCGCTCCTCCGATTGGCTGCCCATGGCTCACTTGATCTCAGGGTTGCATCGGACTAACTACGCCACTGGAACATGCAAGCACAGCGCACCGGGAGCAGGACCGGGTGATGGCCCAGAAATTCGGGTCGGGGGCTTCCTGCGGCTGCAAGCCCCTGACCTGCACTTACCTGGCGCGCCGGCCATTGTGCTTTGGGCCCGCGTGGGGTTCCAATCCTGGGCCTCCTCCAACTGCTGGCACGCTGTTCTTGTGTATCCCAGGGGCGCAGTTATTTCAATGCGTCCACTGGCATCACGTGAGCCATGGAGAGCCAATGGTAGCAGGGAATGCTTCATTCATAAATTTGACAGGAAGAGCTGTCAAACCTATAAAGAGTATAAGCCCCAAAACATCATTAAATTTCAAATACATTAAAAAAAAAATCACATTTTTAAAATAACTATAAATTACATAAAATAACTGTTTTAAACAAAAATTTAAATTTTGAAAAAATTATTACTGTTTTTAACGCGGGTCAAAATAAATTTACATTTCATTTAAGTATTTAAAAGTAATAAACCTGTGGAAAATATGTTATAATTTTATTTAATTCACCACTTACTATATTAAAAGCAGGCTTTGCGACTGCTTTTTAAACGCACAGCTGCTGGAGGCTTACCCTCCAGGAGAAACCTGTAAAAAAAACGAAGTTCCAGGCGTGCTCGTTGCCTCTCCGGTGCACGCATTCGACCTGTGAACCCCTTCCTTCAAGGGAACGGAAGTTCCGGTTTCCAGTGCATGAGCAGTGCATGCATGAAACCGGCATATTCGTTGGCGCTACACGAGAATACCCAGCGCGTACTCATCCGTGAGGCACCGAATTTCTGGCCCTATATGTTGGAGAGTTTCCATCAAATAGATTTTAATAAATCTGCAAAAAGACGAGGTTAAGACTGGAACTGATAAGATGTCGATTACAGAGCTAACATCAAAGTCAGGCTCATTATCCAATGAGGCAGGAAACCGCGAACAAGGAGGATGGGAATGAAGCAAGGCGGAAAGAAAGGGAGAAAGGTGGAAGGAGCTCTGGATTCGATCAAATTTCCATTAGAGCTGGGTGAAATAATAGGTTGAGAAATTGGGAGAATTTTATCAAACAGGGAGAGAAAATATGGTCTAACTTGGGGACTATAACATTTTCATGCTCCGTATCTTCCAACTGGATTAACAGTCCTGAGACTATAAACTCTGACCAACCTCGATCTAACATTATAATCCAAAAGGAGTCATCCAGAAATCCTTTTTATTTCAGTATTTCTGTTTCCAAACCATAGAAACCACCTTTAATAAAGTCCCTTTACCGCATGTCCTGCCCGAGCTCCCAGATTGAGAATGTGGAAAATGTGCAGCAGGCTTCTGGAAGCAAACCGATTTATATATTGACCTCACAGCTTCGGCACTTCTGGGACTGAATTGCTGCTTTAAAGAATAAAATTGCCGTTTTCTTACGATATACTGAACACTGGCTGATTTTCCGGCGGTTATTATTTGAAGACTTTTGGAATATCTCCAGGCCGAGGAAAGTGGTTCTATTAAAATTTTGGAGCACGTCCAGGGTTTGAACCCGGAACCTCTTGCATTTTAATTGATGTGAATTCCCAAAACGACAACCACACCCCTAGACCAAAGAACCACTGAGCTTGCAATGGTTGTTTAATCTCAGCAATGAGAATTTCACATACATAAAGCAGATATTTTAGATCAGAGACAGCGTTAAATCTCATTGCTTTCTAATGCATCAATGTGTGAATATGACATTAAATGTGTTTCAATACAGTAGGGGGATTTAAAGCAGATTCTGAGCCAATGGTTTCTAAGGTGATCTTACCTGTGGCTCGTTATTTCCCTCTCCCCTTCCTCCCACACGCTGACGGTTTTTAAACCTTGTTTTATTTGTGCTTCTCTGAGCCAGTGCATTCCACAGTCTCACAAGCCTTTCTACAAATACCCTTGCACTGCTTGACTTCTCTGTTTATTAGTTACTAGCTGGGGGGCCCAGCGTTGCCAGGGCTTTTTTGGGCTGCGCGGTTTGCGGCCAGCCACTGCCGGTCCCCCGCTCTGTGTCTTGGGACGTGCGGCTGACGGCGGACCGCTGCCGCTCCCCCGCTGTGTGTCTCAGGCTGAGCGGTTGTCAGGGCTGGCCCGAGTGACCCCAACTCACCTCCGAATCAGTCGGGCAGGGAGCGGGATACTGTGCCAGAGCTGCAATGAGGGGGTTTGTTGTGTTGGTGGTGTCGATGTAGGTATAAACAAAATGGCGGCGAAGTTTCGGGATGCTGCAGGGTTAGGTCCGCCCACACACACACACGCCATGAAATGCCCCCCGTGACGCAGCGCGCTCCCCCCCCATAGGATTGGTCAACCTTCACGTCAGTCAATGCTAATTAGCGGATTTCCCCCCGTTTGATTGGCCAACCGCTAATGAGTGGAACTTTGAAAGTTTTTATCTACTGTCCGAACAATTTCTATCTGACCAAAAAGTAAATACACCTAGGATACCCTCCTAATCATAACCTTTCTTTTGATATAACATATGTGTAGGTAAGCTGTATAACGTTTGAGTGATGCCCAGACAGACAGACACCACTATCCTTTTATATGTATATACTAGCTGGGGGGGCCCCGTGTTGCCAGGGCTGTTTTGGGCTGGGCGGTTTAAATCGAGTCCCAGGCTTTTGGGACTGTCTCTGTGTCCCTCTGTGAATCTGCTGCCGGGCAACATTTCTACCGTTTAATACCTTCAAAGATGAAAGTCAAAGTACTTATCAAACGTTTTTGGTAAATCTTATGTTATTTATTAAAAGAGATACTAATTTTTAGCAGCTGGATTAGCAGATTTTGAGCTGGAAGTAGTTGAAGCAATGGCTGCCAGATCCATGAGATGAAAACAATTAGTCCCGCCCACACACACACTGATTGGCCAACCATCAGGTGACTGAACTGTAGGATTGGTCAATCATGATGGCGCAGGATTGGTCGACCTTGACATCAGTCAATCAATGGTAATTAGCAGATAATGAGATTAATTTTGAAGGTTTTTTGTATAACATGCGAAGAATTTTTGTCCGACTGAAAACTAAATATGCTTACGACCGTCCTGGAATGGTAAGCTTTCTTTGGACGTAACGCTAATGTAGGTACGCTCTATAACTTTCGAGTGTATAGCCGGACAGACACACAGAAGGACAGACAGACAGACAGACAGATAGACAGACAGACAGACAGATCAATCCTTTTATATATATAGATACTAGCTGAAGTGCCCGGCGGTGCCAAGGGATTTTTGAGGGCATGTTCTTGTTGGAAGAGAGAGAGAGAGCGACTGGGAGGAAGAGAGAGAGCGACTGGGGGGAAGAGAGAGAGCGACTGGGGGGAAGAGAGAGAGCGACTGGGGGAAGAAAGAGTGTGACTGGGGGGAAGAGAGAGAGTGACTGGGGGGGAAGAGAGAGAGCGACTGGGGGGGAAGAGAGAGACTGACTGGGGGGAAGAGAGCAAGCAACTGGGGGGAAGAGAGAGAGCGACTGGGGGGAAGAGAGAGAGCGATTGGGGGGAAGAGAGAGAGCGACTGGGGGGAAGAGAGAGAGCCACTGGGGGGGAAGAGAGAGAGTGACTGGGGGGTAAGAGAGAGAGCGACTGGGGGGGAAGAGAGAGACTGACTGGGGGGAAGAGAGCGAGCAACTGGGGGGACGAGAGAGAGCGACTGGGGGGAAGAGAGAGAGCAATTGGGGGGAAGAGAGAGAGCGACTGGGGGGAAGAGAGAGAGCCACTGGGGGGGAAGAGAGAGAGAGACTGGAGGAAGAGGGAGAGCGACTGGGGGGAAGAGAGAGAGCGACTGGGGGGAAGAGAGAGAGTGACTGGGGGGAAGAGAGAGAGCGACTGGGGGAAGAGAGAGAGCGGCTGGGGGGCATAGAGAGAGCGACTGGGGGGAAGAGAGAGAGCGAGTGGGGGGAAGAGAGAGAGCGACTGGGGGGAAGAGAGAGAGCGACTGGGGGGAAGAGAGTGAGCGACAGGTGGAAGAGAGAGAGCGACTGGGGAAGAGAGAGAGCGACTGGGGGGAAGAGAGATAGCGAATGGGGAGGGGGCAGGGGGAGGGTAGAGGGGGAGGGGAGAGGAGGCGGAGGAGGGGGGAGGGGGAGAGGGGGCAGGGGGAGGGGGGAGGGAGGGGGAGGGGGAAGGGGGAGGCGGAGGGGGAGAAGGGGAAGGGGGCGATGGGGGAAGGGGGAGTGGGGGATGGGGAGGGAGGGGGTAAGTGGAGGGGAAGGGGAGGGGGAAGGGGAGGGGAAGCGGGGAGGAAGGGGAGGGGG
>NW_028225179.1:27686157-27983345 GCF_052327205.1 Somniosus microcephalus | reverse complement strand
CATCACAATAAACAATATCTTGTTATAACTGTTGGCTTATAAGCTACCCAGTGTCTGAGGAAGAATTGTCTGATTCCCTCATTTATTTCATATAAGACACAAACATAGGGTAATATTCAGAATCACCTCACAGATTGACACTGACATAAATTAAGTGGGAGATACAGACAGCAATGGGACACATGGCGGAATGGACAAGAGAGCTGGGGAAATAAGAAACGGCCCAAGAGTCCAGAAGACAGTGACCGGAAGCTGAAAGATATCAGTGTGTGGAGGCGAGAAGCTGTGTCATCATTCAGCCCCCGTGGCTTAGCTGGTCAAAACGTCTGTTTAGTAAACAGGTAGATCCTGGGTTCAATTCCCAGCAGGGCCTTTTTTTTTAATGAATCTCCAGGGGTGAGTTTCTTCTCGTGTGAAAAGGCTAAAATTATTTTTAATGTAACTGTGCCTGCACCAGTTCCCATTCTGGATGAAGGCTCCAGTCGCTGAGAGGCATGGGTTGAATTTCACCGCTTCTGAGTTTCTGGCGGTGCTGATGTTGGATTCTTCACCCAAAATCCATCTTTCAAAATCAGTGCCCTGCATTACTTTGCTGTGGCCAAAGGAGCGCTCCAGTTGTTGATGTGTGGTGCCGTGCTCGTATAGTGATTAATGCTCTGCGTTTTGGCCACAGCAACTTCGGTTCGAAATCAAAACATAACACAGATTTTTCTTCTTTCAATCAATAGCCCTCCTTTACTTTCCCCCGTCAGTTTCATAGTAATTTTCCTGCGGTATTACCTTAATCCAACATTCACTTTCAGCCACTTAAACCGCTAAGTGTGCTCTGCTACCACCGCTCTTCCTGGGCCACATGTCCCATACGCCCCAATCTGAGTTGATGCTTTGAAACCAGTCGATACATTTAGACCTGCGGGACCTCTCGACAGGCAAGCTCTGCGAAAGCTGGGCCGGCCTTTGGAACCAATGCAGCCCGATTGTACAAGAAAATTCCATGGCAAATGAAGCTTTAAACTTTTCAAACAAATCGTTTTATTAACATAATAATACAAGTTTTACAGAGAGAGACTTGTACAACCTCAGTGGTGCAACTCAAAACTCAGAATGGTCAATTCTTCTGCTTCGGGAGAGGGAGCAATGAATTATGTGTTGGTGTCCCCCTTGTTGTTTTTCTGGTCAGTCTTCCAGATCTCCACTCCGTTTGTCTGTCTCCTGGTCTGTCTCCTGGAATGCGTTCTGCTTCTCACTTTAGAATGGCAGCTCTTGTACCATTGCTGCTGACAGAAACAAGCCTCCACCATGACTTTCCATTCTCTCTCTCCCATGGTTACACAGACTGATGCTACCGGACAGCACCGAATGTATGTGAAGGTTCCTCAGAGAATATCGAGGCCTCCTTATCTGCAGATTCCAGACAATCTGCAGAACACTTTTGGAATTCGGCCAGCAAACCTTCTTGAAGTAATCCAGGTCTCTCGGCAATCCTTTAGTTTCCTTAAAACCGGCATTGAAAATTCCAAAAACCTCCCAGAGGGAGCAGAGTGAAGAATACAAATTATTTGAAGTAATTATTTACACTAATGAGAGAACCTGCTGCAAGCAGGGTTCAAACCTGCGCGGAGAAACCCCATTGGATTTCAAGTCCAACACCTTAACCACTCGGCCATCGCAGCCACGAAAATAGCGGCTCCAAGAAATTAAATTCTCAAATCACTGACCCTGTTTATTATTGGCGATGACGGTTTCGTGATATTTAATTTGCTGCAAATTCAGCAAGTCCAGAAGAATCGCAGCGATCATTACAATAAAAGAAAACTTCCGATATTTAACGGTATGTAAGATGTTGAGAACAGTATGGAATATTCTGCAGGGTAATGAAAATAAACAGCAGGAACATTGTGTTCTGCTCCCACATGACACAGATCACCCACAGCCTCTGCTCCCTGCCCGCCGGCTGCAGAAACCTTGTCTCCAGATTACAAACTGATTCTAGGTCGGAGATAAATATTCAGGGTGGAGCCTAAACACAGTGGGTGGGATCAAATAATAAAGTAGTTATTTTAGGCCAGAGACAGCGGTAAATGTCCTATATTGCTCACATGCATCAAAGTGTGAATCTGACATTAAATGGGTTTAAATACAGTGGGGGGATTTCAAGTAGATTCGGGGCCAATAGTTTCCAAATTGATCTTTCCTGTGTCTCTCATGCCTCTCCCCACTTCCTCCCTCAGGCTGCCGGTTTTTAAACCTTGTTTTAAATCTGCTGCTTGCTTGGCCAGTGCATTCCACAGTCTGAAAACCCTTTCTACAAATACCAGTTCACTGCTTGACTTCTCTCTTTATTAGTTATGAATCACCTTGAGGTGCAATGGTGGCGTTTGAGACGTCAGATTAAAAGGCAGGCTATTGTAAACACGTTGGGGTCACAGTTTCTTTGGCACAGAATTGAAACTGAATCTTTCAAGGTGGAATATTGTATTTTCTGCATCACAATAAACAATATCTTGTTTTAACTGTTGGCTTATGAGTTCCCCAGTGTCTGAGGAAGAATTGTCTGATGCCCCTCATTTATTTCATATAAGACACAAACATAGGGTAATCATTCAGAATCACCTCACAGATTGACACTGAGATAAATTAAGCGGGAGATACAGACAGCAATGGGACACATGGCGGAATGGACAAGAGAGCAGGAGAAATAAGAAACGGCCTGAGAGTCCAGAAGAAAGTGACCGGAAGCTGATAGACATCAGTGAGTGGAAGCGAGAAGTTGCATCAACATTCGGCCCCGTGGCTTAGCTGGTCAATAACTGTCTGTCTAGTAAATAGGAGATTCTGGGTTCGATTCCCAGCAGGGCCTTTTTTAATGAATCTCCAATGGTGAGTTTCTTCTCGTGTGAAAAGGCTCAAATTATTTCAAATGTAACCTTGCCTGCACCAGTTGCCATTCTGGATGAAGGCTCCAGTCGCTGCGAGGCATGGGTCGAATTTCACCACTTCTGAATTTCTGACGGTGCTGATTTTGGACTCTTCACCCAAAATCCCTCTTTACTAAGCAGTGCCGTGCGTCACTTTGTTGTGGTCAGAGCAGAGCTCTAGTTGTTGATGTGTGGCACCGTGCTCCTATAGTGATTAATGCTCTGCGTTCTGGCCGCAGCAACTTCGAAACCGAAACATAACGCAGATTTTTCTTCCTTCCACAATCAATAGCCCTCCTTTACTTTCCCCCTTCAATTTCATTGTAATTATCCTGCGGTATTACCTTAATCCAACATTCACTTTCAGCCACTTAAACCGCTATGTGTGCACTGCTCTTCCTGGGCCACATGTCCCATACGCCCCAATCTGAGTTGGTGCTTTGAAACCAGTCGATACATTTAGACCTGCGGGACCTCTCGACAGGCAAGCTCTGTGAAAGCAGGGCCGGCCTTTGGAACCAATGCAGCCCGATTGTACAAGAAAATTCCATTGGAAATGAAGCTTTAAACTTTTCAAACAAAGCGTTTTATTAACATATTATACAAGTTTTACAGAGAGAGACTTGTACAACCTCAGTGGTGCAAATCAAAACTCAGAATGGTCAATTCCTCTGCTTCGGGAGAGGGAGAGATGAATTATGTGTTGGTTTCCTCCTTGTTGTTTTTCTGGTCATTCTTCCAGATATCCACTCCATTTGTCTGTCTCCTGGCCTGTCTCCTGGAATGTGTTCTGCTTTTCACTTTAGAATGGCTGCTCTTGTACCATTGCTGCTGACAGAAAGAAGCCTTCCAGTGACTTTCCATTCTCTCTCTCCCATGGTTTACACAGACTGATGCTACCGGACAGCACCGAGTGTATGCGAAGGTTCCTCAGAGACTATCGAGGCCTCCTTATCTGGAGCTTCCAGACAATCTGCAGAACACTTTTGGAATTCGGTCAGCAATCCTTCTTGAAGTAAGTGATCCAGGTCTCTCGGCAATACTTTAGTTTCCTTAAAACCGGCATTGAAAATTCCAGAATCCTCCCAGAGGGAGCAGATTGAAGAAAATAAATTATTTGAAGTAATTTATTACAATAATGAAAGAACCCGCTGCAAGCAGGGCTCGAATCTCTGCGGAAAAACCCCATTAACTGCAAGTCCAACGCCTTAACCACTCGGCCATCGCAGCCGCAAACATATCTACGCCACGAAATTAAATTCTCAAATCGCTGACGCTGTTTATTATTGGCGATGATGGTTTCATGATATTTAATTTGCTGCAAATTCAGCAAGTCCAGAAGAATCGCTGCGATCATTACAATAAAAGAAAACTTCCGATATTTAACGGTATGTAAGATGTTGAGAACAGTATGGAATATTCTGCAGGGTAATGAAAATAAACAGCAGAAACATTGTGTTCTGCCCCCACATGACACAGATCAGCCAAAGCCTCTGCTCCCTGCCCGCCGGCTGCAGAAACCTTGTCTCCAGATTACAAACTGATTCTAGGATGGAGATAAATATTCAGGGTAGAGCCTAAACACAGCGGGTGGGATCAAATAATAAAGCAGTTATTTTAGACCAGAGACAGCGGTAAATGTCCTATATTGCTCACATTCATCAATGTGTGAATCTGACATTAAATGGGCTAAATACAGTGGGGGGATTTAAAGTAGATTCGGGGCCAATAGTTTCCAAATTGATCTTTCCTGTGTCTCTCATGCCTCTCTCCCCCCTTCCTCCCACTCTCCCCCCTTCCTCCCACAGGCTGCCCGTTTTTAAACCTTGTTTTAAATCTGCTGCTTGCTGGGCCAGTGCATTCCACAGTCTCACAACCCTTTCTACAAATACCCTTTCAGTGCTGGACTTCTCTGTGTATTAGTTATGAATCACCTTGAGGTGCAATGGTGGCGTCTGTGACGTCAGATTAAAAAGCGGCCTATTGGAAACACGTTTTGATCACAGTATTTTTGCACAGAATTGAACCGATATAAAGCAAAATGGAACAATGTAATTGGTGCATCACAATAAACAATATCTTGTTATAACTGTTGGCTCATTAGTTCCCCAGTGTCAGAGGAAGAATTGTCTGACCCCTCATTTATTTCATGTAAGACACAAACACAGATATTCATTTAGAACCAACCCACAGATTGAAACTGAAATAAACACAGTGAGATACAGACAACATCGGAATACCTGGTGGAATAGTCAGGAGAGATTAATCAATATAAAACAGCCTCAGGCTCCAAGAGACAGTGACAGGTCACGAGTAGATATCAGTGAGAGGAAGCGGAAGAGTTGAGGATTGATTTGGTTCCGTGGTTTAGCTGGATCCAGCGCTTATGTAGTAATCAGGTAGATCTTGGGCTCGACTCCCACCGAGGCTTTTTTGTCCTAATGAATCTCCAGGGGTGCGTTTCTTCTCTTGTGAAAGGGCTACAATGCTTTCAAATGTAACTGCGGCTGCACTAGTTCCCTTTCTGGATTACGGCTCCAGTCACTGTGGGACGTGCGTCGAATTTCACCGCTGTCAAAATTTCTGTCAGTACTGATTTTGGTATCTTCGCCAAAAATCTATCTTTTCTAAGCAGCCCCATTCGTGAATTGGCTGTGGTTAGGGCAGCGCTGGAGCAGCTGATGTGTGACGCCAGGATCGTATAATGGTCTAGTACTCCGCAATGTGGCCATAGCAACCTCAGTTCACATCCAAATCATGGTATCGCTCGCTTTATATCTATTGTTCTCTGTAGCGCCTGCTGATAGAACATGGCGAAAAATCAATCTTCACTACATCAAACTGCATTTTTTTATTGATGGTGAGAACCTGTTTACTCCTTCAAACCCTGCGCTCTCACATGCCTGAGATTCATGCTCCATAATTCAAACCGGCCTCCTCTCCCAGCTTTTTCTTCCGTCCACTATCTATAGCCCTCCTTCAGTTTCCTCCTTCCGTTTCTTTGTCACTTTCCTGCGGCATTACCTTAATCTAACATTCACTTTCACCTATTTACATTGTTAAGTTTGCTCTGCTACCACCGCTGTTCCTGGGGCACATGTCCCATTCGCAGCAATCTGAATTGACGCTTTGAAACCAGTCGATACATTTAGAACTGCGGGACCGCTCGACAGAAAAGTATTTCGAAAGCAGGCTGGCCTTTGGAAGCAAAATAATAGGATTGCACGATAAATTTTCTTGGCCAAATGGATAAGGCATCTGACGTTGTTGCTAATCATAATCGGGATTGCTGTCAGTCACGGATCATTCTATGTCTGTCCAAAACGGGTTTGCTCACAATCTTGCTTTGGTGTTTCACAGTTGCGAGAAATCCCGGGTTCAAATCCCGGATGAGCCCCGCTAAATTTTAGACAAAACTCAGCTTCTTACAGCCAATCGACATTGCAGAAAACATAAATACTTTCCATTATAAACATGAGACTACGTGTCATTTTGCCCATATATTTCGAAATCATAGAGCTTCACAGAAGCAACTGAAAACAAACCAACTGAGAAAAGTTAAAGGCTCCCAGGTATATTCTGCTCCGTGTCTCATTAGAGTTATTGCATCCGTGTTCTATTCCGGCCAATGCAGGACCTTCACATGTTGCTTTCTGCACCCATGAGCTCGCCTGAATTGGGATAAACTTACATTCAGCGTCAATCTTCTTGAAAAACCCTCTGCCCTGAATATTAGTCAGTCCTGCTTTCTCTAGCGCTGAAAGGGTGTGAGAAGCTGGCTTTTGAATTGGTCCTATGGGTGCCGAATTTAAACCGTACAGGGTTCTGTACTGGTCAGGAATCAAACTGGCGTGACCAGCCTGCCTGGTCTGATTAAAAGGGCTGCACACCTCATCTTTCGATCAGGCACATTACTGCATTCCTGAATTAATGGAATGCCTTTTGCTTACAGAAGCTGATTCTACATTTTCAGCATTGTCGATCTGGGTGCACGGGCAGGACAAGCGGTAAAGGGAACTTTCGTGCGGGGTATTTCTGTTTGGATACAAAAAGCAGGAAATGGAATGGCTGAGTTGTCGCAGACGGGAGACGAGAGGTTAAGACGATGGAATGTTAATCCATTGTGCTTATTTATTGTGTTGAATGTTTGATGCTGATAAACCTTCCCAGCATTTGACTGAATCTTACATAAAATTAGCTTTAAATTCTAATCTCGTCAAAACCACTGGTCTTGGCCCCTTCATTGGTCATATCTTGTTTAAATTAACACGGATCATTGGAATTCTCCACCTTCTCGAATGAAGGTGAAACAGAGATCACGAATCGGAGATCTTTATTCCTTCTTCCTTCAGTTCATTCGGCTGTAGTGAAATGACGGAGATGAAAAAGTATGACAAAAGGGTGGCTAAAGTAAATGTTGGTCCCTTAGAGGATGAGACCGGGAAATTAATGGTGGGAAATATGGAGATGGCAAAAACACTGAATGAATATTTTTTATCAGTCTTTACAGGAGAAGACACTAAGAATATCCCAATACTGGATAAGCAGGGGGCTAAAGGGGGGGAGGAGCTAAACACGATCAAAATCATTAAGGAAGTGGTACTCGGTAAAATAATGGGACTCAAGGCGCAAAGTCACCTGGACCTGATGGCTTACATCCTAGGGTCTTGAGGGAAGTGGCAGTAGGGATTGTGGATGCATTGGTAATAATTTTCCAAAACTCCCTGGACTTGGCAAAGGTCCCGGCAGACTGGAAAACTGCTAATGTAACACGCTTATTTAAAAAGGGCAGTAGACAGAAGGCTGGAAACTATAGACCGGTTAGCCTAACATCTGTAGTAGGTAAATTTTTGGAGTCCATTATTAAGGAGACAGTTACAGGACATTTGGAGAATCATAATTTAATAGGACAAAGTCAGCATGGTTTTAGGAAGGGGAAGTCATGTTTGAGAAATTTGCTGGAGTTCTTTGAGGAAGTAACATATAGGGTGGATAAAGGGGAACCAGTGGACGTAGTGTATTTAGACTCCAAAAGGCATTTGACAAGGTGCCACACAAAAGATTATTGCTTAAGATAAAAAATCATGAGATTGGGGGTAATATTCTGGCATGGATAGAGGATTGGCTATCTAGCAGAAGGCAGAGAGTTGGGATAAATGGTTCATTCTCAGACTGGCAATCAGTAACTAGTGGTGTTCCGCAGGGGTCAGTGCTGGGTTCCCAACTCTTTACAATCTATATTAAGGATTTGGAGGAGGGGACCGAGTGTAACATATCAAAGTTTGCAGATGATACTAAGATGGGAGATAAGTAGTGAGTGAGGAGGACATAAAAATCCTGCAAGGGGACATAGACAGGCTAAGTAAATGGGCAGAGATTTGGCAGATGGAATACAATACTGGAAAGTGTGAGGTTATGCACTTTGGCAGGAAAAATCGTAGAGCAAGTTATTATCTTAATGGCAAGAAACTGGAAAGTACTGAAGTACAAAGGGATCTGGGGGTCCTGGTGCACGAAACTCAAAAGGTGCAGCAAGTGATTAAGAAGGCCAATGGAATGTTGGCTTTCATTGCTAGGGGTTAGAATATAAAAATAGGGAGGTATTGCTTCAGTTGTACAGGGTATTGTTGAGTGTCAGGGTTGGGGAGCCACGGGGCCGTATAAATACGAGGCCATGCTCTCCGGGCAAGGTAGGATCTGGACCCAAGTGCAGAAACCAGACAAGAGACACATATACAGTACTTTGTTTGAACTTTACTAGATTCACACATAACTAGATTAACACAAGGGACACAGCAATATACATAAGAACTAGAGACAAGAGAACTAGAGACAAGTTACAAGACGGCTAGTCAAGATAGGAACTCAGGACAGCTTCCATGAGGAAGCCCACTTGTCTATACTGAGCTTGCGACAAGCTACCACAAGGGGCAACCGGCTTGCCGAGGCACAACTCCAGACAAGCTACCCCGAGGGTAATCGGCTTATCAATGCAAGGCTCAAGACAAGATCCCAACGGCTCCCACATAGCAACACGCTAGTCCAAACAGCACCTTACCAAGACAAGCAACTTAACAGTACAAGACTTAAATACATCTTAAATCCAGAGACAAGAACACAGACTTAGATACATAGCTCAAGAGAACTAGAACACAGATTTAGGTACATAGCTCGAGAGAACTAGAACACAGACTTAGATACATAACTCGAGAGAACTATGGCACAGACTTAGATACATAACTCGAGAGAACTAGAACACAGACTTAGATACATAACTCGAGAGAACTCGAACACAGACTTAGATACATAACTCGAGAGAACTAGAACACAGACTTAAATACATAACTCGAGAGAACCAGAACACAGACTTAGATACATAGCTCAAGAGAACTATGGCAGCCAGCTTGTGAAGGCAAGCTGCCATAGAGGAAAGGCTAGTCACACAGAGAACCTAGTCAAGACAAGAAACATTGTCAAGACTAACTCCCTGGTTCACCCTAGTGAGGACTGAGCACTGAGTGAAACAACAACAGAACTTATATACCAAGAAAACCAGGTGCCACCCATAAACAGCTAACAGGCTGATTAAAAACTAACAGGGTTAGGAACAATTAACACCAGAGAACAAGAAACAATTAACAAAGGAACAGTGAAGGTGCCATCTAGAGGTTACAAAAAGGAACTGACTGGCACCCTCACAGGACCCCCTCCCCAAGGAACGGCTCCTGACGTGTGGCAGCTGTGAGTGGAGAAGGCTGTGCTGCTGAGCTGCTGTGGGGAGAGAGACCTACCCACAACCATCAACTGCAGAGGTGCCTGGAGAGGAAGGAGTGGAGGACAGAGGAGGAGGCCAGCATTGGAACGGGAGAGGCCTTGTTCATCACTGCCTCCCAATTCGGCCTCCAGCCCAGGAGAGGGAGAGAGGGAGAGAGGACTCGAACAGCTCCACTTGGAAGGAGGGGAGGAGCTGCAATTCCAAACATCTGCAGGTGGGTGTCCTTGTGTATTCCCCCCTAAAGACTTTTGCATTCTAGGCGGGGGGAGGAAAAGAAGACGGTCCGAAGGCCTGGCCTGGGTTGGCTGGAGCCTGCCCGGGTGAAGCTGCTTTCCTGCTCACCAAAAAGACCTGGTGTGGGCTGAACCTGGGCTGTCTCCAGTCTGCCCAGGCGAAGACATCTTCTCCCCCTGCCCGAAGACCACCTCAAAAGACTTTGCTTTTCCATCGGGGGAGTACACCCAGCCGACGCCCACCCACCGACCAACACCTTTAAGTGGGGACCCTGCCTTTGCGGCCCCCCCCTTCTTCCCATCCCCCTCTTTCTCTCTCCTTGTCCTCACTCTGCCTCTCCAAAAGGCACCTCTTTTTTATTTACCTATTGACCCATTGAGCAGAGGGAAGGAAGGGCCCCCCTCCCAATTAATACCATCAAGGGGAGAGGCGGGCCAGTTAATTTACACTCCCTCTGCTCTGGGAAAGACATAACTACCAAGGCCATTGAACATCTTGGGGCCTGTGACTTTTTGGGGTGTGTGTAGCTCTTCCTGAAAACCACCCCACGATGGCGAGCACTTCTTCGGCGGCGACGGGGCCGGCGATGACATACGCGGCGGCGGCGGCCAAAGCCTCGGCCGCTCCCGCTGCTGCCGCTGCCCCGTTGCCGTTCCGATTGATGACCGTCAAGCTCGGGGTGAAGAGCTACACCCACCCCGACATGACTATTGAGGCGTGCGTCAAGGCTATGGCCGGGGTTGTCGGCCCTCCGGCCATAGTCGCCGCCTCAAAAATGTATGGGAAGGCTGTCTTCTTCCTGCAGTCCGAGCGGGCGGTGGCCCTGGCCATCGCTCAGGGGCTCACCGTGGGCGGGACTTTCCTGCCGGTGGACCCGCTGGAGGCCACCGCGCAGAGGGTCGTTCTGTCGAACGTCCCGCCCTATATCACCGGTGAGCTCCTCCTCCCCCACCTACGTCAACTCGGGGAGGTGAGGTCGGGCATTTCCCCGATCCCGCTCGGGCTCCGGGAAGGCAGCCTTCGCCATGTCTTCTCCTTCCGGCGCCAAGCCTTCGTTCAGCTGGCGCGGGAGGGGGAGACGGACGGGGCTTTCACGGTCCTCCACGGGGGGACCCCGTACCGCGTCTTTTGGACCACGGACGGCGTGCGGTGCCACGCCTGTAGGGAGGTGGGGCACGTGCGGAAAAACTGCCCCGCCTCCAAGGCCGCCAAGTCATCCGGCGCGGCCAAGGCTGGCGCCGCCGCCGCTCCTCCCTCCGGGTCTAGCCGCGCTCCCTCCCGAACAAAAGCTAACGGGGCGCGGTCGTCGTCGGAGGCCATCGTCGTCCAGGCCTCCGACGGGGGGGAGGAGGGATGTCCGGTCGGAAAAAAGGCGCTGGGGAAGAGCAAACACCGTAGGGTGGGTCCCCCCGAGGAGGGCGTACCCTTTGATATGGACCCCCTGACGCCCGAGAGCATCGCGGCGCTGATAGTGGAGTGCGGAGCGGGGGGGGACCCCGTGCCTGAGCCCGCGGCCGTGACCGCCGAGGCGGGACCGCCAGAACCTGCGGCCGGGCTTGGGTCCGGGGGACCCAAAGAACTCGCTCCTCTGGAAGGAGCAGGGGAGGCCCCTGAAGACATGGAGGCCTCCCTCTACCCCTCCGCGCTCAAGCGAAGGCGCGACTCCCGGGACGAGGGGGGGGACAGGGAGGTGGAAGGCCCCTCCGGTCAGGGGGAGTCATCGCCCGCCGCGGACACTGCGCCCCACCCCACCGCTGACACTACTACGGGCGAACGGCAGGGGTCGCCTGTCCCTGGGGAAGCTGAGGCAGAAGCGTCTGCCCGGCTCGTGCCTCCCGGGGATGGGGACGAGACCCTGCCCGTGGGGGGGGTCGCGGGACGACCCGCGGCGGGGACGGATCCTTTGTCGGTAGCGTTACCCCTCGACGGGTCGGGCGGCCAGGGGACCGGGCCGGGCGAGTCGTCCGACGATGAGCTCGCCCAGAGCGGCCCGGACCTTTCCCAGGTGCTGCTCGACTTCGTCGAGGTTTGTGGCAAATTTACCCCGTCTGCTGGGTCGGAGGCCGGTGGCGTGGCGGAGGGGGACCCTCCGTCTGTGTCTCCGGCGCCGGGCGACTTGGAGATGATCGGGTACGCGTGTTCTCCCGTCTCTCCGGTCTCTCCGGTCGTTCCGGTGCCTGGGGCGGAGGGGGTCTCCGGGCCGCCGCCGCCTTCTGGCCCGGCCCCCCTAAAGGAGCCCGGGGGGGAATCCTCCGCTACCGATCCTGGGGGTGGGATCGGGGCGGAGGCGGGGCCGGCTGTCGCGGCCGGGCCGCCCGACGCGCACTGCGTGGCGGACGGTTCGGCCGCCGGTGGCGACCCCCCGGAGGAGGACGGGGACTCGGTGGTGGGGGCGGAGGAAGACTTAGAGTCCATCGCCGACGAGGCGATGGATGACCTCGCGCCCCTCGCCGGGCCCCCCCTCGTTCTTATTCCCATCAGGGAGCTCCGGGAATTTGTGGCCACGAGCCAGGGTCGCCGCAGGACCCAGCAGGCCCTCGACAGATGGTCGGGGCTGGCGCTGCTCGTCGGGTCGGCCCGCGTCGCCTACAAGACCATGGGTGCGGACGCGGGCGTGAGCCCGTCCGAGCTGTGTCGGTTCCGAGCATTCCTCACCGGGCTGCTAAGGGAGTGGCGGTCGACTAGCGGCCGCCCTCCCTTCCCCCGTTAGTTTTAAGTAGGGGTTGGTTGTGCTTCTGAAATGAAGATAACCATAGCCAGCCTCAACGTCAACGGCAGCAGGGAGGCTAGCCGCAGATTTCATAACTTTTCGGTCCTTCGGGACGGGAAGTATGCGGTGTGCTTCCTGCAAGAAACCCACACCGTTCCGGGAGACGAGGCTACGTGGCTCCTGGAGTGGCAAGGAGGGGTCAACATGAGTCACCTCTCCAGTGTTTCCAGTGGGGTGGCTATCTTGTTGGCCCCGCATTTTCAGCCGGAGATCTTGGGGGTCAAGGAGCTCGTGCCGGGCCGCTTGCTCCAGGTCACCGTTCACCTGGGGGGCGTGCCGTTCCATCTAGTGAACGTGTACGCCCCTCGGGCTGGTGCGCAGCAAGCGCGCTTCTTTGAAGAAGTGTCCACTCTTTTGGGCTCCGTCGACGCGGGCGAGTGCGTCGTCCTCGGGGGGGATTTTAATTGTACCCTCGAGGCGAGGGACCGCACGGGTACCCAGCCGAGCCCGGCGTCAGTGGGGAAGTTGAGGGACCTGGTCGGGTCCCTCGACTTGGTGGACGTCTGGCGTAATCTTCATCCCGACTCCAGCGCCTTCACTTTTGTGAGGTCTGGGGGAGGAGCGTCCAGGATCGACCGCCTCTACATTTCCCGGGCGTACGTCTCCTGCGTTCCGACGGCTTCCGTGCGGCCGGTGCCGTGCACGGACCACCACCTGGTGTGGGCGGAGCTCGTGCCGCCGCGCGCCGGGGGGCGGTCCGTGTACTGGCACTTTAACAACCTGCTGCTGGAGGACGCGCGGTTCCGGGATTCGTTCGGTCTTTTCTGGGCCGGCTGGAGAAGGAAGCAGGGGGGCTTCCCCTCCTTGAGGCTATGGTGGGATGTGGGCAAGGCTCACATCCGTCTCTTCTGTCAGGAGTACGCGAAGGGGTCGACCAAGAGGCGGGAGGCCCGGGTCGGGCGGTTGGAGAAGGAGGTGCTCGACCTGGAGTCCCGTCTCGGTCAAGTCGCCGAGGACCCGGCCCTGCGGCTGGCGTACGAAGAGAAGAAGGGCGCGCTGAAGGACCTGCGGCTCGTCGGGTCCCGAGGCGCGTACGTGAGGTCGCGGATCCAGTTCCTGCGGGACCTGGACCGCGGCTCCCCCTTCTTCTACTCACTGGAAAAAAGACGGGGGGTCCGTAAGCAGCTTTTGGAGCTGCTGGCCGACGACGGATCTCCGGTCTCGGATCCGGAGGGAATCCGCGCGGAGACCCGCGCCTATTACGGGGCTCTGTTCTCTCCGGATCCGTCCAGCGAGGACGCGCGCGGAGATTTGTGGGAGGACCTGCCGAAGGTCGGCCTGGAGGGCGCCGAAAAACTGGACGCTCCTCTGAGTTTGGAGGAGCTGTCCGGCGCCCTCCGCCAGCTCTCCAGGGGGAAGTCCCCGGGGCTGGACGGGCTGACCGTGGAGTTCCACAGGGCGTTCTGGGGCGTCCTGGGGGGCGACTACGTGCGGGTCCTGGGGGAATGTCTGGCGACCGGGGAGATGCCCCTCTCGTGGCGCAGGGCGGTGATCGTCCTGCTGCCTAAGAGGGGTGATCTCCGCCTCCTCAAGAACTGGCGCCCGGTCTCCCTCCTCAGCACGGATTACAAAATCTTTGCCAGGGCCATGTCTGTTCGCCTTGGCGCCGTGCTGGCCCGCATGATCCATCCCGACCAGTCCTACACGGTCCCGGGCCGGACCATTCACGATAACATCCATCTGGTCCGGGACCTGGTCCACCATTCCCAGAGGGCTGGTCTGTCGGTCGCCTTCCTTTCCCTGGATCAGGAGAAGGCGTTCGACAGGGTGGATCACGAGTATCTTTTCGGGACTCTGCGCGCTTTCGGGTTCGGGACGCATTTCGTCGCCCGGATCCGACTTCTGTACGCTGCCGCGGAGTGTCTGATTAAAGTTAACGGGTCCTTGACGGCGCCCCTTCGCTTCGGGAGGGGGGTGCGTCAGGGATGCCCCATGTCCGGCCAGTTATATGCCATTTGCGTGGAGCCTTTCCTGCGCCTCTTGCGGAAGAGGTTGGCGGGATTGGCTCTGCGAGGGCCGGGCGTGGAGGTGGTCCTCTCGGCTTACGCCGATGACGTGCTCCTCGTGGTCACGGATCCCGTTGACTTGCGGAGGATGCGGGAATGCCAGCAGATTTACTCGGACGCATCCTCCGCCAGGATCAACTGGGGGAAATGTTCTGGACTCCTGGTGGGTCAGTGGCAGGTGGACTCTCTGCCGGAGGAGTTCGGGCCCTTCGCCTGGAGTACCACGCACCTCCTCTACTTGGGAGTCTACCTCAGCCCGGCCGAGGACGCCTGGCCGGCGAACTGGCACGAGCTGGAGGCCAAAGTCGCCGCTCGCTTAGGACGCTGGACAGGATTGCTCCGAGTGTTGTCCTACAGGGGTCGGGCGTTGGTCATAAACCAACTGGTGGCCGCCATGTTGTGGTACCGGTTGGTTACTCTGATCCCCCCCCCTGCGTTTGTCGCCAAGATACAGAAGAAGCTCGTCGACTTCTTCTGGAACAACAGGATGCACTGGGTCGCTGCCGCGGTTCTGAGTCTCCCGCTTAGGGAGGGCGGTCAGGCGCTGGTGTGCCTTCGCACCCAGGCTGCGACTTTCCGTCTTCGGACGCTGCAGAGATACCTGTACGTCGAGAATCCTCCGAGATGGTGTGCGCTGGCGACGCATTTCTTCCGCCAGCTGCACGGCCTCAATTACGACACGCAGCTCCTGTTTCTGAAAGTGGGCGGCAGGCGTGCCAGCCTGCAGGAGCTGCCTGTCTTTTACCAGGAACTGCTATGGGTTTGGAACTCCGTCGCCTCCAGGCGGAGCTCTCCCCCGTCAGGAGCGGCGGCTGTCCTCCGGGAGCCGCTGTTCAGGAATCCGCACCTCCACGTCCGCGAGTTCGGGTGGCTGGCGGAGCGCAGGGCTGTGCCTGGCAGGGTGACTAGAGTCGGGGACCTACTCGATGGCGGGGGAGCGGGCTGGATGGCGCCAGAGGAGCTGGCGCGACGCATGTCGTGGGACGACGTCCGGCTCGCGGTCAGCGCCATCGGGGCGGTGAAAGCGATGTTGCCCCCCGACGCCACGAGGTGTGTCGAGGCGGCTCGGGCGCGTGGGGAGATCCCGTCCGAGCTTACTCCCGTTCGGACGGAATTCCTTATCGGCGCCTCGCCCCGAAACTCCCCTCGGGGATCGGCGCCTCACAACTTGAGCCGTCTCGAGGAAATACCCTCCGTGCTTTTTCATTCTGCGCGGACGGGTTTCCTGTACGGGCTGCTCTTGCACACCTTCCACTTTGCCATCTTCGCCTGCCGTCCGGACACGCCGTGGCGTGCCGTTTTACCTCCGGACGGAGACGGAGGTCCCCAATGGGGGTCTCTCTATGCGGGAGTCCTCCCTTGTTCTATCGGGGACTTGGCCTGGAGGGTGTTGCACAGGGCAGTTCCGTGCAATAGATTTTTAAATAGGTTCACGGACTCCCAGACCGCCTGTTTGTTTTGCGGTCTGGAGGAGTCCGTGTTCCACGTATATATGGGGTGTGAGAGGTTGCAGCCCCTCTTCCATTTTTTGAAGGGGCTGCTCCTCAAATTTTGGTTGCACTTCAGTCCCACGCTCCTGATCTACGGTCACCCCGTGCGGAGGGGAGCGGGCAGGTTGGAGGACCTCCTCGTGGGCCTGCTCCTGGGCCTGGCCAAGAAAGCCATAAATCGGTCCAGGCAGCGGGCGGTCGAGGGGGTCGTCCGGCCAGATTGCCTCCCGCCCTTCCGCGGCCATGTTCGCGCCCGGGTGGCCCTGGAGATGGAGCACGCGGTCTCCGCCGGCACGCTCGAGCAATTTCGTGACCGGTGGGCGCCGCGGGGACTGGAGTGCGTAATTAGTTCAAATGATCAAATTTTAATTTGAGGGGTTAAGGTTTATTTAAGGGGTTATTGGTTTTTAGTTACAATTTATTTGTTAATTTGGTTTTACACAAGAGGAGAGAACAAGAAACAATTAACAAAGGAACAGTGAAGGTGCCATCTAGAGGTTACAAAAAGGAACTGACTGGCACCCTCACAGGACCCCCTCCCCAAGGAACGGCTCCTGACGTGTGGCAGCTGTGAGTGGAGAAGGCTGTGCTGCTGAGCTGCTGTGGGGAGAGAGACCTACCCACAACCATCAACTGCAGAGGTGCCTGGAGAGGAAGGAGTGGAGGACAGAGGAGGAGGCCAGCATTGGAACGGGAGAGGCCTTGTTCATCACTGCCTCCCAATTCGGCCTCCAGCCCAGGAGAGGGAGAGAGGGAGAGAGGACTCGAACAGCTCCACTTGGAAGGAGGGGAGGAGCTGCAATTCCAAACATCTGCAGGTGGGTGTCCTTGTGTATTCCCCCCTAAAGACTTTTGCATTCTAGGCGGGGGGAGGAAAAGAAGACGGTCCGAAGGCCTGGCCTGGGTTGGCTGGAGCCTGCCCGGGTGAAGCTGCTTTCCTGCTCACCAAAAAGACCTGGTGTGGGCTGAACCTGGGCTGTCTCCAGTCTGCCCAGGCGAAGACATCTTCTCCCCCTGCCCGAAGACCACCTCAAAAGACTTTGCTTTTCCATCGGGGGAGTACACCCAGCCGACGCCCACCCACCGACCAACACCTTTAAGTGGGGACCCTGCCTTTGCGGCCCCCCCCTTCTTCCCATCCCCCTCTTTCTCTCTCCTTGTCCTCACTCTGCCTCTCCAAAAGGCACCTCTTTTTTATTTACCTATTGACCCATTGAGCAGAGGGAAGGAAGGGCCCCCCTCCCAATTAATACCATCAAGGGGAGAGGCGGGCCAGTTAATTTACACTCCCTCTGCTCTGGGAAAGACATAACTACCAAGGCCATTGAACATCTTGGGGCCTGTGACTTTTTGGGGTGTGTGTAGCTCTTCCTGAAAACCACCCCACGATGGCGAGCACTTCTTCGGCGGCGACGGGGCCGGCGATGACATACGCGGCGGCGGCGGCCAAAGCCTCGGCCGCTCCCGCTGCTGCCGCTGCCCCGTTGCCGTTCCGATTGATGACCGTCAAGCTCGGGGTGAAGAGCTACACCCACCCCGACATGACTATTGAGGCGTGCGTCAAGGCTATGGCCGGGGTTGTCGGCCCTCCGGCCATAGTCGCCGCCTCAAAAATGTATGGGAAGGCTGTCTTCTTCCTGCAGTCCGAGCGGGCGGTGGCCCTGGCCATCGCTCAGGGGCTCACCGTGGGCGGGACTTTCCTGCCGGTGGACCCGCTGGAGGCCACCGCGCAGAGGGTCGTTCTGTCGAACGTCCCGCCCTATATCACCGGTGAGCTCCTCCTCCCCCACCTACGTCAACTCGGGGAGGTGAGGTCGGGCATTTCCCCGATCCCGCTCGGGCTCCGGGAAGGCAGCCTTCGCCATGTCTTCTCCTTCCGGCGCCAAGCCTTCGTTCAGCTGGCGCGGGAGGGGGAGACGGACGGGGCTTTCACGGTCCTCCACGGGGGGACCCCGTACCGCGTCTTTTGGACCACGGACGGCGTGCGGTGCCACGCCTGTAGGGAGGTGGGGCACGTGCGGAAAAACTGCCCCGCCTCCAAGGCCGCCAAGTCATCCGGCGCGGCCAAGGCTGGCGCCGCCGCCGCTCCTCCCTCCGGGTCTAGCCGCGCTCCCTCCCGAACAAAAGCTAACGGGGCGCGGTCGTCGTCGGAGGCCATCGTCGTCCAGGCCTCCGACGGGGGGGAGGAGGGATGTCCGGTCGGAAAAAAGGCGCTGGGGAAGAGCAAACACCGTAGGGTGGGTCCCCCCGAGGAGGGCGTACCCTTTGATATGGACCCCCTGACGCCCGAGAGCATCGCGGCGCTGATAGTGGAGTGCGGAGCGGGGGGGGACCCCGTGCCTGAGCCCGCGGCCGTGACCGCCGAGGCGGGACCGCCAGAACCTGCGGCCGGGCTTGGGTCCGGGGGACCCAAAGAACTCGCTCCTCTGGAAGGAGCAGGGGAGGCCCCTGAAGACATGGAGGCCTCCCTCTACCCCTCCGCGCTCAAGCGAAGGCGCGACTCCCGGG
The DNA here is from genome assembly GCF_052327205.1 of Somniosus microcephalus. Lineage (NCBI taxonomy): Eukaryota > Metazoa > Chordata > Chondrichthyes > Squaliformes > Somniosidae > Somniosus > Somniosus microcephalus. Next base: position 27,964,644 of record NW_028225179.1, on the reverse strand, counting down.
ACGAGGGGGGGGACAGGGAGGTGGAAGGCCCCTCCGGTCAGGGGGAGTCGTCGCCCGCCGCGGACACTGCGCCCCACCCCACCGCTGACACTACTACGGGCGAACGGCAGGGGTCGCCTGTCCCTGGGGAAGCTGAGGCAGAAGCGTCTGCCCGGCTCGTGCCTCCCGGGGATGGGGACGAGACCCTGCCCGTGGGGGGGGTCGCGGGACGACCCGCGGCGGGGACGGATCCTTTGTCGGTAGCGTTACCCCTCGACGGGTCGGGCGGCCAGGGGACCGGGCCGGGCGAGTCGTCCGACGATGAGCTCGCCCAGAGCGGCCCGGACCTTTCCCAGGTGCTGCTCGACTTCGTCGAGGTTTGTGGCAAATTTACCCCGTCTGCTGGGTCGGAGGCCGGTGGCGTGGCGGAGGGGGACCCTCCGTCTGTGTCTCCGGCGCCGGGCGACTTGGAGATGATCGGGTACGCGTGTTCTCCCGTCTCTCCGGTCTCTCCGGTCGTTCCGGTGCCTGGGGCGGAGGGGGTCTCCGGGCCGCCGCCGCCTTCTGGCCCGGCCCCCCTAAAGGAGCCCGGGGGGGAATCCTCCGCTACCGATCCTGGGGGTGGGATCGGGGCGGAGGCGGGGCCGGCTGTCGCGGCCGGGCCGCCCGACGCGCACTGCGTGGCGGACGGTTCGGCCGCCGGTGGCGACCCCCCGGAGGAGGACGGGGACTCGGTGGTGGGGGCGGAGGAAGACTTAGAGTCCATCGCCGACGAGGCGATGGATGACCTCGCGCCCCTCGCCGGGCCCCCCCTCGTTCTTATTCCCATCAGGGAGCTCCGGGAATTTGTGGCCACGAGCCAGGGTCGCCGCAGGACCCAGCAGGCCCTCGACAGATGGTCGGGGCTGGCGCTGCTCGTCGGGTCGGCCCGCGTCGCCTACAAGACCATGGGTGCGGACGCGGGCGTGAGCCCGTCCGAGCTGTGTCGGTTCCGAGCATTCCTCACCGGGCTGCTAAGGGAGTGGCGGTCGACTAGCGGCCGCCCTCCCTTCCCCCGTTAGTTTTAAGTAGGGGTTGGTTGTGCTTCTGAAATGAAGATAACCATAGCCAGCCTCAACGTCAACGGCAGCAGGGAGGCTAGCCGCAGATTTCATAACTTTTCGGTCCTTCGGGACGGGAAGTATGCGGTGTGCTTCCTGCAAGAAACCCACACCGTTCCGGGAGACGAGGCTACGTGGCTCCTGGAGTGGCAAGGAGGGGTCAACATGAGTCACCTCTCCAGTGTTTCCAGTGGGGTGGCTATCTTGTTGGCCCCGCATTTTCAGCCGGAGATCTTGGGGGTCAAGGAGCTCGTGCCGGGCCGCTTGCTCCAGGTCACCGTTCACCTGGGGGGCGTGCCGTTCCATCTAGTGAACGTGTACGCCCCTCGGGCTGGTGCGCAGCAAGCGCGCTTCTTTGAAGAAGTGTCCACTCTTTTGGGCTCCGTCGACGCGGGCGAGTGCGTCGTCCTCGGGGGGGATTTTAATTGTACCCTCGAGGCGAGGGACCGCACGGGTACCCAGCCGAGCCCGGCGTCAGTGGGGAAGTTGAGGGACCTGGTCGGGTCCCTCGACTTGGTGGACGTCTGGCGTAATCTTCATCCCGACTCCAGCGCCTTCACTTTTGTGAGGTCTGGGGGAGGAGCGTCCAGGATCGACCGCCTCTACATTTCCCGGGCGTACGTCTCCTGCGTTCCGACGGCTTCCGTGCGGCCGGTGCCGTGCACGGACCACCACCTGGTGTGGGCGGAGCTCGTGCCGCCGCGCGCCGGGGGGCGGTCCGTGTACTGGCACTTTAACAACCTGCTGCTGGAGGACGCGCGGTTCCGGGATTCGTTCGGTCTTTTCTGGGCCGGCTGGAGAAGGAAGCAGGGGGGCTTCCCCTCCTTGAGGCTATGGTGGGATGTGGGCAAGGCTCACATCCGTCTCTTCTGTCAGGAGTACGCGAAGGGGTCGACCAAGAGGCGGGAGGCCCGGGTCGGGCGGTTGGAGAAGGAGGTGCTCGACCTGGAGTCCCGTCTCGGTCAAGTCGCCGAGGACCCGGCCCTGCGGCTGGCGTACGAAGAGAAGAAGGGCGCGCTGAAGGACCTGCGGCTCGTCGGGTCCCGAGGCGCGTACGTGAGGTCGCGGATCCAGTTCCTGCGGGACCTGGACCGCGGCTCCCCCTTCTTCTACTCACTGGAAAAAAGACGGGGGGTCCGTAAGCAGCTTTTGGAGCTGCTGGCCGACGACGGATCTCCGGTCTCGGATCCGGAGGGAATCCGCGCGGAGACCCGCGCCTATTACGGGGCTCTGTTCTCTCCGGATCCGTCCAGCGAGGACGCGCGCGGAGTTTTGTGGGAGGACCTGCCGAAGGTCGGCCTGGAGGGCGCCGAAAAACTGGACGCTCCTCTGAGTTTGGAGGAGCTGTCCGGCGCCCTCCGCCAGCTCTCCAGGGGGAAGTCCCCGGGGCTGGACGGGCTGACCGTGGAGTTCCACAGGGCGTTCTGGGGCGTCCTGGGGGGCGACTACGTGCGGGTCCTGGGGGAATGTCTGGCGACCGGGGAGATGCCCCTCTCGTGGCGCAGGGCGGTGATCGTCCTGCTGCCTAAGAGGGGTGATCTCCGCCTCCTCAAGAACTGGCGCCCGGTCTCCCTCCTCAGCACGGATTACAAAATCTTCGCCAGGGCCATGTCTGTTCGCCTTGGCGCCGTGCTGGCCCGCATGATCCATCCCGACCAGTCCTACACGGTCCCGGGCCGGACCGTTCACGATAACATCCATCTGGTCCGGGACCTGGTCCACCATTCCCAGAGGGCTGGTCTGTCGGTCGCCTTCCTTTCCCTGGATCAGGAGAAGGCGTTCGACAGGGTGGATCACGAGTATCTTTTCGGGACTCTGCGCGCTTTCGGGTTCGGGACGCATTTCGTCGCCCGGATCCGACTTCTGTACGCTGCCGCGGAGTGTCTGATTAAAGTTAACGGGTCCTTGACGGCGCCCCTTCGCTTCGGGAGGGGGGTGCGTCAGGGATGCCCCATGTCCGGCCAGTTATATGCCATTTGCGTGGAGCCTTTCCTGCGCCTCTTGCGGAAGAGGTTGGCGGGATTGGCTCTGCGAGGGCCGGGCGTGGAGGTGGTCCTCTCGGCTTACGCCGATGACGTGCTCCTTGTGGTCACGGATCCCGTTGACTTGCGGAGGATGCGGGAATGCCAGCAGATTTACTCGGACGCATCCTCCGCCAGGATCAACTGGGGGAAATGTTCCGGACTCCTGGTGGGTCAGTGGCAGGTGGACTCTCTGCCGGAGGAGTTCAGGCCCTTCGCCTGGAGTACTACGCACCTCCTCTACTTGGGAGTCTACCTCAGCCCGGCCGAGGACGCCTGGCCGGCGAACTGGCACGAGCTGGAGGCCAAAGTCACCGCTCGCTTAGGACGCTGGACAGGATTGCTCCGAGTGTTGTCCTACAGGGGTCGGGCGTTGGTCATAAACCAACTGGTGGCCGCCATGTTGTGGTACCGGTTGGTTACTCTGACCCCCCCCCCTGCGTTTGTCGCCAGGATACAGAAGAGGCTCGTCGACTTCTTCTGGAACAACAGGATGCACTGGGTCGCTGCCGCGGTTCTGAGTCTCCCGCTTAGGGAGGGCGGTCAGGCGTTGGTGTGCCTCCGCACCCAGATTGCGACTTTCCGTCTTCGGACGCTGCAGAGATACCTGTACGTCGAGAATCCTCCAAGATGGTGTGCGCTGGCGACGTATTTTTTCCGCCAGCTGCACGGCCTCAATTACGACACGCAGCTCCTGTTTTTGGAGGGGAGCGGCAGGCGTGAGAGCCTGCGGGAGCTGCCTGTCTTTTACCAGGAACTACTATGGGTTTGGAATCACGTCGCCTCCAGGCGGAGCTCTCCCCCGTCAGGAGCGGCGGCTGTCCTCCGGGAGCCGCTGTTCAGGAATCCGCACCTCCACGTCCGCGAGTTCGGGTGGCTGGCGGAACGGAGGGCTGTGCCTGCCGGGGTGACTAGAGTCGGGGACCTACTCGATGGCGGAGGAGCGGGCTGGATGGCGCCAGAGGAGCTGGCGAGGCGCATGTCGTGGGACGACGTCCGGCTCGCGGTCAATGCCATCGGGGCGGTGAAAGCGATGCTGCCCCCCGGCGCCACGAGGTGCGTCGAGGCGGCTCGGGCACGTGGGGAGACCCCGTCCGAGCTTACTCCCGTTCGGATGGAATTCCTTATCGGCGCCTTTCCCCGAGACTCCCCTCGGAGATCGGCGCCTCACAACTTGAGCCGTCTCGAGGAAATACCCTCCGTGCTTTTTCATTCTGCGCGGAGGGGTTTCCTGTACGGGCTGCTCTTGCACACCTTCCACTTTGCCATCTTCGCCTGCCGTCCGGACACGCCGTGGCGTGCCGTTTTACCTCCGGACGGAGGCGGAGGTCCCCAATGGGGGGCTCTCTATGCGGGAGTCCTCCCCTGTTCTATCGGGGATTTGGCCTGGAGGGTGTTGCACAGAGCAGTTCCGTGCAATAGATTTTTAAGTAGGTTTACGGACTCCCAGACCGCCTGTTTGTTTTGCGGTCTGGAGGAGTCCGTCTTTCACATTTACACGGGGTGTGAGAGGTTGCAGCCCCTCTTCCATTTTTTGAAGGGGCTGCTCCTCAAATTTTGGTTGCACTTCAGTCCCACGCTCCTGATCTACGGTCACCCCGTGCGGAGGGGAGCGGGCAGGTCGGAGGACCTCCTCGTGGGCCTGCTCCTGGGCCTGGCCAAGAAAGCCATTAATTGGTCCAGGCAGCGGGCGGTCGAGGGGGTCGTCCGGCCGGATTGCCTCCCTCTCTTCCGCGGCCACGTTCGCGGCCGGGTGGCCCTGGAGATGGAGCACGCGGTGTCCGCCGGCGAGCTCGAGCTCTTTCGTGACCGGTGGGCGCCGCGGGGACTGGAGTGCATAATTGGTTTAAACAACCAGACTTTAATTTAAGGGGTTAAGTTTTGTTTCGGGGTTTATTGGATTGGGTGTATTTGTTTAATGTTTTTGTTTTATTGGTTTAACACAAGAGGAGAAACAATTAACAAAGGAACAGTGAAGGTGCCATCTAGAGGTTACAAAAAGGAACTGACTGGCACCCTCACAGGACCCCCTCCCCAAGGAACGGCTCCTGACGTGTGGCAGCTGTGAGTGGAGAAGGCTGTGCTGCTGAGCTGCTGTGGGGAGAGAGACCTACCCACAACCATCAACTGCAGAGGTGCCTGGAGAGGAAGGAGTGGAGGACAGAGGAGGAGGCCAGCATTGGAACGGGAGAGGCCTTGTTCATCACTGCCTCCCAATTCGGCCTCCAGCCCAGGAGAGGGAGAGAGGGAGAGAGGACTCGAACAGCTCCACTTGGAAGGAGGGGAGGAGCTGCAATTCCAAACATCTGCAGGTGGGTGTCCTTGTGTATTCCCCCCTAAAGACTTTTGCATTCTAGGCGGGGGGAGGAAAAGAAGACGGTCCGAAGGCCTGGCCTGGGTTGGCTGGAGCCTGCCCGGGTGAAGCTGCTTTCCTGCTCACCAAAAAGACCTGGTGTGGGCTGAACCTGGGCTGTCTCCAGTCTGCCCAGGCGAAGACATCTTCTCCCCCTGCCCGAAGACCACCTCAAAAGACTTTGCTTTTCCATCGGGGGAGTACACCCAGCCGACGCCCACCCACCGACCAACACCTTTAAGTGGGGACCCTGCCTTTGCGGCCCCCCCCTTCTTCCCATCCCCCTCTTTCTCTCTCCTTGTCCTCACTCTGCCTCTCCAAAAGGCACCTCTTTTTTATTTACCTATTGACCCATTGAGCAGAGGGAAGGAAGGGCCCCCCTCCCAATTAATACCATCAAGGGGAGAGGCGGGCCAGTTAATTTACACTCCCTCTGCTCTGGGAAAGACATAACTACCAAGGCCATTGAACATCTTGGGGCCTGTGACTTTTTGGGGTGTGTGTAGCTCTTCCTGAAAACCACCCCACGATGGCGAGCACTTCTTCGGCGGCGACGGGGCCGGCGATGACATACGCGGCGGCGGCGGCCAAAGCCTCGGCCGCTCCCGCTGCTGCCGCTGCCCCGTCGCCGTTCCGATTGATGACCGTCAAGCTCGGGGTGAAGAGCTACACCCACCCCGACATGACTATTGAGGCGTGCGTCAAGGCTATGGCCGGGGTTGTCGGCCCTCCGGCCATAGTCGCCGCCTCAAAAATGTATGGGAAGGCTGTCTTCTTCCTGCAGTCCGAGCGGGCGGTGGCCCTGGCCATCGCTCAGGGGCTCACCGTGGGCGGGACTTTCCTGCCGGTGGACCCGCTGGAGGCCACCGCGCAGAGGGTCGTTCTGTCGAACGTCCCGCCCTATATCACCGGTGAGCTCCTCCTCCCCCACCTACGTCAACTCGGGGAGGTGAGGTCGGGCATTTCCCCGATCCCGCTCGGGCTCCGGGAAGGCAGCCTTCGCCATGTCTTCTCCTTCCGGCGCCAAGCCTTCGTTCAGCTGGCGCGGGAGGGGGAGACGGACGGGGCTTTCACGGTCCTCCACGGGGGGACCCCGTACCGCGTCTTTTGGACCACGGACGGCGTGCGGTGCCACGCCTGTAGGGAGGTGGGGCACGTGCGGAAAAACTGCCCCGCCTCCAAGGCCGCCAAGTCATCCGGCGCGGCCAAGGCTGGCGCCGCCGCCGCTCCTCCCTCCGGGTCTAGCCGCGCTCCCTCCCGAACAAAAGCTAACGGGGCGCGGTCGTCGTCGGAGGCCATCGTCGTCCAGGCCTCCGACGGGGGGGAGGAGGGATGTCCGGTCGGAAAAAAGGCGCTGGGGAAGAGCAAACACCGTAGGGTGGGTCCCCCCGAGGAGGGCGTACCCTTTGATATGGACCCCCTGACGCCCGAGAGCATCGCGGCGCTGATAGTGGAGTGCGGAGCGGGGGGGGACCCCGTGCCTGAGCCCGCGGCCGTGACCGCCGAGGCGGGACCGCCAGAACCTGCGGCCGGGCTTGGGTCCGGGGGACCCAAAGAACTCGCTCCTCTGGAAGGAGCAGGGGAGGCCCCTGAAGACATGGAGGCCTCCCTCTACCCCTCCGCGCTCAAGCGAAGGCGCGACTCCCGGGACGAGGGGGGGGACAGGGAGGTGGAAGGCCCCTCCGGTCAGGGGGAGTCGTCGCCCGCCGCGGACACTGCGCCCCACCCCACCGCTGACACTACTACGGGCGAACGGCAGGGGTCGCCTGTCCCTGGGGAAGCTGAGGCAGAAGCGTCTGCCCGGCTCGTGCCTCCCGGGGATGGGGACGAGACCCTGCCCGTGGGGGGGGTCGCGGGACGACCCGCGGCGGGGACGGATCCTTTGTCGGTAGCGTTACCCCTCGACGGGTCGGGCGGCCAGGGGACCGGGCCGGGCGAGTCGTCCGACGATGAGCTCGCCCAGAGCGGCCCGGACCTTTCCCAGGTGCTGCTCGACTTCGTCGAGGTTTGTGGCAAATTTACCCCGTCTGCTGGGTCGGAGGCCGGTGGCGTGGCGGAGGGGGACCCTCCGTCTGTGTCTCCGGCGCCGGGCGACTTGGAGATGATCGGGTACGCGTGTTCTCCCGTCTCTCCGGTCTCTCCGGTCGTTCCGGTGCCTGGGGCGGAGGGGGTCTCCGGGCCGCCGCCGCCTTCTGGCCCGGCCCCCCTAAAGGAGCCCGGGGGGGAATCCTCCGCTACCGATCCTGGGGGTGGGATCGGGGCGGAGGCGGGGCCGGCTGTCGCGGCCGGGCCACCCGACGCGCACTGCGTGGCGGACGGTTCGGCCGCCGGTGGCGACCCCCCGGAGGAGGACGGGGACTCGGTGGTGGGGGCGGAGGAAGACTTAGAGTCCATCGCCGACGAGGCGATGGATGACCTCGCGCCCCTCGCCGGGCCCCCCCTCGTTCTTATTCCCATCAGGGAGCTCCGGGAATTTGTGGCCACGAGCCAGGGTCGCCGCAGGACCCAGCAGGCCCTCGACAGATGGTCGGGGCTGGCGCTGCTCGTCGGGTCGGCCCGCGTCGCCTACAAGACCATGGGTGCGGACGCGGGCGTGAGCCCGTCCGAGCTGTGTCGGTTCCGAGCATTCCTCACCGGGCTGCTAAGGGAGTGGCGGTCGACTAGCGGCCGCCCTCCCTTCCCCCGTTAGTTTTAAGTAGGGGTTGGTTGTGCTTCTGAAATGAAGATAACCATAGCCAGCCTCAACGTCAACGGCAGCAGGGAGGCTAGCCGCAGATTTCATAACTTTTCGGTCCTTCGGGACGGGAAGTATGCGGTGTGCTTCCTGCAAGAAACCCACACCGTTCCGGGAGACGAGGCTACGTGGCTCCTGGAGTGGCAAGGAGGGGTCAACATGAGTCACCTCTCCAGTGTTTCCAGTGGGGTGGCTATCTTGTTGGCCCCGCATTTTCAGCCGGAGATCTTGGGGGTCAAGGAGCTCGTGCCGGGCCGCTTGCTCCAGGTCACCGTTCACCTGGGGGGCGTGCCGTTCCATCTAGTGAACGTGTACGCCCCTCGGGCTGGTGCGCAGCAAGCGCGCTTCTTTGAAGAAGTGTCCACTCTTTTGGGCTCCGTCGACGCGGGCGAGTGCGTCGTCCTCGGGGGGGATTTTAATTGTACCCTCGAGGCGAGGGACCGCACGGGTACCCAGCCGAGCCCGGCGTCAGTGGGGAAGTTGAGGGACCTGGTCGGGTCCCTCGACTTGGTGGACGTCTGGCGTAATCTTCATCCCGACTCCAGCGCCTTCACTTTTGTGAGGTCTGGGGGAGGAGCGTCCAGGATCGACCGCCTCTACATTTCCCGGGCGTACGTCTCCTGCGTTCCGACGGCTTCCGTGCGGCCGGTGCCATGCACGGACCACCACCTGGTGTGGGCGGAGCTCGTGCCGCCGCGCGCCGGGGGGCGGTCCGTGTACTGGCACTTTAACAACCTGCTGCTGGAGGACGCGCGGTTCCGGGATTCGTTCGGTCTTTTCTGGGCCGGCTGGAGAAGGAAGCAGGGGGGCTTCCCCTCCTTGAGGCTATGGTGGGATGTGGGCAAGGCTCACATCCGTCTCTTCTGTCAGGAGTACGCGAAGGGGTCGACCAAGAGGCGGGAGGCCCGGGTCGGGCGGTTGGAGAAGGAGGTGCTCGACCTGGAGTCCCGTCTCGGTCAAGTCGCCGAGGACCCGGCCCTGCGGCTGGCGTACGAAGAGAAGAAGGGCGCGCTGAAGGACCTGCGGCTCGTCGGGTCCCGAGGCGCGTACGTGAGGTCGCGGATCCAGTTCCTGCGGGACCTGGACCGCGGCTCCCCCTTCTTCTACTCACTGGAAAAAAGACGGGGGGTCCGTAAGCAGCTTTTGGAGCTGCTGGCCGACGACGGATCTCCGGTCTCGGATCCGGAGGGAATCCGCGCGGAGACCCGCGCCTATTACGGGGCTCTGTTCTCTCCGGATCCGTCCAGCGAGGACGCGCGCGGAGTTTTGTGGGAGGACCTGCCGAAGGTCGGCCTGGAGGGCGCCGAAAAACTGGACGCTCCTCTGAGTTTGGAGGAGCTGTCCGGCGCCCTCCGCCAGCTCTCCAGGGGGAAGTCCCCGGGGCTGGACGGGCTGACCGTGGAGTTCCACAGGGCGTTCTGGGGCGTCCTGGGGGGCGACTACGTGCGGGTCCTGGGGGAATGTCTGGCGACCGGGGAGATGCCCCTCTCGTGGCGCAGGGCGGTGATCGTCCTGCTGCCTAAGAGGGGTGATCTCCGCCTCCTCAAGAACTGGCGCCCGGTCTCCCTCCTCAGCACGGATTACAAAATCTTCGCCAGGGCCATGTCTGTTCGCCTTGGCGCCGTGCTGGCCCGCATGATCCATCCCGACCAGTCCTACACGGTCCCGGGCCGGACCGTTCACGATAACATCCATCTGGTCCGGGACCTGGTCCACCATTCCCAGAGGGCTGGTCTGTCGGTCGCCTTCCTTTCCCTGGATCAGGAGAAGGCGTTCGACAGGGTGGATCACGAGTATCTTTTCGGGACTCTGCGCGCTTTCGGGTTCGGGACGCATTTCGTCGCCCGGATCCGACTTCTGTACGCTGCCGCGGAGTGTCTGATTAAAGTTAACGGGTCCTTGACGGCGCCCCTTCGCTTCGGGAGGGGGGTGCGTCAGGGATGCCCCATGTCCGGCCAGTTATATGCCATTTGCGTGGAGCCTTTCCTGCGCCTCTTGCGGAAGAGGTTGGCGGGATTGGCTCTGCGAGGGCCGGGCGTGGAGGTGGTCCTCTCGGCTTACGCCGATGACGTGCTCCTCGTGGTCACGGATCCCGTTGACTTGCGGAGGATGCGGGAATGCCAGCAGATTTACTCGGACGCATCCTCCGCCAGGATCAACTGGGGGAAATGTTCTGGACTCCTGGTGGGTCAGTGGCAGGTGGACTCTCTGCCGGAGGAGTTCGGGCCCTTCGCCTGGAGTACCACGCACCTCCTCTACTTGGGAGTCTACCTCAGCCCGGCCGAGGACGCCTGGCCGGCGAACTGGCATGAGCTGGAGGCCAAAGTCACCGCTCGCTTAGGACGCTGGACAGGATTGCTCCGGGTGTTGTCCTACAGGGGTCGGGCGTTGGTCATAAACCAACTGGTGGCCGCCATGTTGTGGTACCGGTTGGTTACTCTGATCCCCCCCCCTGCGTTTGTCGCCAAGATACAGAAGAAGCTCGTGGACTTCTTCTGGAACAACAGGATGCACTGGGTCGCTGCCGCGGTTCTGAGTCTCCCGCTTAGGGAGGGCGGTCAGGCGCTGGTGTGCCTTCGCACCCAGGCTGCGACTTTCCGTCTTCGGACGCTGCAGAGATACCTGTACGTCGAGAATCCTCCAAGATGGTGTGCGCTGGCGACGCATTTCTTCCGCCAGCTGCACGGCCTCAATTACGACACGCAGCTCCTGTTTGTGAAAGTGGGCGGCAGGCGTGCCAGCCTGCAGGAGCTGCCTGTCTTTTACCAGGAACTGCTATGGGTTTGGAACTCCGTCGCCTCCAGGCGGAGCTCTCCCCCGTCAGGAGCGGCGGCTGTCCTCCGGGAGCCGCTGTTCAGGAATCCGCACCTCCACGTCCGCGAGTTCGGGTGGCTGGCGGAGCGCAGGGCTGTGCCTGGCAGGGTGACTAGAGTCGGGGACCTACTCGATGGCGGGGGAGCGGGCTGGATGGCGCCAGAGGAGCTGGCGCGACGCATGTCGTGGGACGACGTCCGGCTCGCGGTCAGCGCCATCGGGGCGGTGAAAGCGATGTTGCCCCCCGACGCCACGAGGTGTGTCGAGGCGGCTCGGGCGCGTGGGGAGATCCCGTCCGAGCTTACTCCCGTTCGGACGGAGTTCCTTATCGGCGCCTCGCCCCGAAACTCCCCTCGGGGATCGGTGCCTCACAACTTGAGCCGTCTCGAGGAAATACCCTCCGTGCTTTTTCATTCTGCGCGGAGGGGTTTCCTGTACGGGCTGCTCTTGCACACCTTCCACTTTGCCATCTTCGCCTGCCGTCCGGACACGCCGTGGCGTGCCGTTTTACCTCCGGACGGAGACGGAGGTCCCCAATGGGGGTCTCTCTATGCGGGAGTCCTCCCTTGTTCTATCGGGGACTTGGCTTGGAGGGTGTTGCACAGGGCAGTTCCGTGCAATAGATTTTTAAATAGGTTCACGGACTCCCAGACCGCCTGTTTGTTTTGCGGTCTGGAGGAGTCCGTGTTCCACGTATATATGGGGTGTGAGATGTTGCAGCCCCTCTTCCATTTTTTGAAGGGGCTGCTCCTCAAATTTTGGTTGCACTTCAGTCCCACGCTCCTGATCTACGGTCACCCCGTGCGGAGGGGAGCGGGCAGGTTGGAGGACCTCCTCGTAGGCCTGCTCCTGGGCCTGGCCAAGAAAGCCATTAATCGGTCCAGGCAGCGGGCGGTCGAGGGGGTCGTCCGGCCTGATTGCCTCCCGCCCTTCCGCGGCCATGTTCGCGCCCGGGTGGCCCTGGAGATGGAGCACGCGGTCTCTGCCGGCACGCTCGAGCAATTTCGTGACCGGTGGGCGCCGCGGGGACTGGAGTGCATAATTTGTTCAAATAATCAAATTTTAATTTGAGGGGTTAAGGTTTATTTAAGGGGTTATTGGTTTTTAGTTACAATTTATTTGTTAATTTGGGTTTCACACAAGAGGAGAGAACAAGAAACAATGAACACAGGAGACTGACAAGTGAAGGTGCTCAGTCTGTTCCTTGCTGCCTGTGGAGCAGGTTGTGCTGTTCCTGCTGCTGCTGCTTAGGAGGTGGTGGTTGCCTTGGCCTGGGAGTGGAGAGGAAGGAGTGACCCCAGGCCACCACTACCAGCAACCAACTTCAACTACAGAGGTGCCTGGAGAGGGAGGAGTAGAGGACAGAGGAGGAGGCCAGTTTTACAACTACAGGAGGCCTTCCATCACTGCCTCCCAACTTGGCCTCCAGCCCAGGAGAGGGAGAGAGGGGAGAGAATACCACTCGGCTTCAACTCGGAAGGAGGGGAGGAGCTGCTGCAACTTTCAAACATCTGCAGGTGGGTGTCTTTGTGCACTCCCCTAAAGACTTTGCATTGTAGGCGGGGGGAGGAAGGAAGACGGGCCGGAAGCCTGGCCTGGGTTGGCTGGAGCCTGCCCAGGTGAAGCTTGTTTCCTCTACACCGAGAAGACCTGGTGTGGGCTGAGCCTGGGCTTTTTCCAGCCTGCCCAGGTGAAGACATCTTCTCCCCCTGCCCGAAGACCATCGTTAAAGACTTTGTATTCCATCGGGGGAGTGCACCCAGCCGACGCCCACCCACCGACCAACACCTTAAGTGGGGACCCTGCCTTTGCGGCCCCCCCTTCTTCCCATCCCCCTCTTTCTCTCTCCTTGTCCTCACTCTGCCTCTCCAAAAGGCACCTCTTTTTTATTTTCCAATTGACCCATTGAGCAGAGGGAAGGAAGGGCCCCCCTCCCAATTAATACCATCAAGGGGAGAGGCGGGCCAGTTAATTTACACTCCCTCTGCTCTGGGAAAACATAATAACCGAGGCCATTAACACCTTCAGGCCTGTGACTTTTGGGGTGTGTGTAGCTCTTTTTTAAGATCCACCCCACTATGGCATCTACATCCGCGGCGGCGACGGGGCCGGCGAGAACTTATGCGGCGGCGGCGGCCAAAGCCTCGGCCGCTCCCGCTGCTGCTGCTGCCCCGTCGCCGTTCCGCTTGATGACCATCAAGCTCGGGGTGAAGAGCTACACCCACCCCGACATGACTATTGAGGCGTGCGTCAAGGCTATGGCCGGGGTTGTCGGCCCTCCGGCCATAGTCGCCGCCTCAAAAATGTATGGGAAGGCTGTCTTCTTCCTGCAGTCCGAGCGGGCGGTGGCCCTGGCCATCGCTCAGGGGCTCACCGTGGGCGGGACTTTCCTGCCGGTGGACCCGCTGGAGGCCACCGCGCAGAGGGTCGTTCTGTCGAACGTCCCGCCCTATATCACCGGTGAGCTCCTCCTCCCCCACCTACGTCAACTCGGGGAGGTGAGGTCGGGCATTTCCCCGATCCCGCTCGGGCTCCGGGAAGGCAGCCTTCGCCATGTCTTCTCCTTCCGGCGCCAAGCCTTTGTTCAGCTGGCGCGGGAGGGGGAGACGGACGGGGCTTTCACGGTCCTCCACGGGGGGACCCCGTACCGCGTCTTCTGGACGACGGACGGCGTGCGGTGCCACGCCTGTAGGGAGGTGGGGCACGTACGCAAAAACTGCCCCGCTTCCAAGGCCGCCAAGTCATCTGGCGTGGCCAAGGCTGGCGCCGCCGCAGCTCCTCCCTCCGGGTCTAGCCGCGCCCCCGCTCGATCCAACGCTACCGGGGCGCGGTCGTCGTCGGAGGTCGATGCCATCCTGGCCTCCGGCGGGGGGGAGGAGGGAGGTCCGGTCGCGAAGAAGGCGCTGGGCAAAACCAAACACCGTAGGGTGGGTCCCCCCGTGGAGGGCGTCCCCCACATTATGGAGCCCCTGACGCCGGAGAGCGTCGCCGCGATAATCGCGGAGTGCGGGGGGGGGGGCCCTCGTGGCCGAGCCTGTGGCCGCGACCGCCGAGGCGGTAATGCCAGAACCTGCGGCCGGGCTCGGGCCCGGGGGTCCCAAAGAACTCGCTCCTCCAGAAGGAGCAGGGGAGGCCCCTGAAGAAATGGAGGCCTCCCTTTACCCCTCCGCGCTCAAAAGAAGGCGCGACCCCCTGGATGAGGAGGAGGACCGGGAGGAGGAAGGTCCCTCCGGTCAGGGGGAGTCGTCGCCCGCCGCGGGCGCTGCGCCCCACCCCACCGCTGACACCATTGCGGGCGAACGGCAGGGGTCGCCTCTCCCTGAGGAGGCTGAGGCAGAAGCGTCTGCCCAGCTCGTGCCTCCCGGGGATGGGGACGAGACCCTGCCCGTGGGGGGGGTCGCGGAACGAGCCGCGGCGGAAATAGATCCACTGCTGGTGGCTTTGCCCCTCGACGGGTCGGGCGGCCGGGGGACCGGGCCGGGCGAGTCCTCTGATGATGAGCTCGCCCAGAGCGGCCCGGACCTTTCCCAGGTGCTGCTCGACTTCGTCGAGGTTTGTGGGAAAATTACCCCGTCTGCTGGGTCGGAGGCCGGTGGCGTGGCGGAGGGGGACCCTCCGTCTGTGTCTCCGGCGCCGGGCGACTTGGAGATGATCGGGTACGCGTGTTCTCCCGTCTCTCCGGTCTCTCCGGTCGTTCCGGTGCCTGGGGCGGAGGGGGTCTCCGGGCCGCCGCCGCCTTCTGGCCCGGCCCCCCTAAAGGAGCCCGGGGGGGAATCCTCCGCTACCGATCCTGGGGGTGGGATCGGGGCGGAGGCGGGGCCGGCTGTCGCGGCCGGGCCGCCCGACGCGCACTGCGTGGCGGACGGTTCGGCCGCCGGCGGCGACCCCCCGGAGGAGGACGGGGACTCGGTGGTGGGGGCGGAGGAAGATTTAGAGTCCATCGCCGACGAGGCGATGGATGACCTCGCGCCCCTCGCCGGGACCCCCCTCGTTCTTATTCCCATCAGGGAGCTCCGGGAATTTGTGGCCACGAGCCAGGGTCGCCGCAGGACCCAGCAGGCCCTCGACAGATGGTCGGGGCTGGCGCTGCTCGTCGGGTCGGCCCGCATCGCCTACAAGACCATGGGTGCGGACGCGGGCGTGAGCCCGTCCGAGCTGTGTCGGTTCCGAGCATTCCTCACCGGGCTGCTAAGGGAGTGGCGGTCGACTAGCGGCCGCCCTCCCTTCCTCCGTTAGGTTTAAGTAGGGGTTGGTTGTGCTTCTGAAATGAAGATAACCATAGCCAGCCTCAACGTCAACGGCAGCAGGGAGGCTAGCCGCAGATTTGATAACTTTTCGGTCCTTCGGGACGGGAAGTATGCGGTGTGCTTCCTGCAAGAAACCCACACCATTCCGGGAGACGAGGCTACGTGGCTCCTGGAGTGGCAAGGAGGGGTCAACATGAGTCACCTCTCCAGTGTTTCCAGTGGGGTGGCTATCTTGTTGGCCCCGCATTTTCAGCCGGAGATCTTGGGGGTCAAGGAGCTCGTGCCGGGCCGCTTGCTCCAGGTCACCGTTCGCCTGGGGGGCGTGCCGTTCCATCTAGTGAACGTGTACGCCCCTCAGGCCGGTGCGCAGCAAGCGCGCTTCTTTGAAGAAGTGTCCACTCTTTTGGGCTCCATCGACGCGGGCGAGTGCGTCGTCCTCGGGGGGGATTTTAATTGTACCCTCGAGGCGAGGGACCGCACGGGTACCCAGCCGAGCCCGGCGTCGGTGGGGAAGTTGAGGGACCTGGTCGGGTCCCTCGACTTGGTGGACGTCTGGCGTAATCTTCATCCCGACTCCAGCGCCTTCACTTTTGTGAGGTCTGGGGGAGGAGCGTCCAGGATCGACCGCCTCTACATTTCCCGGGCGTACGTCTCCTGCGTTCCGACGGCTTCCGTGCGGCCGGTGCCGTGCACGGACCACCACCTGGTGTGGGCGGAGCTCGTGCCGCCGCGCGCCGGGGGGCGGTCCGCGTACTGGCACTTTAACAACCTGCTGCTGGAGGACGCGCGGTTCCGGGATTCGTTCGGTCTTTTCTGGGCCGGCTGGAGAAGGAAGCGGGGGGGCTTCCCCTCCTTGAGGCTATGGTGGGATGTGGGCAAGGCTCACGTCCGTCTCTTCTGTCAGGAGTACGCGAAGGGGTCGACCAAGAGGCGGGAGGCCCGGGTCGGGCAGTTGGAGAAGGAGGTGCTCGACCTGGAGTCCCGTCTCGGTCAAGTCGCCGAGGACCCGGCCCTGCGGCTGGCGTACGAAGAGAAGAAGGGCGCGCTGAAGGACCTGCGGCTCGTCGGGTCCCGAGGCGCGTACGTGAGGTCGCGGATCCAGTTCCTGCGGGACCTGGACCGCGGCTCCCCCTTCTTCTACTCGCTGGAAAAAAGACGGGGGGTCCGTAAGCAGCTTTTGGAGCTGCTGGCCGACGACGGATCTCCGGTCTCGGATCCGGAGGGAATCCGCGCGGAGACCCGCGCCTATTACGGGGCTCTGTTCTCTCCGGATCCGTCCAGCGAGGACGCGCGCGGAGTTTTGTGGGAGGACCTGCCGAAGGTCGGCCTGGAGGGCGCCGAAAAACTGGACGCTCCTCTGAGTTTGGAGGAGCTGTCCGGCGCCCTCCGCCAGCTCTCCAGGGGGAAGTCCCCGGGGCTGGACGGGCTGACCGTGGAGTTCCACAGGGCGTTCTGGGGCGTCCTGGGGGGCGACTACGTGCGGGTCCTGGGGGAATGTCTGGCGACCGGGGAGATGCCCCTCTCGTGGCGCAGGGCGGTGATCGTCCTGCTGCCTAAGAAGGGTGATCTCCGCCTCCTCAAAAACTGGCGCCCGGTCTCCCTCCTCAGCACGGATTACAAAATCTTTGCCAGGGCCATGTCTGTTCGCCTTGGCGCCGTGCTGGCCCGCATGATCCATCCCGACCAGTCCTACACGGTCCCGGGCCGGACCATTCACGATAACATCCATCTGGTCCGGGACCTGGTCCACCATTCCCAGAGGGCTGGTCTGTCGGTCGCCTTCCTTTCCCTGGATCAGGAGAAGGCGTTCGACAGGGTGGATCACGAGTATCTTTTCGGGACTCTGCGCGCTTTCGGGTTCGGGACGCATTTCGTCGCCCGGATCCGACTTCTGTACGCTGCCGCGGAGTGTCTGATTAAAGTTAACGGGTCCTTGACGGCGCCCCTTCGCTTCGGGAGGGGGGTGCGTCAGGGATGCCCCATGTCCGGCCAGTTATATGCCATTTGCGTGGAGCCTTTCCTGCGCCTCTTGCGGAAGAGGTTGGCGGGATTGGCTCTGCGAGGGCCGGGCGTGGAGGTGGTCCTCTCGGCTTACGCCGATGACGTGCTCCTCGTGGTCACGGATCCCGTTGACTTGCGGAGGATGCGGGAATGCCAGCAGATTTACTCGGACGCATCCTCCGCCAAGATCAACTGGGGGAAATGTTCTGGACTCCTGGTGGGTCAGTGGCAGGTGGACTCTCTGCCGGAGGAGTTCGGGCCCTTCACCTGGAGCACCATGCACCTCCTCTACTTGGGAGTCTACCTCAGCCCGGCCGAGGACGCCTGGCCGGCGAACTGGCACGAGCTGGAGGCCAAAGTCACCGCTCGCTTAGGACGCTGGACAGGATTGCTCCGAGTGTTGTCCTACAGGGGTCGGGCGTTGGTCATAAACCAACTGGTGGCCGCCATGTTGTGGTACCGGTTGGTTACTCTGATCCCCCCCCCTGCGTTTGTCGCCAAGATACAGAAGAAGCTCGTCGACTTCTTCTGGAACAACAGGATACACTGGGTCGCTGCCGCGGTTCTGAGTCTCCCGCTTAGGGAGGGCGGTCAGGCGTTGGTGTGCCTCCGCACCCAGGCTGCGACTTTCCGTCTTCGGACGCTGCAGAGATACCTGTACGTCGAGAATCCTCCGAGATGGTGTGCGCTGGCGACGTATTTTTTCCGCCAGCTGCACGGCCTCAATTACGACACGCAGCTCCTGTTTTTGGAGGTGAGCGGCAGGCGTGAGAGCCTGCGGGAGCTGCCTGTCTTTTACCAGGAACTACTATGGGTTTGGAACTCCGTCGCCTCCAGGCGGAGCTCTCCCCCGTCAGGAGCGGCGGCTGTCCTCCGGGAGCCGCTGTTCAGGAATCCGCACCTCCACGTCCGCGAGTTCGGGTGGCTGGCGGAGCGCAGGGCTGTGCCTGGCAGGGTGACTAGAGTCGGGGACCTACTCGATGGCGGAGGAGCGGGCTGGATGGCGCCAGAGGAGCTGGCGCGACGCATGTCGTGGGTCGACGTCCGGCTCGCGGTCGATGCCATCGGGGCGGTGAAAGCGATGTTGCCCCCCGGCGCCACGAGGTGCGTCGAGGCGGCTCGGGCACGTGGGGAGATCCCGTCCGAGCT
Organism: Somniosus microcephalus; assembly: GCF_052327205.1. Taxonomy (NCBI): domain Eukaryota; kingdom Metazoa; phylum Chordata; class Chondrichthyes; order Squaliformes; family Somniosidae; genus Somniosus; species Somniosus microcephalus. The sequence continues at coordinate 27,946,246 of NW_028225179.1, read as the reverse complement.
TACTCCCGTTCGGATGGAATTCCTTATCGGCGCCTTGCCCCGAGACTCCCCTCGGGGATCGGCGCCTCACAACTTGAGCCGTCTCGAGGAAATACCCTCCGTGCTTTTTCATTCTGCGCGGAGGGGTTTCCTGTACGGGCTGCTCTTGCACACCTTCCACTTTGCCATCTTCGCCTGCCGTCCGGACACGCCGTGGCGTGCCGTTTTACCTCCGGATGGAGGCGGAGGTCCCCAATGGGGGGCTCTCTATGCGGGAGTCCTCCCCTGTTCTATCGGGGATTTGGCCTGGAGGGTGTTGCACAGAGCAGTTCCGTGCAATAGATTTTTAAGTAGGTTTACGGACTCCCAGACCGCTTGTTTGTTTTGCGGTCTGGAGGAGTCCGTTTTTCACGTGTACACGGGGTGTGAGAGGTTGCAGCCCCTCTTTCACTATTTGAAGGGGCTGCTCCTCAAATTTTGGTTGCACTTCAGTCCCACGCTCTTGATCTACGGTCACCCGGTGCGGAGGGGAGCGGCCAGGTCGGAGGACCTCCTCGTGGGCCTGCTCCTGGGCCTGGCCATGAAAGCCATCAATTGGTCCAGGCAGCGGGCGGCCGAGGGGGTCGTCCGGCCGGATTGCCTCCCTCTCTTCCGCGGCCATGTTCGCGGCCGGGTGGCCCTGGAGATGGAGCACGCGGTGTCCGCCGGCGAGCTCGAGCTCTTTCGTGACCGGTGGGCGCCGCGGGGGCTGGAGTGCGTAATCGACCTAAGAGGCCAAATTTTAATTTGATTAATCGGGTTATTTAAAGGGTTTATTTGTTTAAGGGTTTATTTTTTTTGGGTGTATACAAAAAGAGGTGATTAAAAACTAACAGGGTTAGGAACAATTAACACCAGAGAACAAGAAACAATGAACACAGGAGACTGACAAGTGAAGGTGCTCAGTCTGTTCCTTGCTGCCTGTGGAGCAGGTTGTGCTGTTCCTGCTGCTGCTGCTTAGGAGGTGGTGGTTGCCTTGGCCTGGGAGTGGAGAGGAAGGAGTGACCCCAGGCCACCACTACCAGCAACCAACTTCAACTACAGAGGTGCCTGGAGAGGGAGGAGTAGAGGACAGAGGAGGAGGCCAGTTTTACAACTACAGGAGGCCTTCCATCACTGCCTCCCAACTTGGCCTCCAGCCCAGGAGAGGGAGAGAGGGGAGAGAATACCACTCGGCTTCAACTCGGAAGGAGGGGAGGAGCTGCTGCAACTTTCAAACATCTGCAGGTGGGTGTCTTTGTGCACTCCCCTAAAGACTTTGCATTGTAGGCGGGGGGAGGAAGGAAGACGGGCCGGAAGCCTGGCCTGGGTTGGCTGGAGCCTGCCCAGGTGAAGCTTGTTTCCTCTACACCGAGAAGACCTGGTGTGGGCTGAGCCTGGGCTTTTTCCAGCCTGCCCAGGTGAAGACATCTTCTCCCCCTGCCCGAAGACCATCGTTAAAGACTTTGTATTCCATCGGGGGAGTGCACCCAGCCGACGCCCACCCACCGACCAACACCTTAAGTGGGGACCCTGCCTTTGCGGCCCCCCCTTCTTCCCATCCCCCTCTTTCTCTCTCCTTGTCCTCACTCTGCCTCTCCAAAAGGCACCTCTTTTTTATTTTCCAATTGACCCATTGAGCAGAGGGAAGGAAGGGCCCCCCTCCCAATTAATACCATCAAGGGGAGAGGCGGGCCAGTTAATTTACACTCCCTCTGCTCTGGGAAAACATAATAACCGAGGCCATTAACACCTTCAGGCCTGTGACTTTTGGGGTGTGTGTAGCTCTTTTTTAAGATCCACCCCACTATGGCATCTACATCCGCGGCGGCGACGGGGCCGGCGAGAACTTATGCGGCGGCGGCGGCCAAAGCCTCGGCCGCTCCCGCTGCTGCTGCTGCCCCGTCGCCGTTCCGCTTGATGACCATCAAGCTCGGGGTGAAGAGCTACACCCACCCCGACATGACTATTGAGGCGTGCGTCAAGGCTATGGCCGGGGTTGTCGGCCCTCCGGCCATAGTCGCCGCCTCAAAAATGTATGGGAAGGCTGTCTTCTTCCTGCAGTCCGAGCGGGCGGTGGCCCTGGCCATCGCTCAGGGGCTCACCGTGGGCGGGACTTTCCTGCCGGTGGACCCGCTGGAGGCCACCGCGCAGAGGGTCGTTCTGTCGAACGTCCCGCCCTATATCACCGGTGAGCTCCTCCTCCCCCACCTACGTCAACTCGGGGAGGTGAGGTCGGGCATTTCCCCGATCCCGCTCGGGCTCCGGGAAGGCAGCCTTCGCCATGTCTTCTCCTTCCGGCGCCAAGCCTTTGTTCAGCTGGCGCGGGAGGGGGAGACGGACGGGGCTTTCACGGTCCTCCACGGGGGGACCCCGTACCGCGTCTTCTGGACGACGGACGGCGTGCGGTGCCACGCCTGTAGGGAGGTGGGGCACGTACGCAAAAACTGCCCCGCTTCCAAGGCCGCCAAGTCATCTGGCGTGGCCAAGGCTGGCGCCGCCGCAGCTCCTCCCTCCGGGTCTAGCCGCGCCCCCGCTCGATCCAACGCTACCGGGGCGCGGTCGTCGTCGGAGGTCGATGCCATCCTGGCCTCCGGCGGGGGGGAGGAGGGAGGTCCGGTCGCGAAGAAGGCGCTGGGCAAAACCAAACACCGTAGGGTGGGTCCCCCCGTGGAGGGCGTCCCCCACATTATGGAGCCCCTGACGCCGGAGAGCGTCGCCGCGATAATCGCGGAGTGCGGGGGGGGGGGCCCTCGTGGCCGAGCCTGTGGCCGCGACCGCCGAGGCGGTAATGCCAGAACCTGCGGCCGGGCTCGGGCCCGGGGGTCCCAAAGAACTCGCTCCTCCAGAAGGAGCAGGGGAGGCCCCTGAAGAAATGGAGGCCTCCCTTTACCCCTCCGCGCTCAAAAGAAGGCGCGACCCCCTGGATGAGGAGGAGGACCGGGAGGAGGAAGGTCCCTCCGGTCAGGGGGAGTCGTCGCCCGCCGCGGGCGCTGCGCCCCACCCCACCGCTGACACCATTGCGGGCGAACGGCAGGGGTCGCCTCTCCCTGAGGAGGCTGAGGCAGAAGCGTCTGCCCAGCTCGTGCCTCCCGGGGATGGGGACGAGACCCTGCCCGTGGGGGGGGTCGCGGAACGAGCCGCGGCGGAAATAGATCCACTGCTGGTGGCTTTGCCCCTCGACGGGTCGGGCGGCCGGGGGACCGGGCCGGGCGAGTCCTCTGATGATGAGCTCGCCCAGAGCGGCCCGGACCTTTCCCAGGTGCTGCTCGACTTCGTCGAGGTTTGTGGGAAAATTACCCCGTCTGCTGGGTCGGAGGCCGGTGGCGTGGCGGAGGGGGACCCTCCGTCTGTGTCTCCGGCGCCGGGCGACTTGGAGATGATCGGGTACGCGTGTTCTCCCGTCTCTCCGGTCTCTCCGGTCGTTCCGGTGCCTGGGGCGGAGGGGGTCTCCGGGCCGCCGCCGCCTTCTGGCCCGGCCCCCCTAAAGGAGCCCGGGGGGGAATCCTCCGCTACCGATCCTGGGGGTGGGATCGGGGCGGAGGCGGGGCCGGCTGTCGCGGCCGGGCCGCCCGACGCGCACTGCGTGGCGGACGGTTCGGCCGCCGGCGGCGACCCCCCGGAGGAGGACGGGGACTCGGTGGTGGGGGCGGAGGAAGATTTAGAGTCCATCGCCGACGAGGCGATGGATGACCTCGCGCCCCTCGCCGGGACCCCCCTCGTTCTTATTCCCATCAGGGAGCTCCGGGAATTTGTGGCCACGAGCCAGGGTCGCCGCAGGACCCAGCAGGCCCTCGACAGATGGTCGGGGCTGGCGCTGCTCGTCGGGTCGGCCCGCATCGCCTACAAGACCATGGGTGCGGACGCGGGCGTGAGCCCGTCCGAGCTGTGTCGGTTCCGAGCATTCCTCACCGGGCTGCTAAGGGAGTGGCGGTCGACTAGCGGCCGCCCTCCCTTCCCCCGTTAGGTTTAAGTAGGGGTTGGTTGTGCTTCTGAAATGAAGATAACCATAGCCAGCCTCAACGTCAACGGCAGCAGGGAGGCTAGCCGCAGATTTGATAACTTTTCGGTCCTTCGGGACGGGAAGTATGCGGTGTGCTTCCTGCAAGAAACCCACACCATTCCGGGAGACGAGGCTACGTGGCTCCTGGAGTGGCAAGGAGGGGTCAACATGAGTCACCTCTCCAGTGTTTCCAGTGGGGTGGCTATCTTGTTGGCCCCGCATTTTCAGCCGGAGATCTTGGGGGTCAAGGAGCTCGTGCCGGGCCGCTTGCTCCAGGTCACCGTTCGCCTGGGGGGCGTGCCGTTCCATCTAGTGAACGTGTACGCCCCTCAGGCCGGTGCGCAGCAAGCGCGCTTCTTTGAAGAAGTGTCCACTCTTTTGGGCTCCATCGACGCGGGCGAGTGCGTCGTCCTCGGGGGGGATTTTAATTGTACCCTCGAGGCGAGGGACCGCACGGGTACCCAGCCGAGCCCGGCGTCGGTGGGGAAGTTGAGGGACCTGGTCGGGTCCCTCGACTTGGTGGACGTCTGGCGTAATCTTCATCCCGACTCCAGCGCCTTCACTTTTGTGAGGTCTGGGGGAGGAGCGTCCAGGATCGACCGCCTCTACATTTCCCGGGCGTACGTCTCCTGCGTTCCGACGGCTTCCGTGCGGCCGGTGCCGTGCACGGACCACCACCTGGTGTGGGCGGAGCTCGTGCCGCCGCGCGCCGGGGGGCGGTCCGCGTACTGGCACTTTAACAACCTGCTGCTGGAGGACGCGCGGTTCCGGGATTCGTTCGGTCTTTTCTGGGCCGGCTGGAGAAGGAAGCGGGGGGGCTTCCCCTCCTTGAGGCTATGGTGGGATGTGGGCAAGGCTCACGTCCGTCTCTTCTGTCAGGAGTACGCGAAGGGGTCGACCAAGAGGCGGGAGGCCCGGGTCGGGCAGTTGGAGAAGGAGGTGCTCGACCTGGAGTCCCGTCTCGGTCAAGTCGCCGAGGACCCGGCCCTGCGGCTGGCGTACGAAGAGAAGAAGGGCGCGCTGAAGGACCTGCGGCTCGTCGGGTCCCGAGGCGCGTACGTGAGGTCGCGGATCCAGTTCCTGCGGGACCTGGACCGCGGCTCCCCCTTCTTCTACTCGCTGGAAAAAAGACGGGGGGTCCGTAAGCAGCTTTTGGAGCTGCTGGCCGACGACGGATCTCCGGTCTCGGATCCGGAGGGAATCCGCGCGGAGACCCGCGCCTATTACGGGGCTCTGTTCTCTCCGGATCCGTCCAGCGAGGACGCGCGCGGAGTTTTGTGGGAGGACCTGCCGAAGGTCGGCCTGGAGGGCGCCGAAAAACTGGACGCTCCTCTGAGTTTGGAGGAGCTGTCCGGCGCCCTCCGCCAGCTCTCCAGGGGGAAGTCCCCGGGGCTGGACGGGCTGACCGTGGAGTTCCACAGGGCGTTCTGGGGCGTCCTGGGGGGCGACTACGTGCGGGTCCTGGGGGAATGTCTGGCGACCGGGGAGATGCCCCTCTCGTGGCGCAGGGCGGTGATCGTCCTGCTGCCTAAGAAGGGTGATCTCCGCCTCCTCAAAAACTGGCGCCCGGTCTCCCTCCTCAGCACGGATTACAAAATCTTTGCCAGGGCCATGTCTGTTCGCCTTGGCGCCGTGCTGGCCCGCATGATCCATCCCGACCAGTCCTACACGGTCCCGGGCCGGACCATTCACGATAACATCCATCTGGTCCGGGACCTGGTCCACCATTCCCAGAGGGCTGGTCTGTCGGTCGCCTTCCTTTCCCTGGATCAGGAGAAGGCGTTCGACAGGGTGGATCACGAGTATCTTTTCGGGACTCTGCGCGCTTTCGGGTTCGGGACGCATTTCGTCGCCCGGATCCGACTTCTGTACGCTGCCGCGGAGTGTCTGATTAAAGTTAACGGGTCCTTGACGGCGCCCCTTCGCTTCGGGAGGGGGGTGCGTCAGGGATGCCCCATGTCCGGCCAGTTATATGCCATTTGCGTGGAGCCTTTCCTGCGCCTCTTGCGGAAGAGGTTGGCGGGATTGGCTCTGCGAGGGCCGGGCGTGGAGGTGGTCCTCTCGGCTTACGCCGATGACGTGCTCCTCGTGGTCACGGATCCCGTTGACTTGCGGAGGATGCGGGAATGCCAGCAGATTTACTCGGACGCATCCTCCGCCAAGATCAACTGGGGGAAATGTTCTGGACTCCTGGTGGGTCAGTGGCAGGTGGACTCTCTGCCGGAGGAGTTCGGGCCCTTCACCTGGAGCACCATGCACCTCCTCTACTTGGGAGTCTACCTCAGCCCGGCCGAGGACGCCTGGCCGGCGAACTGGCACGAGCTGGAGGCCAAAGTCACCGCTCGCTTAGGACGCTGGACAGGATTGCTCCGAGTGTTGTCCTACAGGGGTCGGGCGTTGGTCATAAACCAACTGGTGGCCGCCATGTTGTGGTACCGGTTGGTTACTCTGATCCCCCCCCCTGCGTTTGTCGCCAAGATACAGAAGAAGCTCGTCGACTTCTTCTGGAACAACAGGATACACTGGGTCGCTGCCGCGGTTCTGAGTCTCCCGCTTAGGGAGGGCGGTCAGGCGTTGGTGTGCCTCCGCACCCAGGCTGCGACTTTCCGTCTTCGGACGCTGCAGAGATACCTGTACGTCGAGAATCCTCCGAGATGGTGTGCGCTGGCGACGTATTTTTTCCGCCAGCTGCACGGCCTCAATTACGACACGCAGCTCCTGTTTTTGGAGGTGAGCGGCAGGCGTGAGAGCCTGCGGGAGCTGCCTGTCTTTTACCAGGAACTACTATGGGTTTGGAACTCCGTCGCCTCCAGGCGGAGCTCTCCCCCGTCAGGAGCGGCGGCTGTCCTCCGGGAGCCGCTGTTCAGGAATCCGCACCTCCACGTCCGCGAGTTCGGGTGGCTGGCGGAGCGCAGGGCTGTGCCTGGCAGGGTGACTAGAGTCGGGGACCTACTCGATGGCGGAGGAGCGGGCTGGATGGCGCCAGAGGAGCTGGCGCGACGCATGTCGTGGGTCGACGTCCGGCTCGCGGTCGATGCCATCGGGGCGGTGAAAGCGATGTTGCCCCCCGGCGCCACGAGGTGCGTCGAGGCGGCTCGGGCACGTGGGGAGATCCCGTCCGAGCTTACTCCCGTTCGGATGGAATTCCTTATCGGCGCCTTGCCCCGAGACTCCCCTCGGGGATCGGCGCCTCACAACCTGGGCCGTCTCGAGGAAATACCCTCCGTGCTTTTTCATTCTGCGCGGAGGGGTTTCCTGTACGGGCTGCTCTTGCACACCTTCCACTTTGCCATCTTCGCCTGCCGTCCGGACACGCCGTGGCGTGCCGTTTTACCTCCGGACGGAGGCGGAGGTCCCCAATGGGGGGCTCTCTATGCGGGAGTCCTCCCCTGTTCTATCGGGGATTTGGCCTGGAGGGTGTTGCACAGAGCAGTTCCGTGCAATAGATTTTTAAGCAGGTTTACGGACTCCCAGACCGCTTGTTTGTTTTGCGGTCTGGAGGAGTCCGTTTTTCACGTGTACACGGGGTGTGAGAGGTTGCAGCCCCTCTTTCACTATTTGAAGGGGCTGCTCCTCAAATTTTGGTTGCACTTCAGTCCCACGCTCCTGATCTACGGTCACCCGGTGCGGAGGGGAGCGGCCAGGTCGGAGGACCTCCTCGTGGGCCTGCTCCTGGGCCTGGCCAAGAAAGCCATCAATTGGTCCAGGCAGCGGGCGGCCGAGGGGGTCGTCCGGCCGGATTGCCTCCCTCTCTTCCGCGGCCATGTTCGCGGCCGGGTGGCCCTGGAGATGGAGCACGCGGTGTCCGCCGGCGAGCTCGAGCTCTTTCGTGACCGGTGGGCGCCGCGGGGACTGGAGTGCGTAATCGATCTAAGAGGCCAAATTTTAATTTGATTAATCGGGTTATTTAAAGGGTTTATTTGTTTAAGGGTTTATTTTTTTTTGGGTGTATACAAAAAGAGGTGATTAAAAACTAACAGGGTTAGGAACAATTAACACCAGAGAACAAGAAACAATGAACACAGGAGACTGACAAGTGAAGGTGCTCAGTCTGTTCCTTGCTGCCTGTGGAGCAGGTTGTGCTGTTCCTGCTGCTGCTGCTTAGGAGGTGGTGGTTGCCTTGGCCTGGGAGTGGAGAGGAAGGAGTGACCCCAGGCCACCACTACCAGCAACCAACTTCAACTACAGAGGTGCCTGGAGAGGGAGGAGTAGAGGACAGAGGAGGAGGCCAGTTTTACAACTACAGGAGGCCTTCCATCACTGCCTCCCAACTTGGCCTCCAGCCCAGGAGAGGGAGAGAGGGGAGAGAATACCACTCGGCTTCAACTCGGAAGGAGGGGAGGAGCTGCTGCAACTTTCAAACATCTGCAGGTGGGTGTCTTTGTGCACTCCCCTAAAGACTTTGCATTGTAGGCGGGGGGAGGAAGGAAGACGGGCCGGAAGCCTGGCCTGGGTTGGCTGGAGCCTGCCCAGGTGAAGCTTGTTTCCTCTACACCGAGAAGACCTGGTGTGGGCTGAGCCTGGGCTTTTTCCAGCCTGCCCAGGTGAAGACATCTTCTCCCCCTGCCCGAAGACCATCGTTAAAGACTTTGTATTCCATCGGGGGAGTGCACCCAGCCGACGCCCACCCACCGACCAACACCTTAAGTGGGGACCCTGCCTTTGCGGCCCCCCCTTCTTCCCATCCCCCTCTTTCTCTCTCCTTGTCCTCACTCTGCCTCTCCAAAAGGCACCTCTTTTTTATTTTCCAATTGACCCATTGAGCAGAGGGAAGGAAGGGCCCCCCTCCCAATTAATACCATCAAGGGGAGAGGCGGGCCAGTTAATTTACACTCCCTCTGCTCTGGGAAAACATAATAACCGAGGCCATTAACACCTTCAGGCCTGTGACTTTTGGGGTGTGTGTAGCTCTTTTTTAAGATCCACCCCACTATGGCATCTACATCCGCGGCGGCGACGGGGCCGGCGAGAACTTATGCGGCGGCGGCGGCCAAAGCCTCGGCCGCTCCCGCTGCTGCTGCTGCCCCGTCGCCGTTCCGCTTGATGACCATCAAGCTCGGGGTGAAGAGCTACACCCACCCCGACATGACTATTGAGGCGTGCGTCAAGGCTATGGCCGGGGTTGTCGGCCGTCCGGCCATAGTCGCCGCCTCAAAAATGTACGGGAAGGCTGTCTTCTTCCTGCAGTCCGAGCGGGCGGTGGCCCTGGCCATCGCTCAGGGGCTCACCGTGGGCGGGACTTTCCTGCCGGTGGACCCGCTGGAGGCCACCGCGCAGAGGGTCGTTCTGTCGAACGTCCCGCCCTATATCACCGGTGAGCTCCTCCTCCCCCACCTACGTCAACTCGGGGAGGTGAGGTCGGGCATTTCCCCGATCCCGCTCGGGCTCCGGGAAGGCAGCCTTCGCCATGTCTTCTCCTTCCGGCGCCAAGCCTTCGTTCAGCTGGCGCGGGAGGGGGAGACGGACGGGGCTTTCACGGTCCTCCACGGGGGGACCCCGTACCGCGTCTTTTGGACCACGGACGGCGTGCGGTGCCACGCCTGTAGGGAGGTGGGGCACGTGCGGAAAAACTGCCCCGCCTCCAAGGCCGCCAAGTCATCCGGCGCGGCCAAGGCTGGCGCCGCCGCCGCTCCTCCCTCCGGGTCTAGCCGCGCTCCCTCCCAAACAAAAGCTAACGGGGCGCGGTCGTCGTCGGAGGCCATCGTCATCCAGGCCTCCGGCGGGGGGGAGGAGGGATGTCCGGTCGGGAAAAAGGCGCTGGGGAAAAATAAACACCGTAGGGTGGGTCCCCCCGAGGAGGGCGTACCCTTTAACATGGACCCCCTGACGCCCGAGAGCATCGCGGCGCTGATAGTGGAGTGCGGAGCGGGGGGGGACCCCGTGCCTGAGCCCGCGGCCGTGACCGCCGAGGCGGGACCGCCAGAACCTGCGGCCGGGCTTGGGTCCGGGGGACCCAAAGAACTCGCTCCTCTGGAAGGAGCAGGGGAGGCCCCTGAAGACATGGAGGCCTCCCTTTACCCCTCCGCGCTCAAGCGAAGGCGCGACTCCCGGGACGAGGGGGGGGACAGGGAGGTGGAAGGCCCCTCCGGTCAGGGGGAGTCGTCGCCCGCCGCGGACACTGCGCCCCACCCCACCGCTGACACTACTACGGGCGAACGGCAGGGGTCGCCTGTCCCTGGGGAAGCTGAGGCAGAAGCGTCTGCCCGGCTCATGCCTCCCGGGGATGGGGACGAGACCCTGCCCGTGGGGGGGGTCGCGGGACGACCCGCGGCGGGGACGGATCCTTTGTCGGTGGCGTTACCCCTCGACGGGTCGGGCAGCCAGGGGACCGGGCCAGGCGAGTCGTCCGACGATGAGCTCGCCCAGAGCGGCCCGGACCTTTCCCAGGTGCTGCTCGACTTCGTCGAGGTGTGCGGGAAAATTACCCCGTCTGCTGGGTCGGAGGCCGGTGGCGTGGCGGAGGGGAACCCTCCGTCTGTGTCTCCGGCGCCGGGCGACTTGGAGACGATCGGGTACGCGTGTTCTCCCGTCTCTCCGGTCTCTCCGGTCGTTCCGGTGCCTGGGGCGGAGGGGGTCTCCGGGCCGCCGCCGCCTTCTGGCCCGGCCCCCCTAAAGGAGCCCGGGGGGGAATCCTCCGCTACCGATCCTGGGGGTGGGATCGGGGCGGAGGCGGGGCCGGCTGTCGCGGCCGGGCCGCCCGACGCGCACTGCGTGGCGGACGGTTCGGCCGCCGGCGGCGACCCCCCGGAGGGGGACGGGGACTCGGTGGTGGGGGCGGAGGAAGACTTAGAGTCCATCGCCGACGAGGCGATGGATGACCTCGCGCCCCTCGCCGGGCCCCCCCTCGTTCTTATTCCCATCAGGGAGCTCCGGGATTTTGTGGCCACGAGCCAGGGTCGCCGCAGGACCCAGCAGGCCCTCGACAGATGGTCGGGGCTGGCGCTGCTCGTCGGGTCGGCCCGCGTCGCCTACAAGACCATGGGTGCGGACGCGGGCGTGAGCCCGTCCGAGCTGTGTCGGTTCCGAGCATTCCTCACCGGGCTGCTAAGGGAGTGGCGGTCGACTAGCGGCCGCCCTCCCTTCCCCCGTTAGGTTTAAGTAGGGGTTGGTTGTGCTTCTGAAATGAAGATAACCATAGCCAGCCTCAACGTCAACGGCAGCAGGGAGGCTAGCCGCAGATTTGATAACTTTTCGGTCCTTCGGGACGGGAAGTATGCGGTGTGCTTCCTGCAAGAAACCCACACCGTTCCGGGAGACGAGGCTACGTGGCTCCTGGAGTGGCAAGGAGGGGTCAACATGAGTCACCTCTCCAGTGTTTCCAGTGGGGTGGCTATCTTGTTGGCCCCGCATTTTCAGCCGGAGATCTTGGGGGTCAAGGAGCTCGTGCCGGGCCGCTTGCTCCAGGTCACTGTTCGCCTGGGGGGCGTGCCGTTCCATCTAGTGAACGTGTACGCCCCTCGGGCCGGTGCGCAGCAAGCGCGCTTCTTTGAAGAAGTGTCCACTCTTTTGGGCTCCGTCGACGCGGGCGAGTGCGTCGTCCTCGGGGGGGATTTTAATTGTACCCTCGAGGCCAGGGACCGCACGGGTACCCAGCCGAGCCCGGCGTCGGTGGGGAAGTTGAGGGACCTGGTCGGGTCCCTCGACTTGGTGGACGTCTGGCGTAATCTCCATCCCGACTCCAGCGCCTTCACCTTTGTGAGGTCTGGGGGAGGAGCGTCCAGGATCGACCGCCTCTACATTTCCCGGGCGTACGTCTCCTGCGTTCCGACGGCTTCCGTGCGGCCGGTGCCGTGCACGGACCACCACCTGGTGTGGGCGGAGCTCGTGCCGCCGCGCGCCGGGGGGCGGTCCGCGTACTGGCACTTTAACAACCTGCTGCTGGAGGACGCGCGGTTCCGGGATTCGTTCGGTCGGTTCTGGGCCGGCTGGAGAAGGAAGCAGGGGGGCTTCCCCTCCTTGAGGCTATGGTGGGATGTGGGCAAGGCTCACATCCGTCTCTTCTGTCAGGAGTACGCGAAGGGGTCGACCAAGAGGCGGGAGGCCAGGGTCGGGCAGTTGGAGAAGGAGGTGCTCGACCTGGAGTCCCGTCTCGGTCAAGTCGCCGAGGACCCGGCCCTGCGGCTGGCGTACGAAGAGAAGAGGGGCGCGCTGAAGGACCTGCGGCTCGTCGGGTCCCGAGGCGCGTACGTGAGGTCGCGGATCCAGTTCCTGCGGGACCTGGACCGCGGCTCCCCCTTCTTCTACTCGCTGGAAAAAAGACGGGGGGTCCGTAAGCAGCTTTTGGAGCTGCTGGCCGACGACGGATCTCCGGTCTCGGATCCGGAGGGAATCCGCGCGGAGACCCGCGCCTATTACGGGGCTCTGTTCTCTCCGGATCCGTCCAGCGAGGACGCGCGCGGAGTTTTGTGGGAGGACCTGCCGAAGGTCGGCCTGGAGGGCGCCGAAAAACTGGACGCTCCTCTGAGTTTGGAGGAGCTGTCCGGCGCCCTCCGCCAGCTCTCCAGGGGGAAGTCCCCGGGGCTGGACGGGCTGACCGTGGAGTTCCACAGGGCGTTCTGGGGCGTCCTGGGGGGCGACTACGTGCGGGTCCTGGGGGAATGTCTGGCGACCGGGGAGATGCCCCTCTCGTGGCGCAGGGCGGTGATCGTCCTGCTGCCTAAGAGGGGTGATCTCCGCCTCCTCAAGAACTGGCGCCCGGTCTCCCTCCTCAGCACGGATTACAAAATCTTTGCCAGGGCCATGTCTGTTCGCCTTGGCGCCGTGCTGGCCCGCATGATCCATCCCGACCAGTCCTATACGGTCCCGGGCCGGACCATTCACGATAACATCCATCTGGTCCGGGACCTGGTTCACCATTCCCAGAGGGCTGGTCTGTCGGTCGCCTTCCTTTCCCTGGATCAGGAGAAGGCGTTCGACAGGGTGGATCACGAGTATCTTTTCGGGACTCTGCGCGCTTTCGGGTTCGGGACGCATTTCGTCGCCCGGATCCGACTTCTGTACGCTGCCGCGGAGTGTCTGATTAAAGTTAACGGGTCCTTGACGGCGCCCCTTCGCTTCGGGAGGGGGGTGCGTCAGGGATGCCCCATGTCCGGCCAGTTATATGCCATTTGCGTGGAGCCTTTCCTGCGCCTCTTGCGGAAGAGGTTGGCGGGATTGGCTCTGCGAGGGCCGGGCGTGGAGGTGGTCCTCTCGGCTTACGCCGATGACGTGCTCCTCGTGGTCACGGATCCCGTTGACTTGCGGAGGATGCGGGAATGCCAGCAGATTTACTCGGACGCATCCTCCGCCAGGATCAACTGGGGGAAATGTTCTGGACTCCTGGTGGGTCAGTGGCAGGTGGACTCTCTGCCGGAGGAGTTCGGGCCCTTCGCCTGGAGCACCACGCACCTCCTCTACTTGGGAGTCTACCTCAGCCCGGCCGAGGACGCCTGGCCGGCGAACTGGCACGAGCTGGAGGCCAAAGTCACCGCTCGCTTAGGACGCTGGACAGGATTGCTCCGAGTGTTGTCCTACAGGGGTCGGGCATTGGTCATAAACCAACTGGTGGCCGCCATGTTGTGGTACCGGTTGGTTACTCTGATCCCCCCCCCTGCGTTTGTCGCCAAGATACAGAAGAAGCTCGTCGACTTCTTCTGGAACAACAGGATGCACTGGGTCGCTGCCGCGGTTCTGAGTCTCCCGCTTAGGGAGGGCGGTCAGGCGCTGGTGTGCCTTCGCACCCAGGCTGCGACTTTCCGTCTTCAGACGCTGCAGAGATACCTGTACGTCGAGAATCCTCCAAGATGGTGTGCGCTGGCGACGCATTTCTTCCGCCAGCTGCACGGCCTCAATTACGACACGCAGCTCCTGTTTCTGAAAGTGGGCGGCAGGCGTGCCAGCCTGCAGGAGCTGCCTGTCTTTTACCAGGAATTGCTATGGGTTTGGAACTCCGTCGCCTCCAGGCGGAGCTCTCCCCCGTCAGGAGCGGCGGCTGTCCTCCGGGAGCCGCTGTTCAGGAATCCGCACCTCCACGTCCGCGAGTTCGGGTGGCTGGCGGAGCGCAGGGCTGTGCCTGGCAGGGTGACTAGAGTCGGGGACCTACTCGATGGCGGGGGAGCGGGCTGGATGGCGCCAGAGGAGCTGGCGCGACGCATGTCGTGGGACAACGTCCGGCTCGCGGTCAGCGCCATCGGGGCGGTGAAAGCGATGTTGCCCCCCGACGCCACGAGGTGTGTCGAGGCGGCTCGGGCGCGTGGGGAGATCCCGTCCGAGCTTACTCCCGTTCGGACGGAATTCCTTATCGGCGCCTCGCCCCGAAACTCCCCTCGGGGATCGGTGCCTCACAACTTGAGCCGTCTCGAGGAAATACCCTCCGTGCTTTTTCATTCTGCGCGGAGGGGTTTCCTGTACGGGCTGCTCTTGCACACCTTCCACTTTGCCATCTTCGCCTGCCGTCCGGACACGCCGTGGCGTGCCGTTTTACCTCCGGACGGAGACGGAGGTCCCCAATGGGGGTCTCTCTATGCGGGAGTCCTCCCTTGTTCTATTGGGGACTTGGCCTGGAGGGTGTTGCACAGGGCAGTTCCGTGCAACAGATTTTTAAATAGGTTCACGGACTCCCAGACCGCCTGTTTGTTTTGCGGTCTGGAGGAGTCCGTGTTCCACGTATATATGGGGTGTGAGAGGTTGCAGCCCCTCTTCCATTTTTTGAAGGGGCTGCTCCTCAAATTTTGGTTGCACTTCAGTCCCACGCTCCTGATCTACGGTCACCCCGTGCGGAGGGGAGCGGGCGGGTTGGAGGACCTCCTCGTGGGCCTGCTCCTGGGCCTGGCCAAGAAAGCCATTAATCGGTCCAGGCAGCGGGCGGTCGAGGGGGTCGTCCGGCCGGATTGCCTCCCGCCCTTCCGCGGCCATGTTCGCGCCCGGGTGGCCCTGGAGATGGAGCACGCGGTCTCCGCCGGCACGCTCGAGCAATTTCGTGGCCGGTGGGCGCCGCGGGGACTGGAGTGCATAATAGGTCCAAATGACCAAATTTTAATTTAATTTCTGATTTCTGATTTGAGTTCTTAAAAGTTACTGGATTTTTAGTTGTTTTTGATTTAACACAAGAGGAGAGAACAAGAAACAATGAACACAGGAGACTGACAAGTGAAGGTGCTCAGTCTGTTCCTTGCTGCCTGTGGAGCAGGTTGTGCTGTTCCTGCTGCTGCTGCTTAGGAGGTGGTGGTTGCCTTGGCCTGGGAGTGGAGAGGAAGGAGTGACCCCAGGCCACCACTACCAGCAACCTAAAACCATCTACAGAGGTGCCTGGAGAGGGAGGAGTAGAGGACAGAGGAGGAGGCCAGTTTTACAACTACAGGAGGCCTTCCATCACTGCCTCCCAACTTGGCCTCCAGCCCAGGAGAGGGAGAGAGGGGAGAGAATACCACTCGGCTTCAACTCGGAAGGAGGGGAGGAGCTGCTGCAACTTTCAAACATCTGCAGGTGGGTGTCTTTGTGCACTCCCCTAAAGACTTTGCATTGTAGGCGGGGGGAGGAAGGAAGACGGGCCGGAAGCCTGGCCTGGGTTGGCTGGAGCCTGCCCAGGTGAAGCTTGTTTCTGCACGTCGAGAAGACCTGTGTGGGCTGAGCCTGGGCTTTTTCCAGCCTGCCCAGGCGAAGACGTCTTCTCCCCCTGCCCGAAGAGCTGCTTAAGACTTTGTTTTCCATCGGGGGGAGTGCACCCAGCCGACGCCCACCCACCGACCAACACCTTTAAGTGGGGACCCTGCCTTTGCGGCCCCCCCTCCTTCCCATCCCCCTCTTTCTCTCTCCTTGTCCTCACTCTGCCTCTCCAAAAGGCACCTCTTTTTCTTATTTTTTTCTAATTACCCATTGAGCAGAGGGAAGGAAGGGCCCCCCTCCCAATTAATACCGTCAAGGGGAGAGGCGGGCCAGTTAATTTACACTCCCTCTGCTCTGGGAAAACATAATAACCGAGGCCATTAACACCTTCAGGCCTGTGACTTTTGGGGTGTGTGTAGCTCTTTTTTAAGATCCACCCCACTATGGCATCTACATCCGCGGCGGCGACGGGGCCGGCGAGAACTTATGCGGCGGCGGCGGCCAAAGCCTCGGCCGCTCCCGCTGCTGCTGCCCCGTCGCCGTTCCGCTTGATGACCATCAAGCTCGGGGTGAAGAGCTACACCCACCCCGACATGACTATTGAGGCGTGCGTGAAGGCTATGGCCGGGGTTGTCGGCCCTCCGGCCGTAGTGGCCGCCTCAAAAATGTACGGGAAGGCTGTCTTCTTCCTGGAGTCCGAGCGGGCGGTGGCCCTGGCCATCGCCCAGGGGCTCACCGTGGGCGGGACTTTCCTGCCGGTGGACCCGCTGGAGGCCACCGTGCAGAGGGTCGTCTTGTCAAACGTCCCGCCCTATATCACCGGTGAGCTCCTCCTCCCCCACCTACGTCAACTCGGGGAGGTGAGGTCGGGGATTTCCCCGATCCCGCTCGGGCTCCGGGAAGGCAGCCTTCGCCATGTCTTCTCCTTCCGGCGCCAGGCCTTCGTCCAGCTGGCGCGGGAGGGGGAGACGGACGGGGCTTTCACGGTCCTCCACGGGGGGACCTCGTACCGCGTCTTCTGGACGACGGACGGCGTGCGGTGCCACGCCTGTAGGGAGGTGGGGCACGTGCGCAAAAACTGCCCCGCCTCCAAGGCCGCCAAGTCATCTGGCGTGGCCAAGGCTGGCGCCGTCGCCGCTCCTCCTTCCGGGTCTAGCCGCGCCCCCGCTCAATCGAATGCTACTGGGGCGCGGTCGTCGTCGGAGGCCGACGACATCCAGGCCTCCGGCGGGGGGGAGGAGGGAGGTCCGGTCAGAAAGAAGGCGCGGGACAAGACCAGAAACCGTAGGGTGGGTCCCCCCGCGGAGGGCGTCCCCCTGAATTTGGAGGCCCTGACGCCCGAGCGCGTAATCGCGATAATCGCGGAGTGCGGAGGTGGGGGGGACCTCGTGCCCGAGCCTGTGGCCGCGACCGCCGAGGCGGTCACGCCAGAACCTGCGGCCGGGCTCGGGCCCGGGGGACCCAAAGAACTCGCTCCACCGGAGGGAGCAGGGGAGGCCCCTGAGGAAATGGAGGCCTCCCTTTACCCCTCCGCGCTGAAAAGAAGGCGCGACCCCCTGGATGAGGAGGAGGACCGGGAGGAGGAAGGTCCCTCCGGTCAGGGGGAGTCGTCGCCCGCCGCGGGCACTGCGCCCCACCCCACCGCTAACACCATTACGGGCGAACGGCAGGGGTCGCCTGTCCCTGGGGAGGCTGAGGCAGAAGCGTCTGCCCAGCTCGTGACTCCTGGGGATGGGGACGAGACCCTGCCCGTGGGGGGGGTCGCGGAACAACCCGCGGCGGTTATTGAGCCATTGCTGGTGGCATTGCCCCTCGACGGGTCGGGCGGCCGGGGGACCGGGCCGGGCGAGTCCTCTGATGATGAGCTCGCCCAGAGCGGCCCGGAACTTTCCCAGGTGCTGCTCGACTTTGTCGAGGTGTGTGGGAAAATTACCCCATCTGCTGGGTCGGAGGCCGGTGGCGTGGCGGAGGGGGACCCTCCGTCTGTGTCTCCGGCGCCGGGCGACTTGGAGATGATCGGGTACGCGTGTTCTCCCGTCTCTCCGGTCTCTCTGGTCGTTCCGGTGCCTGGGGCGGAGGGGGTCTCCGGGCCGCCGCCGCCTTCTGGCCCGGCCCCCCTAAAGGAGCCCGGGGGGGAATCCTCCGCTACCGATCCTGGGGGTGGGATCGGGGCGGAGGCGGGACCGGCTGTCGCGGCCGGGCCGCCCGATGCGCACTGCGTGGCGGACGGTTCGGCCGCCGGTGGCGACCCCCCGGAGGAGGACGGGGACTCGGTGGTGGGGGCGGAGGAAGACTTAGAGTCCATCGCCGACGAGGCGATGGATGACCTCGCGCCCCTCGCCGGGCCCCCCCTCGTTCTTATTCCCATCAGGGAGCTCCGGGAATTTGTGGCCACGAGCCAGGGTCGCCGCAGGACCCAGCAGGCCCTCGACAGATAGTCGGGGCTGGCGCTGCTCGTCGGGTCGGCCCGCGTCGCCTACAAGACCATGGGTGCGGACGCGGGCGTGAGCCCGTCCGAGCTGTGTCGGTTCCGAGCATTCCTCACCGGGCTGCTAAGGGAGTGGCGGTCGACTAGCGGCCGCCCTCCCTTCCCCCGTTAGTTTTAAGTAGGGGTTGGTTGTGCTTCTGAAATGAAGATAACCATAGCCAGCCTCAACGTCAACGGCAGCAGGGAGGCTAGCCGCAGATTTCATAACTTTTCGGTCCTTCGGGACGGGAAGTATGCGGTGTGCTTCCTGCAAGAAACCCACACCGTTCCGGGAGACGAGGCTACGTGGCTCCTGGAGTGGCAAGGAGGGGTCAACATGAGTCACCTCTCCAGTGTTTCCAGTGGGGTGGCTATCTTGTTGGCCCCGCATTTTCAGCCGGAGATCTTGGGGGTCAAGGAGCTCGTGCCGGGCCGCTTGCTCCAGGTCACTGTTCGCCTGGGGGGCGTGCCGTTCCATCTAGTGAACGTGTACGCCCCTCAGGCTGGTGCGCAGCAAGCGCGCTTCTTTGAAGAAGTGTCCACTCTTTTGGGCTCCATCGACGCGGGCGAGTGCGTCGTCCTCGGGGGGGATTTTAATTGTACCCTCGAGGCGAGGGACCGCACGGGTACCCAGCCGAGCCCGGCGTCGGTGGGGAAGTTGAGGGACCTGGTCGGGTCCCTCGACTTGGTGGACGTCTGGCGTAATCTTCATCCCGACTCCAGCGCCTTCACTTTTGTGAGGTCTGGGGGAGGAGCGTCCAGGATCGACCGCCTCTACATTTCCCGGGCGTACGTCTCCTGCGTTCCGACGGCTTCCGTGCGGCCGGTGCCGTGCACGGACCACCACCTGGTGTGGGCGGAGCTCGTGCCGCCGCGCGCCGGGGGGCGGTCCGCGTACTGGCACTTTAACAACCTGCTGCTGGAGGACGCGCGGTTCCGGGATTCGTTCGGTCTTTTCTGGGCCGGCTGGAGAAGGAAGCAGGGGGGCTTCCCCTCCTTGAGGCTATGGTGGGATGTGGGCAAGGCTCACATCCGTCTCTTCTGTCAGGAGTACGCGAAGGGGTCGACCAAGAGGCGGGAGGCCCGGGTCGGGCAGTTGGAGAAGGAGGTGCTCAACCTGGAGTCCCGTCTCGGTCAAGTCGCCGAGGACCCGGCCCTGCGGCTGGCGTACGAAGAGAAGAAGGGCGCGCTGAAGGACCTGCGGCTCGTCGGGTCCCGAGGCGCGTACGTGAGGTCACGGATCCAGTTCCTGCGGGACCTGGACCGCGGCTCCCCCTTCTTCTACTCGCTGGAAAAAAGACGGGGGGTCCGTAAGCAGCTTTTGGAGCTGCTGGCCGACGACGGATCTCCGGTCTCGGATCCGGAGGGAATCCGCGCGGAGACCCGCGCCTATTACGGGGCTCTGTTCTCTCCGGATCCGTCCAGCGAGGACGCGCGCGGAGTTTTGTGGGAGGACCTGCCGAAGGTCGGCCTGGAGGGCGCCGAAAAACTGGACGCTCCTCTGAGTTTGGAGGAGCTGTCCAGCGCCCTCCGCCAGCTCTCCAGGGGGAAGTCCCCGGGGCTGGACGGGCTGACCGTGGAGTTCCACAGGGCGTTCTGGGGCGTCCTGGGGGGCGACTACGTGCGGGTCCTGGGGGAATGTCTGGCGACCGGGGAGATGCCCCTCTCGTGGCGCAGGGCGGTGATCGTCCTGCTGCCTAAGAAGGGTGATCTCCGCCTCCTCAAGAACTGGCGCCCGGTCTCCCTCCTCAGCACGGATTACAAAATCTTCGCCAGGGCCATGTCTGTTCGCCTTGGCGCCGTGCTGGCCCGCATGATCCATCCCGACCAGTCCTACACGGTCCCGGGCCGGACCATTCACGATAACATCCATCTGGTCCGGGACCTGGTCCACCATTCCCAGAGGGCTGGTCTGTCGGTCGCCTTCCTTTCCCTGGATCAGGAGAAGGCGTTCGACAGGGTGGATCACGAGTATCTTTTCGGGACTCTGCGCGCTTTCGGGTTCGGGACGCATTTCGTCGCCCGGATCCGACTTCTGTACGCTGCCGCGGAGTGTCTGATTAAAGTTAACGGGTCCTTGACGGCGCCCCTTCGCTTCGGGAGGGGGGTGCGTCAGGGATGCCCCATGTCCGGCCAGTTATATGCCATTTGCGTGGAGCCTTTCCTGCGCCTCTTGCGGAAGAGGTTGGCGGGATTGGCTCTGCGAGGGCCGGGCGTGGAGGTGGTCCTCTCGGCTTACGCCGATGACGTGCTCCTCGTGGTCACGGATCCCGTTGACTTGCGGAGGATGCGGGAATGCCAGCAGATTTACTCGGACGCATCCTCCGCCAGGATCAACTGGGGGAAATGTTCTGGACTCCTGGTGGGTCAGTGGCAGGTGGACTCTCTACCGGAGGAGTTCGGGCCCTTCGCCTGGAGTACCACGCACCTCCTCTACCTGGGAGTCTACCTCAGCCCGGCCGAGGACGCCTGGCCGGCGAACTGGCACGAGCTGGAGGCCAAAGTCACCGCTCGCTTAGGACGCTGGACAGGATTGCTCCGAGTGTTGTCCTACAGGGGTCGGGCGTTGGTCATAAACCAACTGGTGACCGCCATGTTGTGGTACCGGTTGGTTACTCTGATCCCCCCCCCTGCGTTTGTCGCCAAGATACAGAAGAAGCTCGTCGACTTCTTCTGGAACAACAGGATACACTGGGTCGCTGCCGCGGTTCTGAGTCTCCCGCTTAGGGAGGGCGGTCAGGCGTTGGTGTGCCTCCGCACCCAGGCTGCGACTTTCCGTCTTCGGACGCTGCAGAGATACCTGTACGTCGAGAATCCTCCGAGATGGTGTGCGCTGGCGACGTATTTTTTCCGCCAGCTGCACGGCCTCAATTACGACACGCAGCTCCTGTTTTTGGAGGTGAGCGGCAGGCGTGAGAGCCTGCGGGAGCTGCCTGTCTTTTACCAGGAACTACTATGGGTTTGGAACTCCGTCGCCTCCAGGCGGAGCTCTCCCCCGTCAGGAGCGGCGGCTGTCCTCCGGGAGCCGCTGTTCAGGAATCCGCACCTCCACGTCCGCGAGTTCGGGTGGCTGGCGGAGCGCAGGGCTGTGCCTGGCAGGGTGACTAGAGTCGGGGACCTACTCGATGGCGGAGGAGCGGGCTGGATGGCGCCAGAGGAGCTGGCGCGACGCATGTCGTGGGTCGACGTCCGGCTCGCGGTCGATGCCATCGGGGCGGTGAAAGCGATGTTGCCCCCCGGCGCCACGAGGTGCGTCGAGGCGGCTCGGGCACGTGGGGAGATCCCGTCCGAGCTTACTCCCGTTCGGATGGAATTCCTTATCGGCGCCTTGCCCCGAGACTCCCCTCGGGGATCGGCGCCTCACAACTTGAGCCGTCTCGAGGAAATACCCTCCGTGCTTTTTCATTCTGCGCGGAGGGGTTTCCTGTACGGGCTGCTCTTGCACACCTTCCACTTTGCCATCTTCGCCTGCCGTCCGGACACGCCGTGGCGTGCCGTTTTACCTCCGGACGGAGGCGGAGGTCCCCAATGGGGGGCTCTCTATGCGGGAGTCCTCCCCTGTTCTATCGGGGAATTGGCCTGGAGGGTGTTGCACAGAGCAGTTCCGTGCAATAGATTTTTAAGCAGGTTTACGGACTCCCAGACCGCTTGTTTGTTTTGCGGTCTGGAGGAGTCCGTTTTTCACGTGTACACGGGGTGTGAGAGGTTGCAGCCCCTCTTTCACTATTTGAAGGGGCTGCTCCTCAAATTTTGGTTGCACTTCAGTCCCACGCTCTTGATCTACGGTCACCCGGTGCGGAGGGGAGCGGCCAGGTCGGAGGACCTCCTCGTGGGCCTGCTCCTGGGCCTGGCCAAGAAAGCCATCAATTGGTCCAGGCAGCGGGCGGCCGAGGGGGTCGTCCGGCCGGATTGCCTCCCTCTCTTCCGCGGCCATGTTCGCGGCCGGGTGGCCCTGGAGATGGAGCACGCGGTGTCCGCCGGCGAGCTCGAGCTCTTTCGTGACCGGTGGGCGCCGCGGGGACTGGAGTGCGTAATCGATCTAAGAGGCCAAATTTTAATTTGATTAATCGGGTTATGTAAAGGGTTTATTTGTTTAAGGGTTTATTTTTTGGGTTCCAACAAAAGAGGTGATTAAAAACTAACAGGGTTAGGAACAATTAACACCAGAGAACAAGAAACAATGAACACAGGAGACTGACAAGTGAAGGTGCTCAGTCTGTTCCTTGCTGCCTGTGGAGCAGGTTGTGCTGTTGCTTAGGAGGTGGTGGTTGCCTTGGCCTGGGAGTGGAGAGGAAGGAGTGACCCCAGGCCACCACTACCAGCAACCAACATCAACTACAGAGGTGCCTGGAGAGGGAGGAGTAGAGGACAGAGGAGGAGGCCGGCTTACAACTACAGGAGGCCTTCCATCACTGCCTCCCAACTTGGCCTCCAGCCCAGGAGAGGGAGAGAGGGGAGAGAATACCACTCAGCTACAACTCGGAAGGAGGGGAGGAGCTGCTGCAACTTTCAAACATCTGCAGGTGGGTGTCTTTGTGCACTCCCCTAAAGACTTTGCATTGTAGGCGGGGGGAGGAAGGAAGACGGGCCGGAAGCCTGGCCTGGGTTGGCTGGAGCCTGCCCAGGTGAAGCTTGTTTCCTCTACACCGAGAAGACCTGGTGTGGGCTGAGCCTGGGCTTTTTCCAGCCTGCCCAGGTGAAGACGTCTTCTCCCCCTGCCCGAAGAGCTGCTTAAGACTTTGTATTTCCATCGGGGGAGTGCACCCAGCCGACGCCCACCCACCGACCAACACCTTAAGTGGGGACCCTGCCTTTGCGGCCCCCCCCCCCCTCTTTCCCATCCCCCTCTTTCTCTCTCCTTGTCCTCACTCTGCCTCTCCAAAAGGCACCTCTTTTTTTATTTTTTTCTAATTACCCATTGAGCAGAGGGAAGGAAGGGCCCCCCTCCCAATTAATACCATCAAGGGGAGAGGCGGGCCAGTTAATTTACACTCCCTCTGCTCTGGGAAAACATAATAACCGAGGCCATTAACACCTTCAGGCCTGTGACTTTTGGGGTGTGTGTGGCTCTTTTTTAAGATCCACCCCACTATGGCATCTACATCCGCGGCGGCGACGGGGCCGGCGAGAACTTATGCGGCGGCGGCGGCCAAAGCCTCGGCCGCTCCCGCTGCTGCTGCTGCCCCGTCGCCGTTCCGCTTGATGACCATCAAGCTCGGGGTGAAGTGCTACACCCACCCCGACATGACTATTGAGGCGTGCGTCAAGGCTATGGCCGGGGTTGTCGGCCCTCCGGCCATAGTCGCCGCCTCAAAAATGTATGGGAAGGCTGTCTTCTTCCTGCAGTCCGAGCGGGCGGTGGCCCTGGCCATCGCTCAGGGGCTCACCGTGGGCGGGACTTTCCTGCCGGTGGACCCGCTGGAGGCCACCGCGCAGAGGGTCGTTCTGTCGAACGTCCCGCCCTATATCACCGGTGAGCTCCTCCTCCCCCACCTACGTCAACTCGGGGAGGTGAGGTCGGGCATTTCCCCGATCCCGCTCGGGCTCCGGGAAGGCAGCCTTCGCCATGTCTTCTCCTTCCGGCGCCAAGCCTTTGTTCAGCTGGCGCGGGAGGGGGAGACGGACGGGGCTTTCACGGTCCTCCACGGGGGGACCCCGTACCGCGTCTTTTGGACCACGGACGGCGTGCGGTTTCACGCCTGTAGGGAGGTGGGGCACGTGCGGAAAAACTGCCCCGCCTCCAAGGCCGCCAAGTCATCCGGCGCGGCCAAGGCTGGCGCCGCCGCCGCTCCTCCCTCCGGGTCTAGCCGCGCTCCCTCCCGAACAAAAGCTAACGGGGCGCGGTCGTCGTCGGAGGCCATCGTCGTCCAGGCCTCCGACGGGGGGGAGGAGGGATGTCCGGTCGGAAAAAAGGCGCTGGGGAAGAGCAAACACCGTAGGGTGGGTCCCCCCGAGGAGGGCGTACCCTTTGACATGGACCCCCTGACGCCCGAGAGCATCGCGGCGCTGATAGTGGAGTGCGGAGCAGGGGGGGACCCCGTGCCTGAGCCCGTGGCCGTGACCGCCGAGGCGGGACCGCCGGAACCTGTGGCCGGGCTTGGGTCCGGGGGACCCAAAGAACTCGCTCCTCTGGAAGGAGCAGGGGAGGCCCCTGAAGACATGGAGGCCTCCCTTTACCCCTCCGCGCTCAAGCGAAGGCGCGACTCCCGGGACGAGGGGGGGGACAGGGAGGTGGAAGGCCCCTCCGGTCAGGGGGAGTCGTCGCCCGCCGCGGACACTGCGCCCCACCCCACCGCTAACACTACTACGGGTGAACGGCAGGGGTCGCCTGTCCCTGGGGAAGCTGAGGCAGAAGCGTCTGCCCGGCTCATGCCTCCCGGGGATGGGGACGAGACCCTGCCCGTGGGGGGGGTCGCGGGACGACCCGCGGCGGGGACGGATCCTTTGTCGGTGGCGTTACCCCTCGACGGGTCGGGCGGCCGGGGGACCGGGCCGGGCGAGTCGTCCGACGATGAGCTCGCCCAGAGCGGCCCGGACCTTTCCCAGGTGCTGCTCGACTTCGTCGAGGTGTGCGGGAAAATTACCCCATCTGCTGGGTCGGAGGCCGGTGGCGTGGCGGAGGGGGACCCTCCGTCTGTGTCTCCGGCGCCGGGCGACTTGGAGATGATCGGGTACGCGTGTTCTCCCGTCTCTCCGGTCTCTCCGGTCGTTCCGGTGCCTGGGGCGGAGGGGGTCTCCGGGCCGCCGCCGCCTTCTGGCCCGGCCCCCCTAAAGGAGCCCGGGGGGGAATCCTCCGCTACCGATCCTGGGGGTGGGATCGGGGCGGAGGCGGGGCCGGCTGTCGCGGCCGGGCCGCCCGATGCGCACTGCGTGGCGGACGGTTCGGCCGCCGGTGGCGACCCCCCGGAGGAGGACGGGGACTCGGTGGTGGGGGCGGAGGAAGACTTAGAGTCCATCGCCGACGAGGCGATGGATGACCTCGCGCCCCTCGCCGGGCCCCCCCTCATTCTTATTCCCATCAGGGAGCTCCGGGAATTTGTGGCCACGAGCCAGGGTCGCCGCAGGACCCAGCAGGCCCTCGACAGATGGTCGGGGCTGGCGCTGCTCGTCGGGTCGGCCCGCGTCGCCTACAAGACCATGGGTGCGGACGCGGGCGTGAGCCCGTCCGAGCTGTGTCGGTTCCGAGCATTCCTCACCGGGCTGCTAAGGGAGTGGCGGTCGACTAGCGGCCGCCCTCCCTTCCCCCGTTAGTTTTAAGTAGGGGTTGGTTGTGCTTCTGAAATGAAGATAACCATAGCCAGCCTCAACGTCAACGGCAGCAGGGAGGCTAGCCGCAGATTTCATAACTTTTCGGTCCTTCGGGACGGGAAGTATGCGGTGTGCTTCCTGCAAGAAACCCACACCGTTCCGGGAGACGAGGCTACGTGGCTCCTGGAGTGGCAAGGAGGGGTCAACATGAGTCACCTCTCCAGTGTTTCCAGTGGGGTGGCTATCTTGTTGGCCCCGCATTTTCAGCCGGAGATCTTGGGGGTCAAGGAGCTCGTGCCGGGCCGCTTGCTCCAGGTCACTGTTCGCCTGGGGGGCGTGCCGTTCCATCTAGTGAACGTGTACGCCCCTCAGGCTGGTGTGCAGCAAGCGCGCTTCTTTGAAGAAGTGTCCACTCTTTTGGGCTCCATCGACGCGGGCGAGTGCGTCGTCCTCGGGGGGGATTTTAATTGTACCCTCGAGGCGAGGGACCGCACGGGTACCCAGCCGAGCCCGGCGTCGGTGGGGAAGTTGAGGGACCTGGTCGGGTCCCTCGACTTGGTGGACGTCTGGCGTAATCTTCATCCCGACTCCAGCGCCTTCACTTTTGTGAGGTCTGGGGGAGGAGCGTCCAGGATCGACCGCCTCTACATTTCCCGGGCGTACGTCTCCTGCGTTCCGACGGCTTCCGTGCGGCCGGTGCCGTGCACGGACCACCACCTGGTGTGGGCGGAGCTCGTGCCGCCGCGCGCCGGGGGGCGGTCCGCGTACTGGCACTTTAACAACCTGCTGCTGGAGGACGCGCGGTTCCGGGATTCGTTCGGTCTTTTCTGGGCCGGCTGGAGAAGGAAGCAGGGGGGCTTCCCCTCCTTGAGGCTATGGTGGGATGTGGGCAAGGCTCACGTCCGTCTCTTCTGTCAGGAGTACGCGAAGGGGTCGACCAAGAGGCGGGAGGCCCGGGTCGGGCAGTTGGAGAAGGAGGTGCTCGACCTGGAGTCCCGTCTCGGTCAAGTCGCCGAGGACCCGGCCCTGCGGCTGGCGTACGAAGAGAAGAAGGGCGCGCTGAAGGACCTGCGGCTCGTCGGGTCCCGAGGCGCGTACGTGAGGTCGCGGATCCAGTTCCTGCGGGACCTGGACCGCGGCTCCCCCTTCTTCTACTCGCTGGAAAAAAGACGGGGGGTCCGTAAGCAGCTTTTGGAGCTGCTGGCCGACGACGGATCTCCGGTCTCGGATCCGGAGGGAATCCGCGCGGAGACCCGCGCCTATTACGGGGCTCTGTTCTCTCCGGATCCGTCCAGCGAGGACGCGCGCGGAGTTTTGTGGGAGGACCTGCCGAAGGTCGGCCTGGAGGGCGCCGAAAAACTGGACGCTCCTCTGAGTTTGGAGGAGCTGTCCGGCGCCCTCCGCCAGCTCTCCAGGGGGAAGTCCCCGGGGCTGGACGGGCTGACCGTGGAGTTCCACAGGGCGTTCTGGGGCGTCCTGGGGGCGACTACGTGCGGGTCCTGGGGGAATGTCTGGCGACCGGGGAGATGCCCCTCTCGTGGCGCAGGGCGGTGATCGTCCTGCTGCCTAAGAAGGGTGATCTCCGCCTCCTCAAGAACTGGCGCCCGGTCTCCCTCCTCAGCACGGATTACAAAATCTTTGCCAGGGCCATGTCTGTTCGCCTTGGCGCCGTGCTGGCCCGCATGATCCATCCCGACCAGTCCTACACGGTCCCGGGCCGGACCATTCACGATAACATCCATCTGGTCCGGGACCTGGTCCACCATTCCCAGAGGGCTGGTCTGTCGGTCGCCTTCCTTTCCCTGGATCAGGAGAAGGCGTTCGACAGGGTGGATCACGAGTATCTTTTCGGGACTCTGCGCGCTTTCGGGTTCGGGACGCATTTCGTCGCCCGGATCCGACTTCTGTACGCTGCCGCGGAGTGTCTGATTAAAGTTAACGGGTCCTTGACGGCGCCCCTTCGCTTCGGGAGGGGGGTGCGTCAGGGATGCCCCATGTCCGGCCAGTTATATGCCATTTGCGTGGAGCCTTTCCTGCGCCTCTTGCGGAAGAGGTTGGCGGGATTGGCTCTGCGAGGGCCGGGCGTGGAGGTGGTCCTCTCGGCTTACGCCGATGACGTGCTCCTCGTGGTCACGGATCCCGTTGACTTGCGGAGGATGCGGGAATGCCAGCAGATTTACTCGGACGCATCCTCCGCCAGGATCAACTGGGGGAAATGTTCTGGACTCCTGGTGGGTCAGTGGCAGGTGGACTCTCTACCGGAGGAGTTCGGGCCCTTCGCCTGGAGTACCACGCACCTCCTCTACTTGGGAGTCTACCTCAGCCCGGCCGAGGACGCCTGGCCGGCGAACTGGCATGAGCTGGAGGCCAAAGTCACCGCTCGCTTAGGACGCTGGACAGGATTGCTCCGAGTGTTGTCCTACAGGGGTCGGGCGTTGGTCATAAACCAACTGGTGGCCGCCATGTTGTGGTACCGGTTGGTTACTCTGATCCCCCCCCCTGCGTTTGTCGCCAAGATACAGAAGAAGCTCGTCGACTTCTTCTGGAACAACAGGATACACTGGGTCGCTGCCGCGGTTCTGAGTCTCCCGCTTAGGGAGGGCGGTCAGGCGTTGGTGTGCCTCCGCACCCAGGCTGCGACTTTCCGTCTTCGGACGCTGCAGAGATACCTGTACGTCGAGAATCCTCCAAGATGGTGTGCGCTGGCGACGTATTTTTTCCGCCAGCTGCACGGCCTCAATTACGACACGCAGCTCCTGTTTTTGGAGGTGAGCGGCAGGCGTGAGAGCCTGCGGGAGCTGCCTGTCTTTTACCAGGAACTACTATGGGTTTGGAACTCCGTCGCCTCCAGGCGGAGCTCTCCCCCGTCAGGAGCGGCGGCTGTCCTCCGGGAGCCGCTGTTCAGGAATCCGCACCTCCACGTCCGCGAGTTCGGGTGGCTGGCGGAGCGCAGGGCTGTGCCTGGCAGGGTGACTAGAGTCGGGGACCTACTCGATGGCGGAGGAGCGGGCTGGATGGCGCCAGAGGAGCTGGCGCGACGCATGTCGTGGGTCGACGTCCGGCTCGCGGTCGATGCCATCGGGGCGGTGAAAGCGATGTTGCCCCCCGGCGCCATGAGGTGCGTCGAGGCGGCTCGGGCACGTGGGGAGATCCCGTCCGAGCTTACTCCCGTTCGGATGGAATTCCTTATCGGCGCCTTGCCCCGAGACTCCCCTCGGGGATCGGCGCCTCACAACTTGAGCCGTCTCGAGGAAATACCCTCCGTGCTTTTTCATTCTGCGCGGAGGGGTTTCCTGTACGGGCTGCTCTTGCACACCTTCCACTTTGCCATCTTCGCCTGGCGTCCGGACACGCCGCGGCGTGCCGTTTTACCTCCGGACGGAGGCGGAGGTCCCCAATGGGGGGCTCTCTATGCGGGAGTCCTCCCCTGTTCTATCGGGGATTTGGCCTGGAGGGTGTTGCACAGAGCAGTTCCGTGCAATAGATTTTTAAGTAGGTTTACGGACTCCCAGACCGCTTGTTTGTTTTGCGGTCTGGAGGAGTCCGTTTTTCACGTGTACACGGGGTGTGAGAGGTTGCAGCCCCTCTTTCACTATTTGAAGGGGCTGCTCCTCAAATTTTGGTTGCACTTCAGTCCCACGCTCTTGATCTACGGTCACCCGGTGTGGAGGGGAGCGGCCAGGTCGGAGGACCTCCTCGTGGGCCTGCTCCTGGGCCTGGCCAAGAAAGCCATCAATTGGTCCAGGCAGTGGGCGGCCAAGGGGGTCGTCCGGCCGGATTGCCTCCCTCTCTTCCGCGGCCATGTTCGCAGCCGGGTGGCCCTGGAGATGGAGCACGCGGTGTCCGCCGGCGAGCTCGAGCTCTTTCATGACCGGTGGGCGCCGCGGGGGCTGGAGTGCGTAATCGACCTAAGAGGCCAAATTTTAATTTGATTAATCGGGTTATTTAAAGGGTTTATTTGTTTAAGGGTTTATTTTTTTGGGTGTATACAAAAAGAGGTGATTAAAAACTAACAGGGTTAGGAACAATTAACACCAGAGAACAAGAAACAATGAACACAGGAGACTGACAAGTGAAGGTGCTCAGTCTGTTCCTTGCTGCCTGTGGAGCAGGTTGTGCTGTTCCTGCTGCTGCTGCTTAGGAGGTGGTGGTTGCCTTGGCCTGGGAGTGGAGAGGAAGGAGTGACCCCAGGCCACCACTACCAGCAACCTAAAACCATCTACAGAGGTGCCTGGAGAGGGAGGAGTAGAGGACAGAGGAGGAGGCCAGTTTTACAACTACAGGAGGCCTTCCATCACTGCCTCCCAACTTGGCCTCCAGCCCAGGAGAGGGAGAGAGGGGAGAGAATACCACTCGGCTTCAACTCGGAAGGAGGGGAGGAGCTGCTGCAACTTTCAAACATCTGCAGGTGGGTGTCTTTGTGCACTCCCCTAAAGACTTTGCATTGTAGGCGGGGGGAGGAAGGAAGACGGGCCGGAAGCCTGGCCTGGGTTGGCTGGAGCCTGCCCAGGTGAAGCTTGTTTCTGCACGTCGAGAAGACCTGTGTGGGCTGAGCCTGGGCTTTTTCCAGCCTGCCCAGGCGAAGACGTCTTCTCCCCCTGCCCGAAGAGCTGCTTAAGACTTTGTTTTCCATCGGGGGGAGTGCACCCAGCCGACGCCCACCCACCGACCAACACCTTTAAGTGGGGACCCTGCCTTTGCGGCCCCCCCTCCTTCCCATCCCCCTCTTTCTCTCTCCTTGTCCTCACTCTGCCTCTCCAAAAGGCACCTCTTTTTCTTATTTTTTTCTAATTACCCATTGAGCAGAGGGAAGGAAGGGCCCCCCTCCCAATTAATACCGTCAAGGGGAGAGGCGGGCCAGTTAATTTACACTCCCTCTGCTCTGGGAAAACATAATAACCGAGGCCATTAACACCTTCAGGCCTGTGACTTTTGGGGTGTGTGTAGCTCTTTTTTAAGATCCACCCCACTATGGCATCTACATCCGCGGCGGCGACGGGGCCGGCGAGAACTTATGCGGCGGCGGCGGCCAAAGCCTCGGCCGCTCCCGCTGCTGCTGCCCCGTCGCCGTTCCGCTTGATGACCATCAAGCTCGGGGTGAAGAGCTACACCCACCCCGACATGACTATTGAGGCGTGCGTGAAGGCTATGGCCGGGGTTGTCGGCCCTTCGGCCATAGTGGCCGCCTCAAAAATGTACGGGAAGGCTGTCTTCTTCCTGGAGTCCGAGCGGGCGGTGGCCCTGGCCATCGCCCAGGGGCTCACCGTGGGCGGGACTTTCCTGCCGGTGGACCCGCTGGAGGCCACCGCGCAGAGGGTCGTCTTGTCAAACGTCCCGCCCTATATCACCGGTGAGCTCCTCCTCCCCCACCTACGTCAACTCGGGGAGGTGAGGTCGGGCATTTCCCCGATCCCGCTCGGGCTCCGGGAAGGCAGCCTTCGCCATGTCTTCTCCTTCCGGCGCCAAGCCTTCGTTCAGCTGGCGCGGGAGGGGGAGACGGACGGGGCTTTCACGGTCCTCCACGGGGGGACCCCGTACCGCGTCTTTTGGACCACGGACGGCGTGCGGTGCCACGCCTGTAGGGAGGTGGGGCACGTGCGGAAAAACTGCCCCGCCTCCAAGGCCGCCAAGTCATCCGGCGCGGCCAAGGCTGGCGCCGCCGCCGCTCCTCCCTCCGGGTCTAGCCGCGCTCCCTCCCGAACAAAAGCTAACGGGGCGCGGTCGTCGTCGGAGGCCATCGTCGTCCAGGCCTCCGACGGGGGGGAGGAGGGATGTCCGGTCGGAAAAAAGGCGCTGGGGAAGAGCAAACACCGTAGGGTGGGTCCCCCCGGGGAGGGCGTACCCTTTGATATGGACCCCCTGACGCCCGAGAGCATCGCGGCGCTGATAGTGGAGTGCGGAGCGGGGGGGGACACCGTGCCTGAGCCCGCGGCCGTGACCGCCGAGGCGGGACCGCCAGAACCTGCGGCCGGGCTTGGGTCCGGGGGACCCAAAGAACTCGCTCCTCTGGAAGGAGCAGGGGAGGCCCCTGAAGACATGGAGGCCTCCCTCTACCCCTCCGCGCTCAAGCGAAGGCGCGACTCCCGGGACGAGGGGGGGGACAGGGAGGTGGAAGGCCCCTCCGGTCAGGGGGAGTCGTCGCCCGCCGTGGACGCTGCACCCCACCCCACCGCTAACACTACTACGGGCGAACGGCAGGGGTCGCCTGTCCCTGGGGAAGCTGAGGCAGAAGCGTCTGCCCGGCTCGTGCCTCCCGGGGATGGGGACGAGACCCTGCCCATGGGGGGGGTCGCGGGACGACCCGCGGCGGGGACGGGTCCTTTGTCGGTGGCGTTACCCCTCGACGGGTCGGGCGGCCAGGGGACCGGGCCGGGCGAGTCGTCCGACGATGAGCTCGCCCAGAGCGGCCCGGACCTTTCCCAGGTGCTGCTCGACTTCGTCGAGGTGTGCGGGAAAATTACCCCGTCTGCTGGGTCGGAGGCCGGTGGCGTGGCGGAGGGGGACCCTCCGTTTGTGTCTCCGGCGCCGGGCGACTTGGAGACGATCGGGTACGCGTGTTCTCCCGTCTCTCCGGTCTCTCCGGTCGTTCCGGCGCCTGGGGCGGAGGGGGTCTCCGGGCCGCCGCCGCCTTCTGGCCCGGCCCTCCTAAAGGAGCCCGGGGGGGAATCCTCCGCTACCGATCCTGGGGGTGGGATCGGGGCGGAGGCGGGGCCGACTGTCGCGGCCGGGCCGCCCGACGCGCACTGCGTGGCGGACGGTTCGGCCGCCGGCGGCGACCCCCCGGAGGAGGACGGGCACTCGGTGGTGGGGGCGGAGGAAGACTTAGAGTCCATCGCCGACGAGGCGATGGATGACCTCGCGCCCCTCGCCGGGACCCCCCTCGTTCTTATTCCCATCAGGGAGCTCCGGGAATTTGTGGCCACGAGCCAGGGTCGCCGCAGTACCCAGCAGGCCCTCGACAGATGGTCGGGGCTGGCGCTGCTCGTCGGGTCGGCCCGCGTCGCCTACAAGACCATGGGTGCGGACGCGGGCGTGAGCCCGTCCGAGCTGTGTCGGTTCCGAGCATTCCTCACCGGGCTGCTAAGGGAGTGGCGGTCGACTAGCGGCCGCCCTCCCTTCCCCCGTTAGTTTTAAGTAGGGGTTGGTTGTGCTTCTGAAATGAAGATAACCATAGCCAGCCTCAACGTCAACGGCAGCAGGGAGGCTAGCCGCAGATTTAATAACTTTTCGGTCCTTCGGGACGGGAAGTATGCGGTGTGCTTCCTGCAAGAAACCCACACCGTTCCGGGAGACGAGGCTACGTGGCTCCTGGAGTGGCAAGGAGGGGTCAACATGAGTCACCTCTCCAGTGTTTCCAGTGGGGTGGCTATCTTGTTGGCCCCGCATTTTCAGCCGGAGATCTTGGGGGTCAAGGAGCTCGTGCCGGGCCGCTTGCTCCAGGTCACTGTTCGCCTGGGGGGCGTGCCGTTCCATCTAGTGAACGTGTACGCCCCTCGGGCCGGTGCGCAGCAAGCGCGCTTCTTTGAAGAAGTGTCCACTCTTTTGGGCTCCGTCGACGCGGGCGAGTGCGTCGTCCTCGGGGGGGATTTTAATTGTACCCTCGAGGCGAGGGACCGCACGGGTACCCAGCCGAGCCCGGCGTCGGTGGGGAAGTTGAGGGACCTGGTCGGGTCCCTCGACTTGGTGGACGTCTGGCGTAATCTTCATCCCGACTCCAGCGCCTTCACTTTTGTGAGGTCTGGGGGAGGAGCGTCCAGGATCGACCGCCTCTACATTTCCCGGGCGTACGTCTCCTGCGTTCCGGCGGCTTCCGTGCGGCCGGTGCCGTGCACGGACCACCACCTGGTGTGGGCGGAGCTCGTGCCGCCGCGCGCCGGGGGGCGGTCCGCGTACTGGCACTTTAACAACCTGCTGCTGGAGGACGCGCGGTTCCGGGATTCGTTCGGTCTTTTCTGGGCCGGCTGGAGAAGGAAGCGGGGGGGCTTCCCCTCCTTGAGGCTATGGTGGGATGTGGGCAAGGCTCACATCCGTCTCTTCTGTCAGGAGTACGTGAAGGGGTCGACCAAGAGGCGGGAGGCCCGGGTCGGGCGGTTGGAGAAGGAGGTGCTCGACCTGGAGTCCCGTCTCGGTCAAGTCGCCGAGGACCCGGCCCTGCGGCTGGCGTACGAAGAGAAGAAGGGCGTGCTGAAGGACCTGCGGCTCGTCGGGTCCCGAGGCGCGTACGTGAGGTCGCGGATCCAGTTCCTGCGGGACCTGGACCGCGGCTCCCCCTTCTTCTACTCGCTGGAAAAAAGACGGGGGGTCCGTAAGGAGCTTTTGGAGCTGCTGGCCGACGACGGATCTCCGGTCTCGGATCCGGAGGGAATCCGCGCGGAGACCCGCGCCTATTACGGGGCTCTGTTCTCTCCGGATCCGTCCAGCGAGGACGCGCGCGGAGTTTTGTGGGAGGACCTGCCGAAGGTCGGCCTGGAGGGCGCCGAAAAACTGGACGCTCCTCTGAGTTTGGAGGAGCTGTCCGGCGCCCTCCGCCAGCTCTCCAGGGGGAAGTCCCCGGGGCTGGACGGGCTGACCGTGGAGTTCCACAGGGCGTTCTGGGGCGTCCTGGGGGGCGACTACGTGCGGGTCCTGGGGGAATGTCTGGCGACCGGGGAGATGCCCCTCTCGTGGCGCAGGGCGGTGATCGTCCTGCTGCCTAAGAGGGGTGATCTCCGCCTCCTCAAGAACTGGCGCCCGGTCTCCCTCCTCAGCACGGATTACAAAATCTTTGCCAGGGCCATGTCTGTTCGCCTTGGCGCCGTGCTGGCCCGCATGATCCATCCCGACCAGTCCTACACGGTCCCGGGCCGGACCGTTCACGATAACATCCATCTGGTCCGGGACCTGGTCCACCATTCCCAGAGGGCTGGTCTGTCGGTCGCCTTCCTTTCCCTGGATCAGGAGAAGGCGTTCGACAGGGTGGATCACGAGTATCTTTTCGGGACTCTGCGCGCTTTCGGGTTCGGGACGCATTTCGTCGCCCGGATCCGACTTCTGTACGCTGCCGCGGAGTGTCTGATTAAAGTTAACGGGTCCTTGACGGCGCCCCTTCGCTTCGGGAGGGGGGTGCGTCAGGGATGCCCCATGTCCGGCCAGTTATATGCCATTTGCGTGGAGCCTTTCCTGCGCCTCTTGCGGAAGAGGTTGGCGGGATTGGCTCTGCGAGGGCCGGGCGTGGAGGTGGTCCTCTCGGCTTACGCCGATGACGTGCTCCTCGTGGTCACGGATCCCGTTGACTTGCGGAGGATGCGGGAATGCCAGCAGATTTACTCGGACGCATCCTCCGCCAGGATCAACTGGGGGAAATGTTCTGGACTCCTGGTGGGTCAGTGGCAGGTGGACTCTCTGCCGGAGGAGTTCGGGCCCTTCGCCTGGAGTACCACGCACCTCCTCTACTTGGGAGTCTACCTCAGCCCGGCCGAGGACGCCTGGCCGGCGAACTGGCACGAGCTGGAGGCCAAAGTCACCGCTCGCTTAGGACGCTGGACAGGATTGCTCCGAGTGTTGTCCTACAGGGGTCGGGCGTTGGTCATAAACCAACTGGTGGCCGCCATGTTGTGGTACCGGTTGGTTACTCTGATCCCCCCCCCTGCGTTTGTCGCCAAGATACAGAAGAAGCTCGTCGACTTCTTCTGGAACAACAGGATGCAGTGGGTCGCTGCCGCGGTTCTGAGTCTCCCGCTTAGGGAGGGCGGTCAGGCGCTGGTGTGCCTTCGCACCCAGGCTGCGACTTTCCGTCTTCGGACGCTGCAGAGATACCTGTACGTCGAGAATCCTCCGAGATGGTGTGCGCTGGCGACGCATTTCTTCCGCCAGCTGCACGGCCTCAATTACGACATGCAGCTCCTGTTTCTGAAAGTGGGCGGCAGGCGTGCCAGCCTGCAGGAGCTGCCTGTCTTTTACCAGGAACTGCTATGGGTTTGGAACTCCGTCGCCTCCAGGCGGAGCTCTCCCCCGTCAGGAGCGGCCGCTGTCCTCCGGGAGCCGCTGTTCAGGAATCCGCACCTCCACGTCCGCGAGTTCGGGTGGCTGGCGGAGCGCAGGGCTGTGCCTGGCAGGGTGACTAGAGTCGGGGACCTACTCGATGGCGGGGGAGCGGGCTGGATGGCGCCAGAGGAGCTGACGCGACGCATGTCGTGGGACGACGTCCGGCTCGCGGTCAGCGCCATCGGGGCGGTGAAAGCGATGTTGCCCCCCGACGCCACGAGGTGTGTCGAGGCGGCTCGGGCGCGTGGGGAGATCCCGTCCGAGCTTACTCCCGTTCGGACGGAATTCCTTATCGGCGCCTCGCCCCGAAACTCCCCTCGGGGATCGGTGCCTCACAACTTGAGCCGTCTCGAGGAAATACCCTCCGTGCTTTTTCATTCTGCGCGGAGGGGTTTCCTGTACGGGCTGCTCTTGCACACCTTCCACTTTGCCATCTTCGCCTGCCGTCCGGACACGCCGTGGCGTGCCGTTTTACCTCCGGACGGAGACGGAGGTCCCCAATGGGGGTCTCTCTATGCGGGAGTCCTCCCTTGTTCTATCGGGGACTTGGCCTGGAGGGTGTTGCACAGGGCAGTTCCGTGCAATAGATTTTTAAATAGGTTCACGGACTCCCAGACCGCCTGTTTGTTTTGCGGTCTGGAGGAGTCCGTGTTCCACGTATATATGGGGTGTGAGAGGTTGCAGCCCCTCTTCCATTTTTTGAAGGGGCTGCTCCTCAAATTTTGGTTGCACTTCAGTCCCACGCTCCTGATCTACGGTCACCCCGTGCGGAGGGGAGCGGGCAGGTTGGAGGACCTCCTCGTGGGCCTGCTCCTGGGCCTGGCCAAGAAAGCCATTAATCGGTCCAGGCAGCGGGCGGTCGAGGGGGTCGTCCGGCCTGATTGCCTCCCGCCCTTCCGCGGCAATGTTCGCGCCCGGGTGGCCATGGAGATGGAGCACGCGGTCTCTGCCGGCACGCTCGAGCAATTTCGTGACCGGTGGGCGCCGCGGGGACTGGAGTGCATAATTAGTTCAAATAATCAAATTTTAATTTGAGGGGTTAAGGTTTATTTAAGGGGTTATTGGTTTTTAGTTACAATTTATTTGTTAATTTGGGTTTCACACAAGAGGAGAGAACAAGAAACAATTAACAAAGGAACAGTGAAGGTGCCATCTAGAGGTTACAAAAAGGAACTGACTGGCACCCTCACAGTTGAGACTGCACCTGGAATACTGCGTACAGTTTTGGTGTCCATACTTAAGAAAGGACATACTTGCTCTCGAGTCAGTACAAAGAAGCTTCATTCGGTTAATCCCGGGGATGAGGGGATGGACATATGAGGAGAGGTTGAGTAGATTGGGACTCTACTCATTGGAGTTCAGAAGAATGAGAGGTGATCATATTGAAACATATAAGATTGTGAAGGGGTTGGATCGGGTGCATGCGGGGAGGATGTTCCTGATGATGGGTGAAACTAGAACTAGGGGGAATAGTCTTAGAATAAGGGGCTGCTCTTTCAAAACTGAGATGAGGAGGAACTACTTCACTCAGAGGGTGGTAGATCCATGGAATATGCTGCCCCAAAAAGCTGTAGAAGCTACATCATTACATAAATTTAAAACAGAAATAGACAGTTTCCTAGAAGTAAAGGGAATTAAGGGTTACGGGGAGCGGGCAGGAATTTGGACATGAGTCTAGGTTCGGATCAGTCATGGCCCTGTGGGTAGCGGAGCGGGCCC
Source organism: Somniosus microcephalus (assembly GCF_052327205.1). Classification (NCBI taxonomy): domain Eukaryota; kingdom Metazoa; phylum Chordata; class Chondrichthyes; order Squaliformes; family Somniosidae; genus Somniosus; species Somniosus microcephalus. Next base: position 27,909,206 of record NW_028225179.1, on the reverse strand, counting down.
AGGGGCCATGTAGCCTGATCCTGCTCCTATTTCGCGTGTCTAATTCTGTTAGATTCAGGAGATGGTTCTGTGATAGTGGATTGGCAGTTAGGATCAGATCAGCCATGATCTTATTGAATGGCGGAGCAGCTCGAGGGGCCGATTAGCCTACTCCTGCTCCTATTTCTTATGTTCTTATGTTCTTATGTACTTATCCAAACAGAAACAAAAGCCCTCTTCACCGCAAGTCCTGCCCGTTACACCCGGATCCACAACATTGAAAATGTTAAGTCAGCTTCTGTGAACAAAAGAAATTCAGATATTTCCGTTACCTGAGGTCAGTGATTGTTAGAAGTGGTCAGGTGTAAATGAGGTCCAATCCAGGGTGGAACCCAGTGTGCAAACCGACCGCGGAAGACTGGAAACTACAATTTTCTGATAGCATTATAATACACATTAAAGTTAAACACCTTATCCATTATGTAATGTAATTATTATTATCTGATTTCTTATTGTTCGTGAAATGCCACTGAATTAACTGACTGGTGGAATCGCGTTAACTCCACGTGATCGGCTCGGCTCATCCTTGGGCCGAGTGGCGAGTGGTGCAATCAAATTCTGCAACTGAATCATTAATATTCTTCAAGGAAGGGAAACTGCTCCCTACATTTCCTGTCACACAAGTGGCCCCAGTCCCAATCCACTTTCATGATGCTTAATCCCCTCTGAGCTGGACTGACGAGCCATTTTCAAGACAGAGGCTCATTGTTTGCTAAGCAGAAAAGTCAATCTGCTGGAGGTCCAGCTCTGCCAGACTGCATGTTCTTTCAGACAGCTTTCCAACTGGACACAGGCATCCAACTGCCATGCGAGCATTGCTGACTAGTTCAAGTCAACAATATTAGGCTCTCTTTACAAAACTGGTTTTGAATCTACGACCTGTATTATCAAATAAGATATTGCAAAATTAATAGCTCAACATTGTCATCGGTCTCCGCATCCTCATATAATACACTCTAGAATAGTCAACTGTATTGAAAATGTTGCGTTATTTTACTGTGACAGCGAATAATCATTTGAGTGAAGACATTGGCCACGAAGTTTTACCAGTTCTTATCCTATATGCGTGGCTGGAGAGATGGTGCAGGAGGGGGGGCTTTAGATTCCTGAGGCATTGGGACCATTTCTGGGGAAGGTGGGACATGTACAAGCTGAACGGGTTACACCTCAAGAGAGCCAGAACCAATATTCTCATGGGGCGTTTGCTAGTGCTGTTGAGGAGTGTTTAATCTAGCTTGGCAGGGGGATGTGCGCCAGAATATAGGAGCAGAAAAGAGAAATAAGGTGCATAAAAGAGGGAATGTGTTGGATAGTACTAGAGAAGAAAGTAGTACTAGAGGCGGAAGTAGTACAATATTAGATAGGAGCAGTCTAAGAATGACTACGAAAAATTAAAAAATGGGTTTTGAATGCATGTATGTAAAAGCACTAAGTGTGGTGAATAAGGTTGGTGACCTACAAGCACAATTAGCTGTGTGGCAATATTCTGTGGCAAGAACCGGAACGCGGCTTAAAAATGGTAAGGACTTGGCATTTAATTTTCAAGTGTACAATGTGTTCAGAAACGATATGGAAGGAAAAATGGTAGGTGGAGTGGCAGTGCTGATTAAGGAAGATACTGTAGTGTTGGACAGGGACAATGTTCTTGAGGGGATGTGGTGATTTTTCTTGTATTATAAGAAGCATTGTAATTGGTTGCCTGTTTTCCTGCCTTGAGGTATATGCTGTAAACTTATTGGTTAGTTGATTCCATGTGACCTGTGGTGGCCAACTTAAATTCAGTTTTCTACAGTTTGGTTGAGACTGGGTGCTCAACATGTACTTGCTGGTTTTTTGAGGTTAATAAGCCTAGCTTTTGAAGGGCAATCTACTCTTTATTTCCATTTATTAACCTTTTGCTATAATGGAACGATATCTTCGACCGGAACGATTTAATGCTGACCCTAATTCTGCAGGAGTGGATGATCAATGGAAACATTGGTATCGTACATTTAAAAACCTTTTGGGTATGTTGGATCAGCAATCTCTAAATAAGTTGGATATACTAATCAACTACATTGCTCCGGATGTGTATAAGTATATTTTGGATTGTGAAACTTATGAATTGGCTGTTGCTACGTTGGAAAGAATTTTTGTTCAACCCAAAAATGAGGTATCTGCACGTCACCTTTTATCTGCCCGTAGGCAGCAGGCGGGAGAATCCTTGGATGCTTATTTACAAGCACTCCGGCGCCTTGGTGCTAACTGTAATTATAAGGCCGTGTCTGCAGATGAACATAAGGAAGAGTTGGTACGGGATGCATTTATTAATGGATTACTGTCTAGATCAATTCGTCAGCGGTTATTAGAAAATAAGACATTGGATCTTAAGAGTGCTTTTGAGCAAGCCTCTACATTGGATTTGGCTCAGAGAAGTTCGGATTCTTATGCTCTTTTTGATCGGCCTGCGACCATGGTTTCGGCAGTTCTGGATGAAAGGGAGTTACATGGATTTAATCGGAGTGGTTTACCAGATTCCGAAATAGTTTCTACTTTGGCAGCTGTTGCCTCTTGGATTCAGGAGTGTTATTTTTGTGGGAACGCCTGGCACCCCCGTCTGTAGTGCCCTGCCCGGGAGGCTGTGTGTAGTAAATGTGGCAAGGGAGGTCATTACGCACGTGTTTGCAAATTGGTTGCGACCATTCAGCCTTTCGATAGGGCGTTTATTGCATCAGTTTCTGCCGCCTTTTCCCATGGCCTAACAAAGCTATAGTTATGGCCCAAGTTAATGGGTTAGAAGTGAAGGCCCTTATAGATATGGGCAGTACTGAGAGCTTTATAAGTCTTCAGTTTGTGAGAGAGAAGCGTTTGAAAATTTCGCCTGTTTCTTATCAGGTGTGTATGGCTCAGACGACTCTCACCTCACAAGTAGCTGGTTGTTGCCTTGTGAAAATAATTCTCCTAGGTAATACATATTCTGATATACACCTATCCGTTCTGCCTAATCTCTGTGCGGACATTTTGATTGGTCATGATGTGCTTCAATTACATGAGTCCCTCAGTCTTTCTTTCGGAGGAACCAAGCCACCTTTGTCTATTTGTGGATTAACTTCTTTATTCATTTCTCCATTATCACTTTTTTCCAAGTTGATGCCGGACTGTAAGCCAATTGCTACCAAGTCAAGAAGGTATAGCAGCCAGGATAAAGAATTTATTAATTCTGAAATTCAACGTCTTTTATCGGAAGGAATCATTGAACCTAGTTTTTCGCCCTGGCGGGCACAGGTAGTTGTCACCACTAATGAGAGACATAAGAAGCAAATGGTGATAGACTACTCTCAAACTATTAATAGGTATACTCAATTAGATGCGTACCCCCTGCCTAAGATTGATGAGCTTATCAATAAAGTATCTCAATATAAGGTTTTTAGCACTATTGACCTAAAGCGTGCTTATCATCAGATTCCTATCGCTAAGAGGGATAAACCATATACGGCCTTTGAAGCTGGCAGAAAGCTGTACCAGTTTTGGCGAGTACCATTCGGTGTTACTAACGGTGTCGCCTGTTTTCAATGGGCAATGGATGCTCTTATAAGTGATAACTCTCTCTATGACACCTTTTCATATTTAAATGACATCACGGTGTGTGGCAAATCAAGGGTGGAGCACGATTTTAATCTAGAAAGATTCCTTCAATTTGTGGAAAAAGTTGGCTTAACTTTCAATAAAGAGAAGTGTATCTTTTTGACCACCGAGGTTAATTTACTGGGGTATATTATCTCGGGAAACAAGATTAAACCAGATCCAGAGCGGCTGCGACCACTGATTGATTTACCTTGCCCTACTAATTCTAAGGCCTTGCAACGAGTTGTTGGATTGTTTTCTTATTATTCTAATTGGATTGCAAACTTCTGGGAGAAGATCCGGCCCCTTATTCGGGTTACGACATATCCTCTATCATGGGAGGCCAGGATGTGTTTTGATAATCTTAAAAAGGATATCATTGGAGCAGTTGTGCATTCTATTGATGAGCAGGTTCCCTTTGTGATTGAGACAGACACTTCCGATTTTGCAATTGGGGCTGCCCTGAACCAAAATGGAAGACCTGTGGCCTTTTTCTCACGTACTCTGAGCAATAATGAGCAGAGACATTCATCAATAGAGAAAGAGGCGTATGCAATTGTAGAAGCACTGCGTAAATGGAGACATTATTTATCTGGGCGACATTTTACGTCAGTAACTGACCAAAAATCTGTGTCCTTCATGTTTGATGTCAAACATTTCGGAAAGATTAAGAATGATAAAATAATGAGGTGGAGGATCGAGTTGGCATGCTACCATTTCGATATAGTCTATCGTCTGGGGAAGGATAATGTTGCCGCTGATGCGCTGTCGAGGGCTTATTGTTCTGTGCTTCACGGAGATACGCTTATTAATCTTCATAATGCTTTGTGCCATCCTGGTGTTATGAGGATGATACACTTCGTACGCAGTAAGAATTTGCCCTTTTCAGTTGAAGATTTCAAGCGGATGACTTCGTCATGCTCTGTCTGCGCCCGGTGTAAACCGAATTTCTTTAAGCCTCAACGAGCTCATCTTATAACGGCTACTTCTCCCTTTGAACACCTGAGCGTTGATTTTAAGGGGCCTCTTCCTTCAACGACTCAGAATCGATATATATTTACTGTTGTGGATGAGTTTTCAAGGTTCCCTTTTGCTTTTCCTTGTGCAGATGTATCAGCTGCTACAGTTATTAAATGTCTGACTCAACTTTTTGTCATCTTTGGGATGCCTGCGTATATCCATTCGGATCAGGGAAGTTCTTTTATGTCTTCCCAGTTGAAGGAATACCTCCAGAGTCGGGGAATTTCTACTAGCAGAACTACCCCATATAATCCCCAGGGTAATGGACAGTGCGAATGATACAATGGGGTGATCTGGAAGGCAGTTATGTTGGCTTTGACATCCCGGAACCTTAAGAATACACAGTGGGAAATGGTACTGCCTGATGCCCTGCATTCCATTAGATCATTGCTTTCAACGGCTACTAATGTGACCCCCCATGAAAGGCTCTTCAACTATCGGCGGAGATCCACTACAGGATATTCGGTACCTTCATGGCTTACTATGCAGGGACCTGTGCTGCTCCGATGCTATGTTAGACTGTCAAAGTATGATCCTTTAGTGGAGGAGGTGGAGCTATTGGAGGCAAATTCCCAATATGCTCACATTTGATTCCAAGATGGGAAAGAAAGTACGGTTTCAGTTAAAGACTTAGCTCCTTGTGGTGGCCAGCTCTCTCCTGAGGACATTAACAATAGCCATAATTCAGATAATGTTGATGTCGACACAGATACTACGAACATTTCCAATCCTATTGCAGACACTTACAATTCTCTTAGTCTGTCCCCGATGGATGTTCATGACCCTCCCAGTCTACCTTCTAATGGGACTTCCAATCTGGAAACCGTTGATAATCGGGATATTGATAGCCTCCCTGCAGAAGATATTTCTGTGTCTCCTGGTGTGGGAGGGCAAGGAACTCCACCAAGGCTAAGAAGGTCGACACGAACAAGATATCCGGTCGACCGATTAAAAATGGACTTTTAAAATAATTAATAATGTAATAGTAAAATTTTAAAATTGTTGAAGACATTATACATGTATTGCTCTAGTCATAAATAACTAATTGTAAACTGTAAAGGCTACCTAGGTTGAAGTATATTTTAAAAGGAGAGGTGAATGTGGTGATTATTCTTGTTTTATAAGAAGCATTGTAATTGGTTGCCTGTTTTCCTGCCTTGAGATATATGCTGTAAACTTATTGGTTAGTTGATTCCATGTGACCTGTGGTGGCCATCTTAAATTCAGTTTTCTACAGTTTGGTTGAGACTGGGTGCTCAACATGTACTTGCTGGTTTTTTGAGGTTAATAAAGCCTAGCTTTTGAAGGGCAATCTATTCTTTATTTCAGGGGACAAGGACAGAATCCATTTGGTTAGAGTTGAGGAGCAAAAAGGGTGTGATCACCGAATAGGGGGTATTCTACCGGGCCCCAAATAGTGAGAGGGAGGTAGAGGAGCAAATCTGCAGGGAAATCGTAGCGATATGCAAGAGCTATAGAGTGGTGATACTGGGGGACTTTAATCACCCAAATATCGATTGGGATAATGCTAGAGTTAAGGGAAAGGAGGAGGAGGAAGTTCAGGAGAATTTCCTTGACCAGTATGTTCTTGGCCCAAGTAGGAAGGAGGCTTTGTTTGGTCTGATGCTGGAGAATGAGGTGCGCCAGGTCGACCAAGTGTCTGTGGGAGAACACTTGCGTACGAGTGCTCATTGTATCATAAGATTTAGATTAGCAATGGAGAGGAGCAAGGAACACTCTAGAGTGGAACTTCTAAACTGGAATACGGCTAACTTCAATGGGAAGCAGAAGGATCCAGCCAGATTAAAATGGAACCAAAGGATGAGTGGAAAAACTGTGACGGAAGAATGGGTGAACTTTAAGGAGGAGATGTTCCAAGTACAGGCTAGGTACATTCCAACAAGAGGGAAGGGTAAGAGAACTAAAGCAAGGGTTCCTTGGATGACGAGGGAGATAGAGAAGATGATGAAACCAAACAAGAGGGTCTATGATGAATGTCAGCTGCATCCTTCAACGGTGAATCATGGATTTATGGAAGGCAATTGATAAAGTACCACATAGAAGGCTAGTTGATAAAATTGAGACTCATAAAGTAGGTAGGTCAGTGGCAGTTTGGATAAGAAATTGGCTTAAGGACAGAAAAGATCTGCAGTGCTCTTCCATTTTGCTTTTTTTCCTCCATATAACTTGATTCCCTTACCAAACAACACCGTGTAGAGCTCAGTTTGGAAGCTACAATTGACCTTCAGCATCTAAAGCCTTTTCAGATAGAGCGTTCTGGATTTCTACAAAACTTTGGGAGAAAAGGTGCTTTCGAATTTAATTTCTAAATGGCCCAGCTCTAATTTTGAGGTTATGACCCTTGTCTTTGATTCCCCCAACCAAAGGAACTTGTTGATCTCTATCTACACTAATAATCCATTTAACATGTTAAACCGATCACCCCTCAATCTTTTAAACTCAATTGAACAGAAGGCAACTTTATACAGTCAATCCTCATAATTTAACTCTGTAAATCTTGGTGTTAATCTGGTAAATCTGCACTGCACAACTTCAAGGCCAATATGCCCTTCCTGCGTGCCATGCCCAGAACAGAACACAATACTCCAGATTTGGTCCAACTATAACATTGTAAACTGGATAATATCTTCCGCTTTAGTATTTCAACCCTCTTGAGGTAAAGGCCAACCTGCTTTGGAAAGGATGCAGAGGAGAACCATTAGACTAATTCCCAGTATAAAGCAGCTTAGTTGTCAAGATCGGCTGAACGAGTTGCGTGTCGACACTTTACAGAAGCCTAGACTGAGGGTTGATATGATCGATGTTTATAAGATGATGAGGAGTAGATTTTCTTCCAGTTCACAAATCGTTCCAATTAAATATTTGAGGGAGGACCAGGGGTGACTCTTTTAAGTTGTATAAGGCCAGATCTTGATCAGATGTCTGGAGGTGGTTCTTTTCCCAGAGAATAGTGGAACTCTGGAACAATCTCCTGGCTCGGTCAGTGGACACCGATTCGCTGAATTTCTTCAGGCTGGGGCAGATTCACCTCGTACAACAGCTCTGTACTGCGAGGAATACAGGACCAGAGTGATTTCCTCGACTAATTATCTCAGCTAGATGCGTCAGAGGAATTTCCCCGAATTGAAACTGAGATGGGATGGACACAAGCTGTCTGAAAGGGTGGCAGAGAAATTCTACACAGGCTGAACGGCTACGTTGCCAACGGCTTGTTGTTTTGGTGGTGTGATTCTCGCTAAAGGGTTTCACTGATTGATATGTGAGAGGTCTCATGTACAAATCCCGGACATGTGCAATATTTTCCCAATTTGTAGTGAAAAACCATCAGTTTTTGGCGCAGCGCAACCCATATCGCCTCGTGATTGCTGCAACATTTATGTATTAATAATGACGCACGCCTTTAATGCATCATTATTATGATTCGCGTTCCCAGTAATGTCAGGCTCCATAATGATAATTGATCATACGCTGCCATTCAGCAATTCTGGTTTGTCTAACGTTCGACTCCAAATGAAAAAGTCCTCGTTGGCTCCGGGTTTCAATAGCCTCCCACGTGCCTATAATATCCGAGTCGCCCAGGTATTCACACAGAAATTGTTGCCCTGCCAATCCAGGTCAGTAAGCACAGGGGTGATGGCTGGACGGGACTTGGTGCGAGTAAGGACACGGGCAGGCAGGATTACCTGAGTACTCCGAAGGATAGAACGTAGGAGGCCGGCCAGGCGTGCATTGGAACAGTCTAGTCTGTTGTGTTCTGTTCTGGGCACCACACGCAGGAAGGATATATTGTCCTTGGAATGGTGCAGTGCAGATTTACCAGATTAATACCGAGGTTTACAGGGATACATGCTGAGGATTAATTGCATAAACTTGGCTTCTGTTGCCTTTAATGTAGTAGATTGATGGGTGAGCTGATCATAGAGTTTAAAGTGTTAAAAGTTTTAATAGTGTAGTTAGAGTTAAACTAGTTCCTCTTACTGGGGAATCAAGTACAAGGGGGAAAAAATTAAAACTACAGCCGTTCCATTCAAAAGTGAAATCCGAAAGCATCTTTACACATAAGGGTTTGCAGGAATCTGAAACTCTCTTCCTGATAAGTCCATGGGGGTCAATTGTTGCTTCCAAGACTGAGATCGACACGTTGTTGTTAGGTAAGGGGATCAAGTTATATGGAGCAACGGCAGAAAACTGTAGTTGAGGTGAAGACCAGCCTTGGTCTAATGTAATGTCGGAGCAGGTAGAAGGTTGAAAAGACTACTCACGCTCTAAATTTGTGAATTCTGTTCTCTTCATTCTCAGATAACTTTACCCTACATTAGCCGTTAGCAGACTGGACCAAGAAATCGTCTTTTCACTCCTTCAATACCTTAAGGTCGCGTCCCCATCCTTCATTCTCCTCTTCCAGTTCTGGCACAGCTAGAAGCAGAGGAGGTCGAAGTTGCATTAGGTTCAACCGTACACAGTAGTACTGCGCAGCAGCCAGCAGAGTGAGCAGGTGCTGGAGCAGGAGCAGTAGCAGGTACTGAACAGCGGCCAGAGGAGGGAGCAGCAGTACCAGGTGGTGCAATACTGCATAGCGGCCAGAGGAGGGAGCAGCAGTACCAGGTGGTGCAGTACTGCATAGCGGCCAGAGGAGAGAGCAGCAGTACCAGGTTGTGCAATACTGCACAGCGGCCAGAAGAGGGAGCAGCGTTACCAAACACACCTCGATCCTGTAGAACAAACATACACGGGGGAGGGATTTTACCCCTACCCGCTCGATCGAAATTTTCAGCCTAGGACGGAGGCATGTGCGACATGGTAATGCAGAGATCTACAAGAAAGTAACTAGTGTGGAATACCAAATTACATCGTGGGAGAAATAACAAGAAGAAACAGCCTCAAAAGTAAAAGTGAACTCTTTAGGACTGATATCAGGAGAATGATCAACACTTAGAATGGACTCCAGGAAGAGCGCTGGTGGTGAAAACCCCGGAATGATTTAGGAAAAAACTGGATGAAACAATGAGGTGAAGACTACGGATGCTCTGGAGGGCTGTATTAGAATGGGCTGAATGGCCTTCCTCATGGGTAAGGATCTTGTGATCATTACGGGTAGGTGTGAAAACGGTGTCCTTCCCAGTCTCAATCATTATTTATCTTAATGACTGTCTGTGTACTGAATAAAACTGGGACATCAATCATTCTGGCCAATTTTTATACCTCAATCAACATAACAAAAAATACCACATGATCTGGTCATTATCACATTGCTGTTTGTGGGAGCTTGCTGCGCGCAAATTGTCTGCCGCGTTTCCTGCATTACAACAGTGATGTACAACAGTACTTCATTGGCTGTGAAGTTCTTTGGGACGCCCGGTGGTGGTAAAAGGCGCCCAATAAATGCAAGTCTTTCGTTCATTTATCTACTTCAGTGAGATGAAAATCCAGAACTGGTTCAATATCGCATTCAACTTCCCGAAAAAACGCGTTGATAGAAAGTGTAGGCCGCAGAGATTGCCTCTGATCCGAAATATTTGCACTGACCCTCTTCCCAAAGCGCTTGCGATTCACGTGGATTGATTTGGAAACTTCTCTTTTCTCTTTCCAAATGTTACAATGGGAATTCAAGGTCAAAAGTCGCGAACAAAATGAGGGCTCGTCCGCGATTTGAACGCGGGTCTTCTCACAAATTCTATACTCAATCAGAACTAAAGCAAGAATCATACCCCGAGACCAACGAGCCGCTGGTAAGCGAATGCATATTTAAAGCATTTCCATAATCAAGCCATGTGTTGGCCGTTATTGATAAGCAGAGCACTTGAGACCGAGACAGCTCTGACATTGCCTCCTCTACCTGTCCTCTGAAGCGCCGCACTGCTCCACTCAGACAGTTAATGAGCTGTTAGGACGGTAATGTATCCAGGCAACAGGTGCCCATCCCGAGAGCAGCAGCAGAGTTTCTGCATCAGTATGGCGGGAGGCCTCAGATTTGGGCAATGTTTCAGCAAAGGCAGTGAGAAGACAGGAGGCAGCAGGTGACGCAACAACTGCCCTGGAAGTAACCATTCGTTTCTGTGACTGTGGCAAGTTTTGTTTGGGCAATGGGTGCAGTTCATAGCCCCACTCATCTCCTCCCCCACCGATCGTAATTTCTGCCACATTTGCACATTCAGGACCGGGCCCGGCCAGATTCATCCATGTCTCACCCCTGGACGCTGAGTCTCCTACCGCCCCTGATTATCAATTAACCCCTCTGTACATTAAAACCTAAAAAACTGCTTTACAAAGCACAGGTGCGGACGGAGACGCTGTGACCTTCTGACAAAATCTCAGCCCCATCAGACAGATTTTTTGTCTATAAAGATCAAAGCAGTTCCTATGTGTCCCAGACAGCTTCGATTCAGGCCAATAAGCTTACTCAGACCTACACTGTACCTACCCTGACATAGGGAGTATCATCACAGGCGCATACTTTCCTGGACGGCCCCAGACAGCTCCTGCCCTGACACAGGGAGCACCATCACAGGCAGAGATTTTCCTAGATGGACCCACGCAGCTCCTACCCTGATACATGGAGCACCATTACAAGCACAGACATTCATACACAGTCCCAGGGAGATCCTGCCTTGACAAAGGGAGCACCATCACAGGCACAGTCTTTCCTACACAGACCCACGGAGCTCCTACCCTGACACGGGGAGCACCACTACAGACACAGACTGTCTTACACAGACCCAGTCAGCACCTACCTTGATCCAGGGAGCACCACCACAGGCACAGACTTTCATACACAGAACCAGTCAGCAGCTACCCTGATCGAGGAAGCAAAATCACAGGCACCGACTTAACTACACTGACCCAGGGAGTTCCTACACTGACACAGGGAGCACCGACACAGGCACAGGCTTCCCCACACAGACCCAGATAGCTCCTACCCTGATCCGGGGAGCACCTGTACAGACCAAATAACTCCTGCACTTACCCATTCGCTCCCACATAGACAAAACAATTCCTACAATGACACAGCCAGCACCTATACATGAGCCCCTACACTGACATGGACACTTCCTGCACGGGCACGGTCAGTTCCAAGAAAGGCACAGAATGTTCCTACACGGACCCAGACATTCATATGCAGACCCAGACTGCTCCTACACAGACCCAGACATTCCTACACAGGCCCAGACAGCTCCTATACAGACCCAGTCATTCATACAGAAATCCAGACAGCTCCTGCACAGACCAGACATTCCTACACAGACCCAGACATTCATACACAAATCCAGACAGTTCCTGCACAGACTCAGACATTCCTACACAGACCCAGACATCGCCTTAATAGAAACCAAAGCAAAATGCTGCAGTTGCTGGAAATCTGAAATATAAGCAGGAAATCCTGGATATACTGAACAGGTCTGTCAGCATCTGTGGAGAGAGAAACAGTTAATGTTGCTGGTTGATTGCCTTTCGTCAGCTTCTTCATATACCCTGGTTACTCCTACAAAAACCTAGAAAGAACCTACACTGACTCAGATATAACATACAGAGCCAGACAATTCCTACCCTGACACAAACAGCTCTTACACAGATTCAGATATAACATACAGACTCAGACAGCTCCTATCCTGACACAGACAGCCCTTACATAGACCCATATATAATATACAGACTAGACAGCTCGTACCCTGACACAGGCAGCTCTTACACAGACCCAGATATAACATACAGAACCAGACAGCTCCTAACCTGACACAGGCAGCTTTTACACTGACCCAGATATAACATAGAGAACCAGACAGCTCCCACCCTGACACAGGCAGCTTTTACACTGACCCAGATATAACATACATACCCAGACAGCTCCTAACCTGACACAGACAGCTCTTACACTGACCCAGATATAACATACAGAACCAGGCAGCTCCTAACCTGACACAGAGTGCTCTTACACACACACTCAGATATAACATACAGACCATACAGCTCCTACCCTGACACAGACAGCTCTTACCCACACACTGAGATATAACATACAGAACCAGACAGCTCCTAACCTGACACAGGCAGCTTTTACACTGACCCAGATATAACATACAGAACCAGGCAGCTCCTACCCTGACACAGACAGCTTTTACACTGACCCAGATATAACATACAGACCCAGACAGCTCCTAACCTGACACAGAGTGCTCTTACACACACACTCAGATATAACATACAGACCATACAGCTCCTACCCTGACACAGACAGCTCTTACCCACACACTGAGATATAACATACAGACCATACAGCTCCTACACTGACACAGACAGCTCGTACACTGTCCCAGATTTAACATACAGGCTCAGACAGCTCCTACGCTGACACATACAGCTCTTACACAGACCCAGGTAGCTCCAACAGAGACCCAGTAAGTTCTTATACAGTCCCAGAAAGCTTCTACAAAGACCTGAACAACTCTTGCACAGACCATGACCTACTGCTATGACAGTTGCTACAAGGACCCAGATATGCCCAACAAAGGCCCAGACAGCAGGTGAGGTCAGAGAATTCAGCTTAATCCAGAGATGAAGCCTGGACCTTTCCTGTTCGATAGGCTCAGCAACTCACCAAATAAGATCAGCGAACACACCACAAGCCGCGTAATGATCCTGGGCCCATCCTGCTCTGTATGGGGCTCAGTACCACACCGGGTGATATCTGCTAACTCAGCACAAACCGGGGATGAATACAGAGAGTTTACTGATTCCTATGGCTCAGTAGCACACATCATGCGATGATCTAACACACCACAGGCCGGTGATGAAGCCTGGGCCCATCCTGCTTTGTGCGGCTCAATATCATGCCGGGTGAGATCAGCTGATGAAGCACAGGCCAGTGTAGGAACCTCGGCCCTTCCTACTTTCTGTGGAGCCCGGCAGCACACTGGGTGAGATCATCGAACTTCACATAATTTCCCCTGCAGCTCGGGGTTAGTCTGCTCTGTAAATGTTACAAAAAATCTTCAGTGTATTTCACTCCGTGTCCAGCCCTGTGAGGTCTCCCCTGGTGTGTCAGCTTTCTATGTTTATAAACACTTCAACAGATCATTAACATAACCTGACCTCCGAGATCTGGTCGGGTCCCATTCCCACGGAGTGAGGAATGAGCGGAGTCCACCCGGGTTTAAATTTTCTTCCAAAAGAGTGACACAAAGCATCATTAACGGGAGGCCAGAATAGCTCAGTTGGGAGAGCGTTCGACTGAAGATCGGAAGGTCCCTGGTTTCGGCCGTTTTAAATTATTTTGTGTCTCTTTCTCTGGTCCGATTCTCGAACAGAATGATGTACACTGACGTTATTTATCTGCCACTGAATTATTGGGTTGGAATAGAGAGTAATCAAGGATGGGAAATATTTACATTTCCTGTATTTAGATCTGTTTCCCTCTCTCCTTCTACACTTTTCTCTGTTTTTCTTTTCTGTCTCTCGGGTGAACATTTGATTTGATGCATTTGTCCTAAACAGATGTTATAGAGTTATAAAGTGGTGATATTGGGGGGTTTAATTACCCAAATATCGATTGGGATAATGCTAGTGTAAAGGGAAACTAGGGGGAGGAATTTCTGAAATGTGATCAGGAGAATTTCCACGACCAATATGTTCTTGGCCCAACTAGGAAGGAAGTCTTTCTGGATCTGATGCTGGGGAATGAGGTGGGGCAGGTCGACCAGGTGTCTGTGGGAGAACACTTGGGTATGAGTGATCATCGTATCATAAGATTTAGATTAGCAATGGAGAGGAGCAAGGAACAATCTGGAGTGGAACATCTAAAGTGGAATAGGGCTAACTTCAAGGGGATGTGATAGGATCCAGTCAGGATAAACTGGCACCAAACACATACAGGAAAAACTGTAACTGAACAATGTAAAATCTGTGTGTTATATTGCAAATTATTACACAGACTACAAGAGTAAACTTTAACAGGACTTTACTATTCGAAGGTCAGGGCGAATCTGCCCAATCACTCATTACACAGCACTTATATACCGGTGTGGTCACCACCGGTATTACAGTATACTGCAGCCAAGATAAGTAGTGCAACACCTAAAATAATTCTCTTAAAGGTGGACGGTTACATACAATAGTTCGCTTAAAGGTAGAACAGTTACATACACCACAATCCTCCCTTTTTAGCTTACAACATACTTATTCCCCATTAAACATAACATCATAACATATATCCAACTTCATGTAAAAACAGTTCACAGATGTAGTCTCTGCGGAAAACAGTTCACAGATTCAGTCTCTGCGGAAAACAGTTCACAGATTCAGTCTCTGTGGAAAACAGTTCACAGATTCAGTCTCTGTGGAGGCGCCTCCTGTGCTTCTTGACTCGGTCTGGACAACGCCTCGGTGGTGTAGCAGTTCCCTGTGGTGTAGTCAGTTCACTTTGCTGGGGTGACTCATCCAATAGTCCTTCACTGGACTTAGCCGCTTGAACTTCCGTCACTTCTGAACCAGCATTGCTGACTTCTAAAAGCTTGAGTACCTTGGGAAGTTTTTCTACTTCCAAACGGATTTGACTCAGTTCGGAAGGACCACGTGCGTGACCTGGTAGAGGTGATAATGGTTCAGATGGGTCATCATCTTCTGCTTCGTCTTTTCCTTTCCTGCTTCTTGGAGACTCTCTGGGCTCCACTGTCAGCTGCCAGCTGCATGCACAGTTCCTCCTTCTCTTCCTCCTTTTTCCGTAGTAGCGCCACCATCTCCCGGTGTTCCTTAGACTTTTTGTGATTCTTCATGGTTTTTGCACTTTGGGAGTTTTCATCACAAGCTGGGCAGAACAGGTCATCGTAATATTCGGTGTCGCCCAACAGGTCATGGTAATATTCGGTGTCATCCTGAGCTAGGCCAGCGAGAGGGTCTTCTATTTCCTCCATACCCAGCTGGACGTTAGCCAGCTTTTGTTCCAAATCCAGACATCTTTCCTGAAGAGACTTCTTCATGCGTTCAGCTTCATCCAGCTTTTTCTGGACTTTCTGCAAGTCTTTTACTAATGACATCATTTGTGATTTCAATACTTCAACTTCATTCGGAGATTGATTGATCGGACTATTCAATCCCTCTACTGGAGCAGCTGTTTCAGCATTCTGTTGTTCTACATTGACGTGATTCAGCGTACTTTTGGCATCCAAGGGCTGCTCTGCTGCAGTCTTCTCAGTCTTTGTTGCAACCTCAGCTATTTCAATAACTTTTGAGAGCTCCGAACCCCTTTCCTTTGAAGATTGAAGCTCGTGTTCAAGTTCTTCCCATTTCAGAGTCTTGTCCCTCAGCATATGAAGGAGTTGGCTGACCGTTAACTCTTCTGACATCAGACGTTTCCCAGTATCGTCATCCTGTGTTTTTGACGGATAGGCTACAGGGCTGTTTGTAACCTAGCACTGGGGCCCCTTTGCTGCTTTTAATTCTCCATCATCTGCAGCCTCCACCATTCGAATTTCAACAAATGAATCGTCCGGTGATGCTGCACCCAACTTCAGTAGGAGCTCGGAATTCATGGCAACCAAATCAGCCTTTTCTGCCTGCAACCTGCTAACAAGCGCCTTCAGTTGCTGAACATCTTGCTCCACCAGATTAGAGCACGCACCTTCAGAAACCGAATCAGCTTTGATTCGTTTGGCCTCCTCGTGCGGACGGTTTGTGTGCTCCTGCTCCATTTTCTCCATCAGCTGCTTCTGTTGTCTTTCCAGATCCTCCCACTCTGTGTCAAAGAACTTTTCTGTTGCATTCATCTCTTGCTCAAGATGGCGAATCATTTGTTCTAATTGCTGTTGTAGTTTGAAATGGAGTTGAGTTCGAGCCCGGTGTTCCTCAGAAATGTGCATGTCTGTAGACTGGACAGACTCAGAATTCTCTGTCAAACTATGTTGTTGTTGTTCAGTGGAATTCTGTTCTGAAACTTTGTTCTCCTCTGAAGCATAAGCATTTATGCACTCCTTCGTTTTTCCAACATTAGTCTGCAAGTCCATTTTAGCCTTGTCTTTTGCACATGGGTTGGTCTTACCATCATCAGTTCCAGAGTCTGAGCTGATTGTCTTCACCGAGTTCTCACTCTTTATGGCTTTTAGGAAGTGCCTGTCCATATTTATTTTCTTGATCCACTCCCGTCCCAGAAGTGGTGGACCCCCCTCAGGTAGTACATATAAGTCCATTCCTTGGTGTTCTTTGCCCTTGTCTCTCACCTTGACTTTTATCTTTCCGATGGGGTATACTCTTCGCCCCGTGTATGTCTGCAATACGATCTTGGTATCTCTCAAGGGTATATGTGAGAATAGCCGGTTGTAATCCCTTCGATTTATGACTGATAGGGATGATCCTGTGTCCAATTCCATTTTTACTTGGACTCCGGCTATTTTTAGCATGACCCAGATAGTTTGTAGGTCAGCTTCCTTACTCACATTGTGAATTCCCAGACTACCCAGTTCCTGGCCGTTTGGGTCTGAATCCGAATTCTGTTCATCCGAACTCTTCTCAGCCACCTTGTGTACCTTGCTGTACTTTTCCTGCGGTGACTTTTTTGTTGTTGCTGGTCTTCTTTCCTGACCGGCATACTTTAGCTATGTGACCAAGCTTGCCACATTTTCTACATTCCTGGTTTTTAAACCAGCATTGGTTCTGGTCGTGTGTTGTCTTCCCACAACGATAACATTTCGTTGTACCCGAAGTCATTTGATCCACGCTGAGTACCGCTGCCTTCAGCTGCATTTCTGCAGTGCCTCTCGCTGTGGCTTCGTGCGATGCTGCAATAAGGACAGCCTTATCAAGTGTAAGATCGTTCTCTTCTAGCAGTCGCTTTTGTGTTCCTTCCTTCGACAACCCGCACACGAACTTGTCTCTCAATGCCTCTGTCATATTTTCCCCAAACTGACAGTATTTCGCTAATCTATGCAGTTCAACCAAGTATTCCGCGTTGCTTTCCTCTTTCCGTTGCGTTCTCGCATAAAATTTGAATCGTTCCGCCAACATCAGCGGTGTGGGGTTCAAATGATCCTTCAGGACAGCAACAATATTAGCGAAAGTCTGATCCGCCGGTTTAGCTGGTGATAGAAGATGCTTCAATAGCCCGTATGTCTTCGCCCCCATTGAGTTTAGTAAGGTTAGAGCTTTATCAGCATCTGCTATTTTATTGGCCTCACAATATATCTCGATGCGTCCTACATACGTGGCCCAATCTTCCACCTCAGAATCGAAGTCGTTGATGTTACTATGCTTAGGCATCTTCACTATCTTTCTGAGAAACAACAACGAATTTGTTCGTTACTTTTTTTTTCCAAAAATGGCGGTTTCCCGCGCTTCTCTTCTTCCCCGCCCACTTTCAAAATGGCGGTTTCCCGCTCCTGCCTTCTTCCCCGCCTACTGGCGGCTTCCCGCGTTTCTTCCCCTGGCGGGAGGGGTAAGCTTTGCTCTCGGGCGACGACCGCTGGCTTTCGGGGTTCGCAGCCTGCGCGCCGGCTTCAGTGCGTTCTTTGTTCCCTTTTCTCGGCAGGGCAACCGGCGCTGCAGACAACCCTTTGGCGGCGAACAGTTCCAACCGCTGGGCGGAATCTCGCTCGGTCTACCTCGCTCGGTCCCGTTACCCCTCGCTCGGGCTCTGTCTCTCCCGCTCGCTCGGGCTCTGTCTCTCCCTCAGCGGCTTCCAATCACGCCTCCCAGCCCTCTCGCAGTCTGGTCCTTTCCTATTTTTTTAAAATTTCTTCCCGCACCTTACGATCCCGGTCGCAGCGCCTCGCGGCCTCGGTAGCTGCCCGGCCTTTTTCGCTGGTCGCGGTCGAGCTGTCTCACGATGCTGTTGCATCTCCCAGCCCGCTTGTAGCCCGGTCTCTCACACCGGCTGCGTTGCCGCTTGTAGCCCGGTCTCTCACACCGGCTGCGTTCCCACTTTTACCGCAGCTTCCGTGCCCTACGCTGCCCCAGTCTCAGC
The DNA here is from genome assembly GCF_052327205.1 of Somniosus microcephalus. Lineage (NCBI taxonomy): Eukaryota > Metazoa > Chordata > Chondrichthyes > Squaliformes > Somniosidae > Somniosus > Somniosus microcephalus. The sequence goes on along the minus strand of NW_028225179.1, from coordinate 27,890,578 downwards.
GTCTCTGGCCCCGACTTCTGTCCAGCTCCTTTCCCCAGACCGTGGTCGAGTTCACCACCCTTATACTCCGTTTCTTTTTATTTCCCCCCTACTCACAGTCAACGTGGCCGACATGCTTCTCGTGGCTGATCGGCTCACTCACCACCGTGACAGAAGGGACGATCACTGCCTGTTGCTGATGGAAGGCTTCGTGTCTGAATTCTTCCTTCTTCCTTGCTCTGCAGTCTCGAGTCTTCTCTCAGCAGAACGACGAGGGCGGATGCCTCTTCTCAATGCTCGTTAACTGCTTCGGATGTATCGCTGCCGCAGGGTAAGATCGAACTCATCGCCACTGTAAAATCTGTGTGTTATATTGCAAATTATTACACAGACTACAAGAGTAAACTTTAACAGGACTTTACTATTCGAAGGTCAGGGCGAATCTGCCCAATCACTCATTACACAGCACTTATATACTGGTGTGGTCACCACCGGTATTACAGTATACCGCAGCCAAGATAAGTAGTGCAACACCTAAAATAGTTCTCTTAACGGTGGACGGTTACATACAATAGTTCTCTTAAAGGTAGAAAAGTTACATACACTACAAACAATGGGTGATCTTTAAGGAGGAGATGTTCCAAGTACAGGCTAGGTACATTCTAACAAGTGGGAAAAGTAAGGGAACCAAAGCAAGGGCTCCTTGGATGACGAGGGAGATAGAGATGATTATTAAAAAAAGAGGGTGTATGATGAATGACATGTGAATATTTCAAGGGAGAACCAGAACAAATACAATAAGTTGAGCGGGGAAGTGAAGATGAAAATAAGATTGGCAAAGAGAATATGAGAGTAGAATGGTGGGTAACATAAAAGGGAACTCAAAAATCTTCTACCGGCATGTAAACAGTAAATGGGTTGTAAGAGGTGGGATGGGATGGCCTACTCCTGCTCCTATCTTCTATGTTTCTATGTTTCTATGTAAATATCTGTTCCATTTCCTGCCTTTGTCCAGTTCTAATGTAAGGTCAGTGACCTAAAACATTAACTCTGTTTCTCTGTTCGCAGATGCTGCCTGACCTGTTGAGTATTTCCAGCATTTTCTGTTTTTATTCTGCAACAATATCCAGTGATTTCCTCACTGAGGCAAGTAAAACGTTTCATTTCATTCGGTCCTCGCCAACTGTTGCTGGAAGGTCGAGTGACCTGGATTCAATCTCCACGGATTTTACTGTCGCTGTGCTTGGTATATGAGGAGGCTACGCCGGGCCGTATTGTAACTTGCATCCCAAGAATGGACAGCAATGTGCTGCCTTCGCTGCAGTGGGGTCCCCCAATGGTGGGTATTAGCACCATCACTTGTCATCATGTTATATATAAATGACCTGGACATGGGTATCAGGAGTAAATATCAAAGTTTGCTGATGGTTTGGCAATGTCGTAAATGTTGAGCAGCACAGTATTCGGCTCCGGGATCCTTTATTTTATAAATAGGGAAATAGAGTACACAAGCAAGGAATCTATGCTCAAACTTCACAAAACACCATTTAGGCACAAGCTGGAGTATTGAGGCAAATTCTGGGCACCACAGTGAGGAAGGATGTCAAGGCCTCAGAGAGTGTGCAGTAGAGATTTACTAGAATGGCACAAGGCATGAAAGACTGCTGTTATGTGTAGGGATGAGGAAACATTAATACACAGTGATTTATATGATCTGTAATGCACTGCCAGAAAGGGTAATGGAAGCAGATTCAATAGTAACTTTCAAAAGGTAATTGGACAAATACTGGAAATAAATACTGAAATCACAGGGGAGTGGGGTTAATTGGTTCGCTCTTTCAAAGAGCTGGCACAGGCACGATGGGCCGAATTCCCATTTCTATGCTGTAATATTCAATCATTCTATATTATCGACCTCCACAGCGTCACCTGTAGGGGGAAGATGCAAAGCTCTGCACAACTCTGCTTCAGTGGGATCTTGTTCCCCAGAGATGGGCTGCAATGCGCTGTCTGAGGCCACATTCGCTGATTATTGCCAGCAGCTGGTGCTTGAAGAGAGCTGCTTTTCGTGGCCTCACTCATTAGGGGATCTGGAAAACAGCAACTAAACGATGGATTTGATGGCATGTCTGAAATGCAGCTTCGAACAATTGTTATTAACAGAGGCAGTCCTGCAGGATCTTATAATGATCTCTCAAATATTAACTGAAACCAATCAGGATGTAAGTATCATTTTTCTTTTCCAAAATAAATGGTGTGACTTTCATTGTAGAAACATAGAGAGAGTCTGGCCTGGCTCACTGCGGAAATATCCATGTCACAGTGAACCAGCTCTCCAGCAACCAGTGCAGCCTCCCATCCGGCCTTTTTCTGTTAAGTCGAATTATGATTTCCGTGAAGCCAATCTCAGGCTTTTATATATTTTTGACGTGCCTGCTATCCGATCGCAGGGTAAATGGTGGGAATGTCAGCCCTGCCCAGCTGGCAATGTTTGCAGCACATTTCATATCAGTCAAAACACACGGTGAAACCTGAAACTGTGAGACAATAAGGTAAAGATTACACGATCATTCGAGGAACCGTTAATTTTTGAACTCGCGGCCGACCATGTTAACTGATTGTGCCACAGAGGCACAACCCTTTCCATACTGAATCACTAATTCACCGAGCTACAGCATCAAGTTACAGCGACCAATAAGGATCGAACATGTATTACGAATTACTTTCGGTTTGATGCAGATAAGCGAAGCACTGCAGACTGTATTTTGTACCTTCCGAATACCAACGCTCTGTCACTCCAGCGCGCAGTTCTATTCCCGTTCCCAGCCCTCTTTCACAGTTCGATGACTTCCATCGTATATCAAAGTTTGCTGACGACACTAAGTTAGGCGGCATAGTAAGTACTGTAGGTGGGAACAGAAATTTGCTAAAGGAACATTGATAGATTAAGAGAGTGGGAAAATCTGTGGCTGACGTGGTTCAATGTGGGGAACTGTGAGATCATCCACTTTCGAACTAAGAACGGTGGATTAGAGTAATTTCAAAATGGTGAGAAGTTAGGAACTGTGGAGGAGCAGCAAGATTTAAAAGTCCACGTACAGTAATTACTTCAAACTACCGGACACGTTCAAAAAATGCAAGGTTCATGGAATATTAGCCTTAATCTCAAGATGGCGGGAATGCAAAGGGGCGGAAGTGCTGCTGGAGGTCTACAGGAAAGATAGGGAAATGGTGCAGGAGGAGGAGTAGCCTTAGTGATTCAGGATGAAATCAGTTCAATGTTAAGAGAGGATATCACGAGAGGTAAACAGATAGTGGAGAATTTATGGTTAGAATTAAGAAATAGGAAAGGATTTAAGACTGAGGGATTAAGAAAGTGGGATTTGTGTATAGGCCCCCTGGTCGCAGGTCTGAAGGGCTAGATTGTATAAATGCAGCGATTAGACAAGCGTGTCATAAAGGCAGAGTGTTATTAATGGGGGATATTAACATTCATATCGATGGGATAAGCAGTCTAGCACATATCAGAAACATAGAAACATAGAAAAACAAAAAGCAGGAAATGGAATGGCTGAGAGCGCTAAACTGGTGAGAGGAGGTGGCCGCGAGGTTAAGGCGATCGACTCCTAGTCTATTTTGCGCTTCACGTGCGGGTTCGAAACCCATCCTCGTCGTTCTTGTGTTGCATGTTTGATGCTGATACACTTTCCGAGCATTTCAATTAATCTTGCTTAAAGTAGGCTTTGAAATGAAATTTCTTCAAAACCGCCCTGGTGCCTCTGGTCTGTGCCACTGCACTGCTTGTATCTTGTTAAAATGAAAACAGACCACTGGAATTCTTCAACTTCTTGAATGAAGGTAGAGCAGAGATCGTGAATCGGAGATTGAGAACCCATTATTCCTCTGAGGTTGGCACCGAATGAAAGACTAGCGGGAACAGTGGCAAATGATTAGGGAGCAGAAACATAAATGTCTCCTTTAGGAGGCAATGTAAATTCAAAATAGTTATCAACCTTAATGATGAGATTTTCTGTTGAGAGATAAATAATGGGCGATAAATCTTCTTTCTTTTCGAATCTGAGGCCCCGATTTAACATCTTACTAGAAAGACGGCACCGCCGACAGTGCAGCACTACCTCAGTACTGCACTGGAGTGTCAGCCTGGATTATGTGCTCAAGTCTCTGGAGTGGGGCTTGAGTTTGCTGCCGCTGAGCGACGGCTGACACCTAAACTCAGTTCATTTGGCTGGAGTAAGAAGACGGAGATAAAGGCAAAAATGATAACAGAGTAAACCTTCAACTAGCGTCAAAGAATAAACCGGGCTTCGTAATCGGCCGCCCGTTATAGAACCAGCCGGATTGATGTTGCCATCGATTTCATAAGCATTGAAAATCAGGCCTGTCTATAATGGGCGGGGTCGTGGTCAGTTGCGAATCACTCTGGGTCTGTTTAAACCGGGAGTGCCCACAGTCCCGGAACATTCTATGTCTGTTTAAAACGGCAGAGCTCACAGTCTCGGATCATTCCGTGTTTTTAAAAGTAGAGCGATTTCAGCTTTGATGACCGAGTTGTTGAGTTTAACTAAAGGCAACGGGGCTCGTCCGGGATCTCTCGCATTTTAAGCAGTAAATTTCCCAAAGCGAGAATCATACCCCTAGACCAACGAGCCGCTATTACTACACTCCAAGTTGCATTGAGTTTCCCTGTGCCCGTGTGAACCCAGCTCGCAGAGGACCTGTTCATTCAGCTGAAATATGTTGATATTTTCCTTAATCCACTTCTTTCTTCGAGCAGTTTCCTTGATTCTGCTCAAAATTCTCATCAATAGAAGAGGGTCAAAGGCCTGAGCGGCTGCGTGGCCTAATGGGTAAGGCATCTGACTGTGGGTTGCGAGTTATTTAGCTATCAGAAAATTGCAGGTTCGAGTCCTGCTGTGGGCAATTAATTAACTGTGTGACACTTTTTCTGTTCTGGCACTGGCTTCAAACCGACCATTTTTGTCAGTCACTCACCTGAAGCAACGGAAGGCCTTTTGCTTACATTAAGCTGATTGTACATTTTCAACATTGTAGATCTGTGTGTACGGGCAGGATAAGCGATGAAGTGCACTTTCTTTCAGGGTGTTTCTGCTTTGATGCAAAAAGCAGGAAATGGAATATCTGAGAACAGCCCACCGGTGAGGCAAGGTGGCCGAGAGGTTAAGGCTAATGGGCTGCTAATCCATTGTTTGCTGCTCCCGTGGGTTCGAATCCCATTTTCTTCATTACTGTGTTGTACGTTTGAGGCCGATACACTTTCTGAGCATTTTACTAAATCTTGCAAAAAATAGGCTTAGAAATGCAATTTTGTCAAAACCGCCTTGGTGCTTCTGATCTGTGCCACTGCATTGCTTGTATCTTGTTAAAATGAAAACAGACCACTGGAATTCTTCAACTTCTTGAATGAAGGTGCAGCAGAGACCGTGAATCGGAGATTGAGAACCCATTATTCCTCTAAGATTGGCACCGAATGAAACACTAGCAGGGACAGAAGCAATGATTAGGGAGCAGAAACATCAATTTCTCCTTTAAGAGGCAATATAAATTCAAAAATATTTATCAACCTTAATGACGAGATTTTCTGTTGAGAGATAAATAATAGGCGATAAATCTTCCTTCTTTTTGGCATAATCTCATGGGATCTGAGGACCCGGTTTAACATCTTACTAGAAAGAAGGCACTGCCGACAGTGCAGCACTACCTCAGTACTGCACTGGAGTGTCAGCCTGGATTATGTGCTCAATTCTCTGGAGTGGGGCTTGAGTTTGCTACCGCTGAGCCACGGCTGACACCTAAACTCAGTTCATTTGGCTGGAGTGAAATGACGGAGATAAAGGGAAAAATAATAACGGAGTAAACCTTCAACTTGGTGTCAAAGAATAAACTGGGCATCGGAATCAGCCGCCCATTATAGAAACAGCCGGATTGATGTTGCCATCGATTTCATAAGCATTGAAAATCAGGCCTGTCTATAATGGGCGGGGTCGTGGTCAGTTGCGAATCACGCTGGGTCTGTATAAACTGCGAGTGCTCACAGTCCCGGATCATTCTGTTTCTGTTTAAAACGGCAGAGCTCACAGTCCCGGATCATTCCGTGTTTTAAAAAGTGGAGCAATTTCAGCTTTGATTACCGAGTTTTTCCAAATGCAGCGGGACTCAATTCGGGATTTGAACACGGAACTTTTCGCATTTTAAGTAGTAAATTTCCCGAAGCGAGAATCATACCCCTAGACCAACGAGCCGCCTGTACTGTGCTCCAAGTTGCATTGAGTTTCGCTGCACCCGTGCAAACCCAGCTCGCAGAGGACCTGTTCATTCAGCTGAAATATGTTGATCTTTTCCTCAATCCACTTCTTTTTTTGAGCAGTTTCCTTGATTCTGTTCACAATTCTCACCAATAGAAGAGCTTTAGCGGCATCAGCGGCTGCATGGCCTAATAAATGCGGTACTTTAATGTAACACAGCATAGGCAACCAATCAGTGAAGATGCATACGGACCAAGGACCAATCAGGTGGAAGCAATGAATTTTGAATAAGCTGGACATATGTGTTGTCATGTATACAAATGTAGTATTTGCTGTACCAATTTGGAGAAGTCTGGCTAAGACAGAGCAGATTGTCTCCCCACTGGTGTAATAAAGAGGACTTGATTGTCGATCCGAAAACCTTGTGTCGAGTGTTGGTTTCAAATACTCCACAACACTTCTATAATTATTAATTACTTAGAAAACACAATAGCGTGTCATGTATCCAAGTTTGCCGATGATGCAAAGGATGGTGGTACGGTAAGTCGTTTAGAGAGCAGCATATAATAACAAAGATATATTGATTGATTAAGTGAATGATCGAAACAGTGGCTGATGGATTTTATTGCAGGTCAGTATTTCGTTATTCATTTTAGACCTAAAAGCAGATCCGAGTATTAATTACATGGTGCACAGTTCGGAACAGTGGAGTTCCAAAGTGATTTCGGGTCCATGTACACAGACCGCTAAAATGTAGCAGTAAGGTACAGAAATAATCAAAAAATCTGATAGCATTTAGGCTTTGTAACGAGAGGCTAGAATATAAAGGAGAGGAAGTTATTCTACAGCTATACAGAGATCTGGTTAGACCACATCTGGAGTACTGTGTACAGCTCTGGGCACCGTCCGTTAGAAAGGATAGATTGACATTGGAGGGAGTGCAGTGCACATTCACCAGAACGTTACCAGCGCTCCAATGGTTAAAATATGAGGAGAGATTACATAAACTGGGCGTGTACTTCCTGGAATATAGAAGGTTGTGGAGATTTGATTGAGGTTTTTAAGATTTTGAAACGAATTGATAAGCTAGATAGAGAGAAACCTTTATTCACCGTTGGTGGCGGAGTCTAGGACAAGGGGACATAATCGTAAAATCGGAGGCAGGCCATTCGGGAAGGAAGTTAGGAAGCATTTCTTCACACGAAAGTTGGAAGCAGTGTGGAACTCTCTCCCACACAATAGCAGTATATGCCAGCTCAACTAATAATGTAAATCTGAGATGGGTAAGTCTTTGCTAGACACGGGCTAAAAGGATCTGGAGCCAAAGCAGTTGGATGGAGTTAAGACACAGCTCAGACAGGAATTCAGTGAATGGCGAACAGGCTCAAGGGGCTGAATGCCTCCTGTGGTTCCTATGTTCAGAACACCAATTGTAAAGGGTGTTTTGAAGGGTGAATTATAAATATGGTACCATCCCTTGCAGAGATAATAAGCGTTTTCACACCAAAAACAGCTTTAGGTGTCAGTTTCAACTCCATTGCCTGAGCATCTACCAGGAGTGGGGTTCGAACCCATGTGGACACACAGTCCATTGGATCTTAAGTCCAACGCCTTAACTACTCGGCCATCCTGGTGACAGGAGCCTTTCCATGCAGTGCTTGAAAATTCGACAAATCCCTTGCAGACTCTAAATTTAGTTTTCAGCGCAGAGTAAACTTCACATCAGCATAATCTGAAAATGTGAGAGGATAAAGACATTTTCTAAAACTACGGATGGTGAAAAGCTGAACTGTAAAAGTACAGTAGCTGGGCAAGTAACGCGTTGATCTGACCGCTCGTAACTGGACAAGAAAAACCATGGCCTTTAGCCCACAGAACATGTAACCCTCCGGTCAACACCAACTCCTTTGAAGGAAGAATGTTAAAATGCACGTCAAACATCCAGGATCAGCAAGCTCTAAACTGTGCCAGCGCTTAAAGGGTTAACTCATGAGATGCAGAATAAAATGATGTGGGGGAGCGATGGGGAGAGTGATGGAGAGAAAGTAATAGTTGGAGGATAAACAGAGACCCAATGAGAAAAGCTTACAGAAAGTGACTGAGACTGAGTGAGACATACAGAGAGACTGATACACGGAAAGAAAGACAGAAACAGAGAGAATTAGAGCGAATCATAGAGCGAGAAAAAGAGAAACATCACATTAAAGGTGAGAAAGTCGCTGCCGGCTCAGACGGGAATTAAAGCCATGACCTGAGGTTTACCGGTGAAAACACAAGCTCACTGAGGGAGAGCATTGTCGCATCATAGAACCATAGAATGACGCACTTTCCCCACAGCCCTGCACATTGTTCGCCATCAAGTATTTATCCAATTCCCTCCTGAAAGTGACTATTGGATCAGCGATCGGATCCACTTCCAGCAACAGTTCAGACAATGCATTCCAGATCATAACTACCCTCTGAGTAATAAAACAATTTCATCATCTCATCGCTGGTTCTTTTGCCAATTAAATTAATAATTTCAAGCTGAGCTTGATAGTTTTTTGTTAGACAAGGTAGGGATTGATTTGGAGTCAAAGCAGGTGGGTGAAGTTAAGACCCAGGTTAGCCATGATCTCACTGAATGGCGGAACAGGCTCGAAGGGTTAAATGGCCGACTCATGTTTCTATTTTCTGTCAATCGGCAGAGCGTCTGTTGTAAATGTAGGAACGCTGCCTGGAAATGTGATACATAAATATTTAAACTTCCTTTCCAATGGTTACAATTCCTGGACGAATTATCACATCCACCAGCAGCAGTGCTCGAATCCATGTGAACTGATGGACACTCGATCTTTAACTCGCATCCTTAAACCGCTCGGCCACCCTGGTGATTCAAACATCGGCGCGCATTTGTACACAATTCAAAAAATTCCTTTCACATCATAATACCAATCCATTGATAATCCCTCCCTCCCTCTCCTCCCTCGCTCTCCCCCTCCCCCTCCCTTCATCCTTGAATGGAGGACAACATAGTCCCTATCCATGACCACCCTCCTCCGCCTGACTGAACTTTTATTGAACCTACATTGAACTAATTCTCCTTTGAATCCACTCACTTCAACGAAAAAAGCCCAGCTGCTCCCACAGCTAATTTGAGGACATTTCCTCCCACCTTACTTCCTGTAAGGACTATATTCCTTTTTCTCAGTTTCTCCATCTCCGTCGCATCTCTTCTGACAATGCTACCTTCCAATATGTTCTACTTTACCTCAACCAAGGAAGCACCTCCAACATGGTGGACAGGACTCTCCACCGTGCCCCTTCCATTTCCCGCACTTCTGCTCACACCCATTCCCCTCCCTCCCAAAAGCACGATAGGGTTCCCCTTGCCCTCATCTTTCACCCCACCAGCCACCACATTCATCGGATCATCCTCCACCATTCCCACCCGCTCCAGCGTGATCCCACCACCAAACACATCTTCCCCTCCTGTCCCCTTTCAGCATTCAGAAGAGACCACTCCCTCTGCGACACTCTGGTCCACTCATCTATCACCCGACCACCCCTTCCCCTTCCCACGGGACCTGCTTCTGCAAGCGCAGGAGATGCAAAACTGGCCCTTTTACCTCCTCCCTTCCCAACGTCCAGGGACTCAAACAACCCTTCCAGGTGAAACAACGATTTACTTGCACTTCTTGCAATTTAGTAAACTGTAATTGCTGCAGACTCCTCTACGTTGGGGAGTCCACACACAGATTAGGTGATCACTTTGCAGAACACCTCAATTCAGTCTGCAAGCGTGACCCCGAGCTTCCGGTTGCTGGTCATTTTAATTCCCCGCCCCACTCTCATTCTGACCTCTCTGTCCTCAGCCTCCGATAATGTTCCACTGAAGATCAATGGCATCTCGAGGAACAGGACCTCAACTTTCGAATAGGCACTTTACAGCCTTCTGGACTCAACACTGAGTTCAGCAATTTCAGATTCTAAATCACTGCTCCCATGTTACTCGGACAGTCGCTGTTGGTAATGATTCTGCTGTTCCCTTTTACACTTCCTCTAGGCGCATATTTTACTTTACGTGGCTCATTCTCATCCCGTTTCCCTTTTGTCATGTAATCACTCCTCCCCTCCATGATGTCACAGGCCTTGAATTTGTTCTTTCCTCCCTGCCCCCTTTCCCTGCTCACAACTCTAACTTTTCCCAGTTCTGATGAAATGTTATCGACTTGAAACGTTAACTCTGTTTCTCTCTCCACTAATGCTGCCTGACCTGCTGAGCTTGTCCAGCAATTTCAGTTTTTGTTCAGATTTCCAGCATTCGCAGTATTTCGCTTTAGAAAAAGTAACATCAGTGCTATGGAGGTGAGGCTGGGTTATCAAGCGATAATGCGTCGGTCCTGTGAAGCGAAAAGTGCAGGATCAACCCCCACCCATGTGCTCATAAAAGTGCCTTGTTGACCTCCTGTTGTTCCGAGCAGCCCATCATTATCTCGGATTGGAATGATTAAGCAGGTCCACCGACCCGTGAGTTTGAAATCCATTGAATGTTCCTCAGTCCGTTGATTTTCCCAATCCTTTGCTCAATGTGTTTATCTGAAGTCACCTGCTCAAGAACATAAGAACATAAGAACATAAGAAATAGGAGCAGGAGTAGGCCAATCGGCCCCTCGAGCCTGCTCCACCATTCAATAAGATCATGGCTGATCTGATCCTAACCTCAAATCTTCTATCACTCTGCATCCACCCGAACCCATGTGATCTCCCGGGAGAGGCGAAAAACCAGATAAAGACCCAATGGCCAATTTGGGAGAAAAAAATCTGGGAAATTCCTCTCCGACCCATCTAGGCGATCGAAATTCTTCCAGGAGATCACTCTGTCCCTATATTTTCTACAGTACTTACCTTCTGTAAAGGCGATCTCCACCCCAGCCAGGAACAGGAATAAAACCATCTCCTGAAATCTAACAGAATTAGAACACAGTAGGAGCAGAACAAGGCTACACGGCCCCTGGGCCCGCTCCACTACCCACAGGGCCATGACCATTCCGAACCCAGACTCATGTCCAATTTCCTGCCCGCTCCCCGTAACCCTTTATTCCCTTTACTTCTAGGAAACTATCTATTTCTGTTTTAAATTTATTTAATGATGTAGCTTCCACAGCTTTCTGGGGCAGCAAATTCCACAAACCTACCACCCTCTGAGTGAAGAAGTTTCTCCTCATCTCAGTTTTGAATGAGCAGCCCCTTATTTTAAGATTATGCCCCCTAGTTCTAGTTTCACCCATCATTGGGAACATCCTCACCGCATCCACCCGATCAAGCCCCTTCACAATCTTATATGTTTCAATAAGATCGCCTCTCATTCTTCTGAACTCCAATGAGTAGAGTCCCAATCTACTCAACCTCTCCTCATATGACCACCCCCTCATCCCCGGGATTAACCGAGTGAACCTTCTTTGTACTGACTTACCACAGGACTAAATAAACCACACCGAGGCAGAGGATTGAGCATTCTGGAGTAACACAGAGCTGAAGGAGGCTATTCGGACCATCAGGTCTGTGCCGGATTTGTGAAAGATCTATTCAATTTGAGTCACCACCCTGCACTTCCACAGAGTCCTGCAATTTTTTTCCCGTCAATCATTTTTCCAAATCACTTTTGAAAGTTACTATTGAATCTGCTTCGATCTCCCAAGTTGATATAAGAATGCAAACCAGAGTGAAATGGTGCTGGGATAGTTGGACCAGTGAATCATCTTACAGCATTCTAACATAAATCATCTTAAATCATTCAAACATTTCCCCCCTTTAGACCCAGAATTTGAGCAATCATTCTGAGCCAATTAACTTTCTTTCTGTCTTTACCGTCGATCTGCTTGGAGTTTACAGTCGATTACTGTTACATTGATGTCAGCACACCGAACATGTCTGCACGGCTCCAACGGTTCCTTTGGTATTATTTCATTGGATGATAATTATTCCTGAGTTCCCCCGCACTTCAGGCTTGGGAGAGCTCTCTGCTGACCCGACTCCTTGTTTTTCCTCTTCAATTGTGTAAGGTTTTATCTGAGCAATACATAAACAATGATGACCGGGACCAGTAGACGGCATTGGAAAATAACTAACAGTTCCGAAATAATTCAGACCAATGGGTGTATCGAGATGTTATTGACCTGCTCGCACCGTGATTTCCTTCCCACCCCCTCTATCTCTGTTAGCAGATTTTCATTTTCCTGGTGTAGTTGGTGCAGGTGTTTTACTGAGATCTCGGCTAGTTCTATAATCTCTTTAAGTTTTAGTGTCGTGTGTGGGGTGGCGGAGGGGCGTCCAGTGGATATCCAAATCCAATCAATATTTTGTCAGTGTCTGAGAGCATATCACCGTGCACTGTGCTGTTAGTAACATCATGCTTGGTCACTGGTATCAGGATCTCATGATGTTTCTTGGTGACCTGGGTTGGTTCAAAGCAGAAAGAGGAGTGGGTGACAGGGCAGGTGAGGGGTCCGTATTCACAGAGGCTGCGGCCGTAGCGACACAATAGCACCCCTGTGCGACACAACTAGCATTAGTTTATCTCTGGTGCCAGCTTGTTCCAAACATGGTGCAATTTTGAGTTTATTTATTCCAAACAAAACCCCCATAGTGTTTCGTTAACTTCTCTCAGGTGATATCAACACATCCTTTGATTAAAGGCCATCCTGCCATGTCTGTCGCTGTCCATCCTTCATTTACTTGCACCATGCACGGTGGGAAGGGCTGATATTCATGATGCAATTTCTCCTCCAATATCCGAACTGATTCTACTGACCATACTTTTATGTATCCATGGGTCGCTTGTATTGTCAGGGCAGGAATGATCCCTCCCAGACCCTTCAGTTTACCAGGGCACGGGTGAGACGTTGCCCAGACTCTGCCCAACCTCCTGAGTTCACAATGGAAAGCGTGACGTCGACACCTTCCATTCTACCAGCTGTTTATTTGTCACAAAGTTGGGGATTAGGTTGTTCTTGATATCACCCAATCCCTGTTGTATGGGGGAAAGAAGGAATATCCCATACATGGTACAGGCAACTCCCTTTGAGGCGTCACTTGAAGCCTGAGCATCCACGTGGATGGTGCACTAATTCTGTCCTGCAAACACTCGGTCCATCACTGAGAACAACACCTGTCTAATCTCCCCTCCCCGGCCCTCGAACATCTGGTTCTCCTTTAGAGACATTCCTTTAAGCTGCCGTTGCATCTTTTCCTCACTTTCAGCCAAGGAATCAATGGCCATCTTATAGCATTTGGCAGTGCCACCCAGCTCAATAACCAACCACTGCTCCCAGCACAATTACAATAACCAACCACTGCCCACAGCTACAGCACCCAACCACTGCCCCCTGGCTCCAATACCCAACCACTGCTCCCACCAAAGCTACAATAGCCAACCACTGCACCCAGCTCCAATACCCAACCATTGACCACACCCCCAATACCCAACTATTGCCCCCGGCTCCAATACCCAACCACTGCTCCCACCACAGCCACAATACCCAACCATTGCCCCAGGCTCCAATATATAGCCACTGCTCCCTCACAGCTACAATACCCAACCATTACCCCCGGCTCCAATGACCAACCATTGCCCTCAGCCCCAATACCCAACCATTGCCCCCAGCTCCAATACCCAACCATTACTCCTCAGCTCCAATACTCAACCATCCCCCCACTGCACCACGCCCGCCGCTTGGCTCCAATACTCAAACATTCATCCACTGCACCATACGTGACCCCCCAGCTCCACTACGCAAGCATTCAACCACTGCCCCTCGGTACCAATACCCAAACATTCACCCACTGCTCCCCGGCTCCAATACTCAACCATTCACACACTGACCCCCGGCCTCAGTACCCAACTATTCACCGACTGGCCCCCGCCTCCAGTACCCAATCATTCAACCAATGCCCACGGGTACCAATACCCAACCATTCACCCCGTGCCCCCTCAGCTCCAGCACACAGCCATTCACCCGCTGCCCCCCGACTCCAATACCCAACCATTCACCCACTGCCCCCCGGCTCCAATACCCAACCATTCACCCACTGCCCCCCGGCTCCAATATCCAACCATTCACCCACTGCCCCTGCGGCTCCAATACCCAACATCCACCCACTGCCCGCGGATCCAATACCCAACCATTCATCCAATGCCCCCCCCGACTCCAATACCCAACCGTGCACCCACTGCCCCCCGGCTCCAATACCCAGCCATTCACCCACTGCCCCTCGGCTCCAATACCCAACCATTCAACCACTGCCCCCCGGCTCCCATACCCAACCATTCACCCACTGCCCCCTCAGCTCCAGTACCCAACCATTCACTCACTGCCCCCCTGCTCCAATACACAACCATTCATCCAATGCCCCCCCGACTCCTATACCCAACCATTCACCCACTGCCCCACCGGCTCCAATACCCAACCATTCACCCACTGCCCCCCGGCTCCAATACCCAAACATTCACCCACAGATCCCCCAACTCCAATACCCAACCATTCACCCACTGCCCCCCGGCTCCAATACCCAGACATTCACCCACAGATCCCCCAACTCCAATACCCAAACATTCACCCACTGCCCCCCAGCTCCAATACCCAACCAGGTGTTGTACATATGTGGTTTTGCTTATAAATACCTGAGCTTAAAGTAAAGGATTTTAGATACTTGCTTGTGATAAATACACGAATTGAGTACAGCTTGTATTCTGGTAATTACTTGTAACTTCTTGTGGATTTTTAAGTAATAGAAGTTTCACAGATTCATTGGGTTTTGTGTTGGCTGTTACACGGGTCTGAACTCTATAAACTGTCAGACAATCAGAACATCTTACAGATCCCATCAGCACCAGTTCTCCAGCCACACGTTAGCATGTCTTATCTTACTTCTCCTATAAGTTCCAGGACGTGACTCTGGGAGTAATCCAGAGGTAACTACCTTTTTTGGTCCTGTAGTTTAACTTCCTCCCTTGCTCTGGAAAATCTGTCTGTAGGACCACAGCCCGTTTCCTATCACCGTCATTGGATCCAATATGGATCATGGCTGCTGGCATTTCAATAGCCCCTCCCAAAATGTTATGCACCCTACCAGTAATGTGCATGACCCTGGCATCAGGGAGGCAAAACACCCTGTGCGACTCACGATGATGGATGCTGTAATGCCTGTCTATCCCCCCTGAATATCGAATCCCAAAGGACTACTGCATGTGTTTGCTTTGCTGCACCCCCCTTTGCAGCCATTTGCCCCACGAAGCTGTTTAGCAGATTCACCCAACTCTCCCTTCACCAAGCTATTCGCTCTAGGATGCACTCCCCCGAGGTGTCGTCACCATCACCGGTATCAGCACGAAAAACCAGGTTGAGAGTGCCAGATTCGCGGGATATTCCTGCACGGCCTGCCTCTTCCTAACCTGCTGGCTGGCCACCCACTTACTCCCCACCTGAACTCTCTGTAGCTGCGGGGTTACCACCTCCTGCAGTTTTTTCTGTGGGGAATTGCCAACCTCCCGAATGCCCAGCAGTGACTCCCGCCGCTCCTCCATCTCAGAAACCCTGAGCTCGAGCAACTGGAGGCTTTTCCTGCACACGTGGTTGTCCAGGACACGGGAAACTTTCTGGGGCTGCTAAATGCCACAAGAATTGAAGGCAACGGGTCTCAGCTGCCCCTTGATCTTGATTACAATTGGACCTGTATTTGAAGTGAACTAATTTCCAGGGTTATGAGTAAAACGCTGGGGTCTGGGTTCAAATTTCGCATCTCCTTCAAAGAGCCAGCACTGGCTAGACGGGCCGAATGGCCCCCTTCAGTGCTGTAAGAGTCTATGATTCTATTCTACTTTTCTGTATATATATATATTCGTTTATTACCCCTTACTCCTAATTATTATTTAATTATTGATGTATATCAGATTTTTATTTAATGCAATTCAGATTCCTTTAATGTTGCTATCCTGAACTTATTCATTTTAATTTTATGCCTAGATCTAATTAATTACACTATTTTTGTGTATTTACTGTTGTTCCTTGATTTAAATTACTGAGCAGCTCCTTCCCCCTCTGCACCGAAGTCCCACTCTCACCAACTTCCCATCACCACTCAGTTTAGCAGATTCACCCAACGCTGCCTTCAACAAGCTGTAAGAATTCGCAATAATTTACAGTTCTGAAGCTTCATTTTTTTTGATTAAAGAATCCCTGGGCGATGTGCTTTTAAATTTCCAGGGATAAAAATGGCTGTCACCACATGGCCGAAGACAAAGGACAATGCTCTGTTTACAAAGCAATTGAATGCTATTAGCATTTGTTTGTATATCGAGTGGATACAGCAAAACTGCAGAAGAGACTTTTGCACCTTGAATGGGAATCGTTCAAGATTTGAGTGGGTTTTAAATCACCCAGCACTGGACAATAGAGCAGTTGTATCTCCCTTT
This sequence comes from Somniosus microcephalus, assembly GCF_052327205.1. Lineage (NCBI taxonomy): Eukaryota > Metazoa > Chordata > Chondrichthyes > Squaliformes > Somniosidae > Somniosus > Somniosus microcephalus. The sequence continues at coordinate 27,873,862 of NW_028225179.1, read as the reverse complement.
TGTTTCAGCCCAGGAAGCTCCGGAAGACACATTAACCCAGTCTAACCACTTTGAGTTAGCCAATCACAGCTTTCTCTTGTGAATTGGACCCTTTTGGGTGGGGAATTTTGCACACAGCCCTTGCAAGGCAGAACGGCAGGACCTCACCAGGTATAAAAATAGCGGCTGAGAAGCTAGCTCTCTCTCTTACTTCGCTGGACCAAAGGTGAGCAGGGTGTTCTGACTCCTCAGAAAAGCAACCTAGTTAAGGAGTTTGGGGGATGGTGATTTAAGGGAATTGCTAAGATTGTTTAAGTAACATTGTAGCCATTGTATCCCTCGTTTTCGCCGTCTGCAACCCCCTGTTATATAGTTTTACAAATTCACTGTGTTCCTGTGGGATAGTTTGATATTTTGATTATAGTTTCTTTTAGTTAATAAAATTTGATTTTTTTCTCTCATCCAAACTACGTGTCTGTTTTAATATCAATAATTATAAGCCCTGCAGTCAGAACTGGAAGGTGGGGCAGCGATTCGAAACCGCTGTTTTAAAATTGGTTTTATTGGAATTGGTATGAGGGTGCAGGCAAAGGCTGCAAGACCAGGAAAATTACTTTAAACCAGTTTAAAGAAGCCCCCAAAACCCTTACAAAGCTCTCTGCTCACGGCAGGTGGAAAACACTTCTCCATTGAACACACATGATGTTCATATTATTGTATTATTATTCTATCAGCCCCAAGGATTATTGTTTAAATATATCAGGAGATCTAAGCTCGATCTGTTAAAGCTGAATAACAATGAGTGCAGTGGGAAATGTGAAGAAACAGCAGCAATTCCTTCTGCTCACTGTACACACTGAAGGCAAATATTGTTGAGAAGCAGCCGCGGTGGAATCCACAGTCCGACGGCCCCTCTTCATCGTAACTGTGTGCCCCATTTTATAAATTGTGTGAGGTAACTTTAAACACAATACATGACAACACATTCAGCTGCAATGCAGATTCACGCTGCCCTCTTTTGACTATTTTCTGATTTATAGTCAAAGTTTCCGTGCAATTATTGTAAGGTGGAAATACCGGCCAGGAGACCAGGAGAATTATTTGGGATGGTTTTACGATGTTGAAGAATTACCGAACAGGTCGCCGTAGAGTTCCTTCTTTCCTATCTTTGGTTCAATCCGTCATTCCCGGATTGGGTGTCTGGCAGGTCACTGATTCACCACTTCCTTTAATTTCCCCAATTGGCTTCCCGCTCTTCTCAGAGAGATTATTTCGCTCAACAGGACACCTGCAACCTGTCGGTTCCAACAATCCGGGAAGCTCCAGCTCCGTTTCGATACAATGATGCGGGCCTTCAGGGAGGCCGTGTGTCAACCGTGGCTCAGTTGGTGACACCCTGAATCACAAAGATATTGGTCCAGTGACTTGAGCACTGCAGTGCCGCACTGAGGGAGTGCTGCATTGTCGGAGTTGCCTTGTTTTAGCTGAGACGTTAAACCCAAGCCCCGTCTGCCTTATCAGGTGGGCGTTAAAGATCACATACGGCACTACTTCGAAAAAGAGCAGGGAAGTTACCCGGTGACCTGGTCAATATTTATCCCTCAATCTACTCAAAACAACAGATTATCTGGTCATTGTCACATTGCCGTTTGTGGGAGCTTGCAGTGCACAAATTGACTGCCGCGTTTTTTAATAACATAAGAAAAAGGAGCAGGAGTAGGCCATAGAACCTCTCGAGGCTGCTCTGCCATTCAATAAGATCATGGCTGAACTTCCAGCACAACTTCAGTTTCCCGCCCGGTCTCCAGGTCCATTGATTCACTTAGAGCCCAGATATCTATCAATCTCAGTCTTGAAGATAGTCATCGACTGAGCATCCACAGGCCTCTGGAGAGTCCCCTCTCTTTGACCCATTTACCTGCTGCTGACCCTCTTCCCCCTCTCTCTGGCCCCATTTACCTGCTGTTGACCCTCTTCCCCCTCTCTCTGGCCCCATTTACCTGCGGCTGACCCTCTTCCCCCTCTCTCTGACCCCATTTACCTGCTGCTGACCCTCTTCCCACACTCTCTGGCCCCATTGACCTGCTGCTGACCCTCTTCCCCTCTCTCTAAACCTTTTAGCAGCTGATGACCCTCCTCCCCTCTCTCTGACGCCATTTACCTGCTGCTGACCCTCTAACCCTCTCTTTGACCCCATTTACCCGCTGCTGACCCTCTCCCCCACTTTCACTGACCCGATTTTGCTGCTGCTGACCCTCTTTACCCTCACACTGTCCTCATTTACCTGCTGCCGACCCTCTTTCCCCTCACACTGACCTCATTTACCTGCTGCTGACCCTCTTCCCCCTCTCTGAGCCATTTACCTGCTGCTGACCCTCTCCACATCTCCCTGACACATTTCGCTGCAGCTGACCATCTTCCCGCTCTCTCTGACACATTTCCCTGCTGCTGACCCTCTTTCTCCCTCACACTGACCCCTATTAAATGCTGCTGACCCTCCTCCCTCCTCTCTCTGACCCCATTTACCTGCTGTTCAACCCATTGCCCCTCTCTCTGGCCCCATTTACCTGCTGCTGACCCTCATCCCCCTCTCCCTAGCCCCATTTTCCTGCTGCTCTCCCTCTTCCCCCTCTCTCTGGCCCCATGTACCTGCTGCAGGCCCTCTTCCCCCTCTCTCTGACCCCATTTACCTGCTGCTGACCCTCTCCCCCCTCTCTCTGGCCCCATTTACCTGCAGCTGACCCTCTTCCCCTTCTCTCTGACCCCACTTACCTGCTGCTGACCCTCTTCCCCCTCTCTCTGGCCCCATTTCCCTGCTGCTGATCCTCTTGCCCCTCTCTTTGACCCCATTTACATTCTGCTGACCCTCGTCCCCCATCGCTTGGCCCCATTTACCTGCTGCTGACCATCTTCTTCCTCTCTGTGCCCCATTTACCTGCTGCTGACCCTCTTCCCCCTCAAACCGACCATATTTACCTGCTGCTGGTTCACTTCCCCCCTCTGTCTGACACCAATTACCTGCTGCTGACCCTCTTCCCCCTCTCTCTCTGACCCCATTTAACTGCTGCTGACGCTCTTGCCCCTCTCTCTGCCCCATTTACCTGCTGCTGACCCTCTTGCCGCTCTCTCTGACCCCATTTAGCTGCTGCTGACACTCTTCCCCCTCACACTGTCTCCATTTATCTGCTGCTGATCCTCTTCCCCCTCTCTTTGACTCCATTTACCTGCTGCTGACCCTCTTCCCCCCTCTCCTTGACCCCATTTACCTGCTGCTGACCGTCTTCCCGCTCTCTCTGACCCCATTTACCTTCTGGTGACCCTCTTCCCCCCTCTCTTTGACTCCATTTACCTGCTGCTGACACTCTTCCCCCTCCCTCTGACCCCATTTACCTGCTGCTGACCTTCCTCCCCCTCTCTCTGACCCCATTTACCTGCTGCTGACCCTCCTCCCCCTCTCTCTGACCCCATTTACCTGCTGCTGACCCTCTTCACCCCTCTCTCTGACACCATTTACCTGCTGCTGTCCCTCTTCCCCTCTCTCTGACCCATTTACCTGCTGCTGAAACTCTTCCCCCTCTCTCTCTCACCACCTTCACCTGCTGCTGACCCTCTTCACCCCTCTCTCTGACCCCATTTACCTGCTGCTGACCCTCTTCACCCCTCTCTCTGACCCCATTTACCTGCTGCTGACCCTCTTCACCCCTCTCTCTGACCCCATTTACCTGCTGCTGACCCTCTTCCCCTCTCTCTGACCGCATTTACCTGCTGCTGACCCTTCCCCCCTCTCTCTGACCCCATTTACCTGCTGTTGTCCCTCTTCCCCCTCTCTCTGACCCATTTACCTGCTGCTGACCCTCTTCATCCCTCTCTGTGACCCCATTTACCTGCTGCTGTCCCTCTTCCCCTCTCTCTGACTGCATTTACCTGCTGCTGACCCTTCCCCCTCACTCTGACCCCATTTACCTGCTGCTGACCCTCTTCCCACTCTTTCTGTCCCCATTCATCTGCTGCTGACCATCTTCTCCCTCTCTCTGACCCCATTTACCTGCTGCTGACCCTCTTCCCCCCTCTCCTGGACCCCATTTACCTGCTGTTGACCCTCTTCCCCCTCTCTCTATTCCCATTCCCCTGTCTTGACCCTCATTCCCCTTCTGGCTGACCCCATTATCCTCTGTCTGACCTCCCATTCTCTAGTCTCCCCATCCTCCGACCCCCATTGCCCCACTCTTTACATGAGGCCACAATCTCCCCCGCCAACCCCATTCTCCAGTCTTCCTTTCTTCCCCTGGCTCCCGAGGCCCTCACTGATTATATATCGGCCTTGGAGTGTGTGGAGAGCAGAATCAACTGAAATTTACCTGATCTAAAAGGGTTAAATTACGAGGACACGTTGCAAAAATATGGCATCGATTCCCTTGAGTAAAGGAGGTTAAGGGCTGACCTGTAAGAGATGCTTAAAATGTGTAACGATTCAATAGGGTAGATACCGGGAAACAATTCCGTCTGGTGCAAGAATCATGAACAAGGGGACGTATTGTAGAACTCACTACCACAATCATTAGTTGAGTCGAGTTGCACAGATATATTTAAGGGGAGGCTAGATAAACGCAGGAGGGTGAAATGACTAGAAGGCCATGGTGATGGGGTGAGAGGAGACTGGTAGTGCAGAAACACCAGCATGGACCAGGTGGGCCGAATGGCCTGTTTCTCTGCTGTATATTATATGTAATTCTATGCAATAAGCTTAACATTAGATTTATGTCATTCAGGAGCGAAATCAAGATGCACTTTGTCACACGATGGCTCTTGGGAATTTGAAACTCTAACCCACAAAATGCTGTGGATGCTCGGGATCATTTGGAGCTTTCATAGCTGTGATCGATACATCGTTGTAAGGTGAGGATATGAAGCAATAAGTAGCAAAGCCGGGGAAACGGAGCTGAACTGCAGATCAGCCATGATCAAATTGAATGGCAGAGCAGGCTCGAGACGCTGAATGATCTACTCCTGGTCTGAATGCACCTGTGTTCCACGGCCTGACCTTCGATAATATCACTGGACAGATCAAAGTGGAACTACTGGGAATGGGAAAATAATAGAAAATAATGAACTGAGCAGAAACTGGAAACCCCACCGCAGCCCACAGAATCCTGGGGGTTGGAGATTTCCACAGAGATTCTGCTCCAAATGTGGCCCAACCTATTTCAATATTGGACAGTATGCTACACCCGGGTTATCCCTCTTAAAACTGAAAGGGCTCTGCTTTAACATCACCTGTAACCTTTACAGAACGTGGATTTCAGTGAAATCCAGGATTTTTCGAGCCCCTGTCCATGGTTATATTTTCTACCTGAGATTTTACATTTATTTTATTCCAGGTGTTGGTACAAAGCCCGACCTCTTCCCGTTGTAAATACTAAAATTCCTCATTCAATTGCCAGCCTAAACTCCCACATTCAAAGGGCTGAATTTGTAGCACCAGGGCGGTGTAAACACTGAAAGATGTTTGAGAATTGGGGGAATTCAGTTGGGGCATCGACAGGAGGGAGCCCTGTGACGTCACAGAGGGGAAACTGAAGCTGCTTCTGTTGAAGGTGTTGCAGCGATGTGGTCAGAGCCCGGCTTTCAGTAAATTGACAGAGAGAAATGTGAGCAAAATACGATTCCAATCTTTGAGCGGTTTCATTTCAAAACACCTGCAATATCAATTTGTATCTAATTAGTGCAGCACAAACATTACAGTGAAGGGAATTCATGCGCTGCCCAAATGACTGGAAGTAATGTCAACACTCCTGATGCTTCCTGATCCCATGGGAATTGTCCCTCAATTATAAATGATTTTATCTTAATCTCTCATCTCACAGACTCAGTTGAGCCCTATCTCCAGTGCCAAGAGTCACCATCACTTCTCAGACAGAATGAGAGTTCCATTCTCAGTTCATCCATTTACCATCTTACCACCAGTTATACAGGCAGTAATGATTTACTATCCGATTATAGCAGCCATTGGAATCCCCGGTAAGTGATTATCTTCCATTACTAAAGTTGTGAATCAGGGTTAACTCTTTTTCTGCTCCTATCTCGGTACGTGTCCTTTTCTCACTGTTTTTCACAAGTCAATTGAAAGGCAGAAATTCAGTGACTGTATTTCCCGCTGTACCTCGTTCATTGACTGGTAATTTTTTGCATTTTTAAGTTTCTTTAAACCCCATAAAAACTGCAGATTATTTTCTGCATTTAATGTCTTTCTAATTATTCCATTTTAATTGAGACCTCGTGCAATGTGTGATTCCATGGAATATTTTAATTCCATTGTTTCCATGCCCGACCAGACTCCCTCTCCTCCCCTTTTTTCCAGTAACACTCGGTAATATCTGACAAAGACTATATTTTACTGAACATTCACTGTGTTGTAAAATGCTCCACTTTCTCCCTCTCTGACTCCCGCTGGGGATCGATCGACTGACAGCCGCTCCTGGATATATACCTGGGAATCCGGACAGTCAGGACTGGGATTTGTTCAGTCTCATTAATCAGAATCTTCCCGCTCTTCTCGGTCTGTTTCCAGCAAAGTGCTGGATATTGTTCCTACTGATCACAATCCATGCCGAGGCTGAGTTTGTGCTCCATGCAGAGACACAGACTTTCCCCCTGATCTTCTCCCCTGACCGGTCACCAGCCTGTTCTCAGACTCCTCTTCACCCACCAGGCGGGCATTGTGCTGCCTTCAGCCAGTGGGTGGCAGCTCATTTCTGTCACATCCCTTCCAGCAGCTCAGACCGGGAATCCAATGCACTGAGAGTGCGATTGAAACAAAGCAGCGGCGCTCTGTGAAGCTCTCCTGGGTTGTCCCCATTTGAAAAATCCGTTTCAGCTTCCATCACCCGCATTTTACCCAGAGCACTGATCAGAAGCCAGGTTCTGCTCTCTTTATACAAAGCGGACACTTTTATTGTTCAGATCATACACTTGCATGTTGATATAACACCGGCTGAACTCTCAGCCAGCCTGTCCGCCCGGTCAAACTGCTGCTCGCTACCAAGTTATATTTAGTTCCCTTCTGATCCTTACAGTTAGAAGATATTTGTAAAGACAGTTAACCAGCCTGTCCCGATATCCCTTCATCAACACTTCCATCCATCAACCTATCCACTCTACTCTGAAACTGAGCATAGCTTCTGCCTCAACCAGTAACCCTGGAACTGAACACCACCGCCTCCCAACTCTCTTTTAAAGATGTTTCTCCCGCTCCCTTTTCCAATGTACCGAATGTCTTCTGTTCAATCTTGTATCTATGACGCCTCGTTCTCGACCCCATCATTTGCTGGAATCAATCTGCTTCTATCTACCTTCTCCCATCCTTGCAACATTTTAAACAGTTTGATCATATCGCCCTGTAATCTGTGCCTGTGTTACATTCCTCTAGCTCAGATTCATAGTTTAGTGTGACTGAGCCCTGGGTATGAAACCGGTGTATTTTAACTCCTACATTACAAGGAATCAAATTCTCCCCTTCAGCTGGGAAACTGAAATCTCACATTCAGTGGAATGAGTTCCCAACACCCGCTGCTACTAAAAGTTCCAGGTTGCTTTTTGAACAAATGTGATCGGCATCAAACTCCAATATTTCTACTATTGGTTTTAAAACTCTGCCAGGTCTGTTTAAAGATGTTACTCAGTAAGGACATAGTGAAGTGAGTTGTCTCACTGTCCCACTGACTCTCACAAATCTCAGGGACAATGCAGCATAATGCTCCCATTGGAAGCTTCGCTCCTGTATTAATAAGTCTTTCTCTGAATAGTACAGCTCACAGGGTCCATTGTGGCTCGGTGTCCTGCACCAAGAGTCCCCATCATTTCTCAGAGATAAATAAAGTGGAATGTATTGTATATCTGTTTGCCATGTTCCCGTTCTACAAGCGGTATTTGGTGTTCCCACTAACTGATTCTGAACTTACTGACTTTGTGAATCAGGGTTTATGTGTGTCACTGGTCTTTGTACATGTCCGATATCTTTTCTGTTCCTTCTGAAAAATTTGTTTTGCTTTTTCCAAATCAATGTCAGAATTTAATTGAATATCACATCCTCCCTGTCTGCCATCTTCCTTGAGTGATATGTTCATTGAGATCATAATGCACTTATAATGTCCAGCAAAAGCTTCAATTGTTATCTTCATTCAATGTCCTGTCAACGGGTGTAATTTTAACTGTAAATATCGTCAGCACACGATGCAATAGAATGTTGATCCCCATATTCTCAAGTTGTAATACAGTGTCAGTTATTTCCCTGCTTCAGATAAGGTTTCGCACAGAAATTATTAACAAAAGTGAGATTGCACAGTATTGGAGGTAAACTTGTGAGACGGGTTGATAGTTGCTTGCGAGGAAGGAGACAAAAAGTAGGGATAAATGTTGATGGGATTTTGTTTTTTTTCACAAGGGTGTTTAAATTCGAAAGTGAGCAAGTGATGCTTCAGTTATATCGAACCTTGGTCAGACCCCATCTGGAGCACGAGTTCAGTTTTGGGCACCGCATCGCAGGAAACATGTATTAGTCTTGGAGGGAGTTCAGCGCAGGTTCACCAGAATTACACCGGGGCTTAAAGGGTTAAATTGTGAGGACAGATTGCATAAACTTAGTTTGTATTCCTTGTGTTTAGAATGTTGAGGGGTGTTATATTCGAGTTATTTAAAATGATAAAGAGATTCGATAATGTAGATGTAGAGAAACTGTTTCCTTGGTGGAGATTGGAGAACAAGGGGACATGATCTTAAAATGAGAGTTATGCCATTTAGGAGGGAAATCAGGAAACACTTTCTCACACAAAGGGCAGCGGAAATCTGGAACTCGTTTTCCCAAAAGCCTGTCAATGCTCGGTCAATTGAAATTTTAAGACTGTGATGGATATAACTATTTATGGTATGAGTATCAAGGGATATGGAACCAAGACAGGTAAATGGAGTTAAGGTGCAGATCAGCCAGGGTCTAATGTGATGTCGGAAAAGACTTGTGGGGCTGAATAAGCTCCTCCTGTGTCCCTGTGTAACTGTGCGTCAAACTCCCAAGTCATCATCATTTCTGCAATGGGAGTTCCATTAATCGCGTGTCCATTTCCAGTGTAACTGGTATAAGTGATTTCTGAAGTTATCCTTGTCGCCCGTGGAGTTCCCGGTGAGCCATTGTAACCGGTTATTGATTGTATAAGTCCGTGTCTCTTTGTATTACTGCTCTCCTTGCGGGTCTGCTCAGTTGCTGTGTTTGTCCGGATCTGATTATTCTACAGATTACGGGTCACTTTCAGAAATTCTGGGAATATCACGCCCTAACTGTCCTCCCTCTTCCTTTTGCGATATGCTTATTGATATGATAATGTTCTGTGCTTTAATGGTTATATTCGGGACATTGCACGGAGAGTGAGCCCGGAGACTGAAGGAACGGAGAGCTGGGGAAATAGAAACATTACGGCACAGCAGTAAAGATATTTTTATTTTTAACTGACGACATTGGTGGTTGGATTCTCAGAGTGGTGGATATTCTTTTCTTCATATTCCGTCATTGCACTTGGAAATAGAAACAAGTGTAATTGATGGCAATCGTTGTGTAACCAAATCATTTGTTATTTAAGTGTCACCACTGTTTAAAGTGTGACTCTAAGTAAGGCGGGACAATAATTAATAAACCATTGAAACACTGATCCAATTGTTGAATCAATTAATGGTTTAGTGAATGATAAATGTGGCGAATAATTTTAGCAATTTTGTATAATGCTGCATATTTTAGATAAATAAATTACTGAAATGGTTTGACTCATTACAAAATATTGGTAACATTGGGAAAAAATTATCCCATCACATTTGATGCAGCACGGTGGCATAGTGGTTAGCACTGTTGCCTCACAGCGCCAGGGACCCGGGTTCGAATCCGGCCTCGGGTGACTGTCTGTGTGGAGTTTGCACATTCTCCCCGTGTTTGCGTGGGTTTCCTCCGGGTGCTCCGGTTTTCTCCCACAGTCCAAAGATGTGCAGGTTAGGTTGATTGGCTATGATAAAAAAAATTGACCCTTAGTGTTAGGGGGATTAAATACGTGGGGTTACGGGGATAGGGTAGGATATGTGTAGGGGTTACAGGGATCGGGTGGGATATGTGTCGGTGCAGGCTCGATGGGCCGAAATGGCCTCTATCTGCACTGTGGGGTTTCTGTGATTCTGTGAACTGTGTCCAAACCTTAGAAGTGCCGCCCTAACAGCCCTGTGGGAGCAATTTCACCACATGGACTGCAGCACTTCAAGCAGAAGGTCCACCTCAACCTGCTCAGGGTCACTGGACAGCACCTCACATCTCTTATCTCTGATTCGGGGGCAGTACCTTTACAATATATTTCTGTATCCATGGAGATCCCCCCAGCTGCTTAACTATTTAAAAATTATACACGCCTAAAATCATGTCATATCATTTCCACCTAAGCGTCTCTTGTCTAAAGTCGGTTCTGCAGGAAGACAGTGAATTATTTCTACTTCACCTACCTTATCTTGCAAAGGCTTTTCATTCTGCACAGAGTTGTCTCTGATATATATAGTTCTCGTTTTTCTGTCTCTCAATCTCAATTTTTCTTTCTCCCTCTCTCTCCCCTCTCCCTTTCACTGAGTCTCTCTTTTAGTCTCTCCCTATCTCGTTCTATCCGTCTCTCATTCTCTCTCTCTCCCACACACTCTTTCTCTCTCTTATTCTGTACCAATTAACCCATGACGCTTCTTTCCATGTCAAGCTGACAACCTGCCATACGACACATTATCCTGAGTGAAACTCTGATATTGTTGATTATCTATTCCGGATGCTCAGTTGTATATATCTCCCATATCTGCTAGGATGTAATTCTGGAAAACCTTACAGACCAGGGTGACAGGTTCTCAATATTGCTCGTGTGTCGGATTAATTTTACAGATGGATTCGTCCAATTCAGAGGTACGATATTCCCACTCAAACTTTCTGAAGCTGAATCTCGGCAGGTATTTTGTTGTCCTGGGTTGGACAGCAGCCGCTATTGTCACTTGCACTGGTCTTTGCTGCAAGCTCGGGATCGCCGCCATCACCTCCCTGTGAAGTTTCATCCATTATCAGAGGTGACAAAAACGTGGTCGGGAGTGTGCTCCATCCTACATCGTGTACTTTGGAAGGTTCAATTATTCCTGCGATCACAGAACAAGGTCAGCTTGTTTGTTGCTGCTCACATCTGACCTACTCCCCCTTGCGGTGATTGTTGGAGTTTGTCCACATGATGTTGAACTGTTCAAGGCACCGATGTCAGGACCTGGGTTTTCCAGTGAGGGGAAGTCGGTTGATCAGGTGAACTGTCCATCTGACTTTTTCCTGTTCTAACGAAGGGTCATCGACCTGAGATGTTAAATGTGTTTCTCTCTCTGCAGATGCTGCCTGACCTGCTGAGTATTTCCAGTATTTTCTGTTTTAATTTCAGATTTCCAGCATCCGCAGTATTTTGCTTTTGTTGAAATGTCCATCTGGTGGTTTGTAAACAGAAACTGGTCGAGTTGACCCACAACAAGTCGCTTTGTAACATGGTGTTTGAGATTTGCCTTTTCAACAGTTTTTAGTCATGCCCCCCAGTCTGAGAATCCAACCTGACAAATACGAGCCTGTTCTGACCCCCGCCTGGAATCTGCTCCCCTCTCCTGGCCACGGATCCGAACCCCCCGATGATCTCACCATCGGTGCTCACCGTTTAGCATTTACCACATTTCGGGCCGGCTTCATTCTCACTGCTCCTCACCCATCATTTATCTCCCAATTTATAACTGACCATTCAGTACTTATTTTCAATCACTTTTCTTTCGTTTTGTTTTCATTTGTTCTTCCGTCACTGAACTGCTACTTGTTGCTATTAATTATAACTCATTATCTGGCTGTCCATTTGCTCATACAATTAAAGGGCCGGTAATTTACTCGGAACTCGTCGGGATTCCTTGCACTTCTGATGAAGCTGCGATGGTGGAAGAGGAGCAGCTCTGAGGAAATTCCCAGAGAATCCATGTTGTTCATGTTTTAATCTTTGCTGGAGGCGTTTATTTTCACTTATTTACACCAGACTCTCTTATACTGAACATTGCAATTTTATGTTAAAATTGTTTTCAACTGCACAATCCTGGCAGCGGTAATGAGTTCAGTTCCCACCCCCAGATCCTGCAGTAAAGTACATTTCACATCAAATACTGTGAAACTGGCTCCCTTGCTGTAATCTGAAGGCTGATTCCCTGTTTCTGTTTGTTTCCCATTTACAGCGAACGTGATGACGATTGTGATCCTGTCCCGGGGAAAGTGCGGTCTCTCCAGGTGTATCACCCGCTACCTGGTGGCCATGGCGGCGGCGGATCTACTGGTCATTATCACTGATGTGATACTGGTTCGGATTAATGATTATTATTTCCCAACTACCTTCCTGTTCCTCACACCTGTGTGTTCTTTCAACTTCGCCCTGGCTCATGTAGTCACAGATATTTCTGTCTGGTTAACAGTCGCTTTTACTTTTGATCGTTTTGTTACCATTTGTTGCCAGAAGCTGAGGACTAAATATTGCACCGAGAAAACTGCAGCCGTGGTTATAGGAACCGTGTGTCTGCTGTTCTGTTTGAAAAACATTCCCTGGTACTTTATATTTGAACACTACTTTACAATCGACAACGTGCCCTGGGGCTGTAGGTCAAAACTAGAGTATTACACTCTAACTGCGTGGGTAGTATTTACCTGGATTGATCGCTGTTTCACCCCACTGCTCCCAATATTCCTGATGCTGCTGCTCAATGCTCTGACCGTAGGACACATTTTGGCGGCCAGTAGAGTCCGCAGGAGGCTGAGGAGCAGCAAGAGTGATGCCAATCACAAAGATCCGGAGATGGAGAACCGAAGGAAATCCATTATCTTACTCTTCGCCATATCCGGAAACTTCATACTGCTCTGGATGACATACGTGATATTTTTCTTATTAATGCGAATTACAAACCATTATTATCATATAGGTTTCAATGACCCAATGATTATCGCAGATTATACCAGCTATATGCTCCTGCTATTGAGCTGCTGCACAAACACGTGTATTTATGCAGTAACACAGACTAAATTCAGAGAGGAGCTGAAGATTGGGATGAAATATCCACTGAGAATAATATTTAAATTAGTTAAGCAACGAAAAGATCGGAGGAATTCCCAGCATTAGACCTGCATTGCATCTCATATCCCATCCTGAGTTCTTTCCATCTTTTACCGGAACCCCAGCAGGCTCCATCTCTGCCCCAGGCTTCTCCAGATATAACGCTGGCCTCTATCTGACAAGGCCCGCGTGTTCCCATGTAAGAGTCAGTGAGCAAGGTAGAAGAGCTAGCATTATGTGGATGGTAAGGTTATAAAAGTGGTAGGGGTTTAATTGGATTAAATCAAACTCTGGACACAAAGAAATACAAGACCCAGCATTGAGGTTTAGGCTGATGTGAGAATGGGATGTTGATTGCTGGATGAGCGTCAGAACACGTGGGTTACACCAGTTGAGTGTGAAAGGAGAATAAGCCCGTCTGTAATTAATATCTAAATAATATAAGGACATGAACAATAACTGTGGTGGCTTATGTGTGTGGATTACCTGGAGAACAATAAACAGATCATTAAAACAATCAGCCTGTGCTGTCTTTGGACTTTTACTTTCTCCAGCTCATGCACAGCTCCTCCATCACCGGCGGGACTGTGGGATTTATTGGAACTAAAGCGATGTTGTTTCCTATAGTGAGACTCCTGGACTTGTGCCGATGAACAGTGGTGAACTCCGTTCCCAGCCACTGACTCCATCCCTCTCCCTAACATCTGTCTGCGGCTGACCCGCACTGTTCACAACCTTGGAGTCATATTTGACCCTGGAATGAGCTTCCGAGTATCCGCAGCATAATGAAGACCGCCTATTTCCACCTCAGTAACATCGCCCATCTCCACCCTTGCCTCAGCTCATCCACTGCTGAAACTCTCACCCATGCCTTTGTTACCTCTAGACTTCACTATTCCATCGCACACCTAGCTGGCCTTCCACATTCCACACTATGTAAACTTGAGGTTATCCAAAATTCAGCTGCCTGTGTCCTTACTCGCACCAAGTCCCGTTCACCAATCACCCCTGTGCTCGTTGACCTACTTTGGCTCCGGCTTAAAGCCTCGATTTCAAAATTCCTGTCATAATATTCAAATCCCACCATGGCATCGCCTCTTCCTATCTCTGTAAACTCCTCCAGCCCCACAACCCCCCGAGTTATCTGCGCTCCTCTAATTCTGCCCTCGAGCATCCCTGATTATAATCATTCAACCATTGGTGGCCGTGCCTTCTGTTGCCTCGGCCCTAAGCTCTGGAATTCCCTCCCTAACCCTCTCCGCCTCTCTACCTCTCTTTCCTCCATTAAGACACTCCTTAAAACCTACCTCTATGACCAAGTGTTTGTTCACCTGCCCGAATTTCTCCTTATGCATCTCTGTGTCGTTTTTGTTTTTTTATGCACCTGCGCAGTGCCTTGTGACGATTTACTACTTTAAAGGTGCTATGTAAATAAAAGTTGTTGTTATTGTTGTTGCTTCCAGCATCGAGTTCCCCTGCACTTGTGTCTATGAACAAGGATGCTTCCAATAGTGAGACCCATGTCCCTGTGTCTATAAGCAGTGGCTATGAACGGTGGCATAGTGGTTAGCACTGTTGCCTCACAGCGCCAGGGACCTGGGTTCAAATCCGGCCTCGGGTGACTGTGCAAACTCCACACAGACATTCTCCCCGTGTTTGCATGGGTTTTCTCCGGGTGCTCCGGTTTCCTCCCACAGTCCAAAGATGTGCGGGTTAGGTTGATTGGCCATGATAAAAAATTGGCCCTTAGTGTTAGGGGGGGAATTAAATACGTGGGGTTACAGGGATAGCGCTTGGGTGGGATGGCTGTCGGTGTAGGGACCGGGTGCTAGGGTTTGGATGATCAGCCATGATCTCGTTGAATGGCGGAGCAGGCTCGAAGGGCCGAATGGCCTACTCTTGCTCCTATCTTCTATGTTTCCAGTAGTGAGTCCCCTATCCCGGTGTCTATGAACAGCGGTGTTTCCAGTAGTGAGTCCCCTGTCCCGGTGTCTATGAACAGTGGTGTTTCCAGTAGTGAGTCCCCTGTCCCTGTGTCTATGAACAGTGGTGCTTCCAGTAGTGAGTCCCCTGTAAGAGCCATAAAAGCTTAAGAAAATACTTTAAAATAGTGGCTAAATGGCATAATACAGTTAATTTACCTGACCGACTTATTGTATTAAGAAACCCCCTATTTTCTTGCTCCAGTCATATAGTCCGACACCCCCTTCATTCTTGCCACAATGGAACAGTCCCTAAGCCACACATGGGTGCAGCCATTTTACAGTTTAAACTGCACGTGGTGAAAGAGGCAGAAGCTGTGAGGTTTGGAGCAGTACAGTTTTTGACCGTGTTCGTTTATACGTGTTTGCTTTGTAGTTCCGTTTGTTAAGTGTTATAGTAAACAGTTTAAAAGACAAAGCTGCGTTTGGGAACGTTTTATTTCGACACGCGTCTACTCGTTGTTAAAGGCCCCACAGCTCAGTGGCCTGCCTGTTTGGAAACTAAGAAGCGCCACTACATTAGTCAAAAACTTGCTCCCTAAGAAGGAAGGGACGGAATCGTCGGCGAACGTGTACATGAATGGTCACGGAGCCAGACGACAATATAAGAACGCGAAGGTACAGTGACTGCTACTTGCTTTGTTCATTCTATTGAGAAGCTAAATAAGAGCTGCGGGTAAAATGGCCGAGGCCTTGCGGAGCCAGGAGCTTCCCTCAGCCAGAAGGATTGCTAGCCAAAAGAGGGAAATAAAGCTCACCCCAAAGGCAATGGAAGAGAAGTTACATAGAAGCATAGGTGCAAGGAAGGCTAAATTAGCTCAGATAACTGGAAAAATGAAGATAATTGATCGCCTCATGGAAGATAATGCTAATATTAAGAAAGCTGAAGACATAATGTATTACGATTTCTCCAAGCTGCATGAAGAGTTTAATGTACTCAATGAAGATGTATTAGCACTTCTGTCTGAAGAAGAGGGAAACGATGATCAGCACAACTGGTTTGATCTTAAATCAACCAGCATTCAGGACTATATCAAGGCCACGGAACAGTGGATTTTAAAGATTCGACAAGATGCTGATACAGCAGAGAAAGATAAAGTTGACGATGAAGTCGGACCAGACGATAGCACTTCAGAGACTTCCGCCAGACCGAGCAAAAATCGAAAAGAAGGTAGCTCTGTTTCTGGACGCAGGTCAGTCGCTTCCACCACAAGCTCGTCGCGACGCATGAGAGCGGAGGCTGAACGGGCGGCGCTGATGGCGTGCGCAGCATCTTTAGCGGAGAAGCAAGCTCTTGAATGGGAAGAGGCCCAACTGCAGGTCCAAGAGGCCCAACTGCAGGCCCAACAGGCCCAACTGCAGGCCCAAGTGCAGGCCCAACGGGCCCAGGTGCAGGCAAAGAAAGAACAGCTGGAGATAAAAACAGCTATCGAGGTCTCACACGCCAGGTTGAGTGCGTACGAAGATTATGAAGGCTCACGGGATGGCGGGAGCCACTGCCAGTCAACGTTGTCACATAGAGTTGGATCCAGGGCACCTTCAAGAGTTACAACAGAGCCCGAAGGCAATCCCCTGGCATTACAGCGTGGAAGAGTGGCCTCTCCACTAACAGGAGCACGTGATGCTACCCCAGACGTCAGACGGTCTAGACTAGACCCTGCTGATGACCACCAGAGGCCTGAAGACACAGGGAGAAGCCTATACCGAGTGATGCAACGTCAGAACGAAATTACAGAGATGCTTGTAAAACAACAGAATCTGTTTCGACTCCCTCAAAGAGACATACCAGTGTTCCAAGGCGACCCACTCAAGTATAAGCCCTTCATCAGATCCTTTGAACAAGCCATTGACTCCAAAACAGAGAGCAGCAGTGACAAGTTGTACTACCTGGGACAGTACACCAGTGGTAAACCACAAGACCTGGTCAGAAGCTGTGAACACATGAGACCGGACCGGGGATACATAGAAGCCAGGAAGTTGCTGCAGGAGCACTATGGTAACGAGCTGAAGATAGCCACTGCATATATTGAAAAGGCTACCAAGTGGCCACAGATCAGATCGGAGGACGGAGAGGCATTGAACGCATACGTTCTTTTCCTCATAGGATGTCGCAACACCATGGAGGATGTTGAATTCATGGAAGAGATGGACAATCCTACGACTATGAGAATCATCATCTCTAAGCTTCCTTACAGGATGAGAGAACAATGGAGAAGAACAGCCTTTGAGATAATGGAGAGACGGAAAAGTAGAGCCAGGTTTGCAGACTTAGTGAATTTCATTGACAAACAGGCTAAAATTGCTAGGGACCCATTGTTTGGAAACATCCAGGATGTCAGCCCGACTACTGATGGAAGAGTGAAAGCCAAGCCTGTTGAATCAAAGACTCTCAGGAAAGGTGGTTCCAGGGGAAGCAGCTTTGCAACTATCGTCACTCAGGCCGAGGAAGAAAGGCCCCAGAACTCCTCTACCAAAAGGAGCAGCACAGGGACGTCTGCTGATGCCTTTCAGAAGCCATGCCTATTCTGCCAGAAGAATCATACATTGGATTTCTGCAGCGACATCAAAGCACAGCCACATAAGGACAGAATCGAATTCCTGAAGTGCAACGGCCTATGTTTTGGATGTCTCTCTCAGGGGCACCTGAGTAGAAACTGTAAGCAAATAACAACATGCAGAGAGTGCACTCGGAAACATCCAAGTCTGCTGCATAACCATAAAGAAGAACAAGTCCCTAAGAAGAGTGAAGAAAGCAATACCGACGAGATGGTTGTTTCAAGTGCTCTGGTGTCGCTAGAACCAGAGACTTGCGGACTTACTGGGGCCGGTGACAGTGATTGTATTCTTGCCATCGTACCAGTAAGGATCAAGTCTAAGAGGAGTGAGAAGGTTGTGGAGACTTACGCCTTCATGGATCCAGGTAGTTCAGCAACGTTCTGCACAGAATCACTCATGCTACAGCTGAACGTTAGAGGCAGAAGAACAGCAATTCTATTACGCACCATGGGTCATGAGAAGGCAATGCAAAGTTATATCCTGTCAGAGCTAGAAGTGTGTGGACTTGAAGAGAAGGACTTCATAGACCTGCCTAATGTTTTCACACAGAGGGAGATTCCTGTTAGAATAGGGAACCTAGCCCTGCAGAAGGATGTGGATGGATGGCCTTACCTAGAAAAGGTGCGTCTTCCATACATTGAAGCAGAAATTGGCCTATTAATTGGAACCAATGCCTACAAAACTATGGAGCCATGGCAGGTGATAAACAGCAAGGATGACGGACCCTACGCCGTCAGGACAGCCCTTGGATGGGTAGTCAATGGACTGGTAAGGAGAGATGATGGCAACAAGTCGAACAAGGAGGAACGACAAAATGTCACAGTTAATCGCATCTCTATCGCAAGCATTGAAGAGCTGTTGATACAACAGTTCAACGCAGACTTCTCAGAACGCAGCTGTGAGGAAAAGACAGAGATGTCACAAGAAGACCATCAGTTCAGGGATTTGATGACAAGGTCTACACAGTTCATTGATGGCCACTACCACATTGGTTTGCCACTGAGAAGACAGGCCGCGAAGATGCTGAACAATCACTGCATAGCAGAGCAACGCACCATCAGTCTAAAGAGAAAGCTGAACAAGAACCCTGACTTTCACGAAGACTACAAAGACTTCATGAGAAACATCATAGCGAAAGGCTATGCGGTAAAAGTGCCCGAAGAACAGTTGAACAGAGACGATGGAAGGGTCTGGTGCATTCCTCATCACGGGGTGTATCACCCAAAGAAGAAAAAGATCCGTGTAGTGTTTGACTGCGCCGCCTCATTCAGAGGAACTTCGCTGAATGACCAGCTGCTTCAAGGTCCTGATCTTACTAATACCCTCATTGGCGCCTTGACTAGGTTTAGACAAGAGCTCGTTGCCATGATGGCAGACATAGAATCAATGTTCTACCAAGTCAGAATCCCTGATGAAGATGCTGATCTTCTGCGTTTCCTTTGGTGGCCAGATGGCGACGTTAGTCAAGCGATGGTGGAATGTAGAATGGCCGTACACTTGTTTGGAGCCACATCATCTCCCAGCTGTGCAAGCTACGCTCTCAGAAAAACTGCAGAAGATGGCAAAGGCAAAGCACCATCAGAGGCTGTGGAGACAATCTTCAGAAACCTTTATGTCGATGACTGTCTGAAGTCCGTGTCAACAGAAGACGATGCCATCGCACTGTCAAGAGACCTTAGGACTCTGTGTTCGAATGGAGGATTCCATCTGACTAAGTGGATAAGCAACAGCAGAGCAGTTCTAGATACTATCCCAGAAAAGGAAAGAGCCACTGAAGTCAAAGATCTGGACCTGAGCCACGATGTCCTTCCTATCGAGAGAGCTCTTGGTGTACAATGGTGCATCGAGTCAGACACGTTCAACTTCAGGATAATGGTGAACGAAAGACCATCCACAAGACGAGGGATTCTCTCCGTGGTCAGTTCCATCTACGACCCTCTCGGATTCCTGGCACCACTCATTCTGCCGGTGAAGCTGATGCTACGAGAGCTGTGTAGAGACAAGAGAGGATGGGATGAAGATATCCCAGAAGGTCAAGCTCAGAGATGGCACAGATGGCTGACAGATTTGCAACAACTTTCTAGCTTCAACGTCAGTAGAAGCATCAAGCCCGCGAGTTTTGGAGTTACAAAGACGGCTCAACTACATCATTTCTCGGACGCCAGTGAGGACGGCTATGGCACGGCTACCTACCCCTTGCTGACAAATCAACAGGGCCAGAAACATTGTGCCTTCCTCATGGGAAAATCCAGGGTGGCTCCGCTGAAGCAGGTCACCATCCCGAGACTGGAATTGACGGCAGCGGTTGTTGCAGTTAAAGTCGACCAGGTGATGCGTAAAGAGTTACAGCTCCCATTCGAAGAATCTGTGTCCTGGACGGATAGCACGACGGCGCTGAAGTAGATAGAGAATGAGAAGATATGCTTCGAGACCTTCGTAGCAAACAGAATCTCATCCATTAGAGAAGCTACACAACCATCTCAATGGAGGTATGTAAACACCTCATTAAACCCAGCAGATCAAGCCTCACGGGGATTGAAGGCTGAAAACTTCACGAGGAGCGAAACTTGGATACAAGGCCCAAGTTATCTGCTGGAAACAGAGAGATCATGGCCAGAAAGGCCAGATATGCCAAGTCAGATTGCTGAAGACGACGTCGAAGTCAAGAGATCAGTCACAGTAAATCTCATAAATACGAAAGAGAACTTCGACACAGTGAACAAGCTTGTTAACCATTTCTCAGGATGGCACCAGTTGAGGAAAGCAGTTGCATGGTTCCTAAGGTTGAAAGAGTTGCTGCTACACCGGAGCGGTAAGAGAAAAGAGTACCGAGCCACTATCAGTCAGTCTGAAAGTAACCCTGATAAGCAGAGAATGCTTCTACAGCAGTACATGCATCAGCACAAGACCACATTGGGCAAGAATTCACTGACCGTGGAGGATTTGGCCAAGGCTGAGAAGGAGATAGATCGCTTCAGTCAAAGACAAAGATACCCAGAAGAAATCGAAGCTCTACAGCGAAATACTCCAATCAAGAAAGGCAGTCATATCTACAAGCTGGACCCTACACTGCAAGATGGAGTACTGAGGGTGGGAGGGAGACTAAACAAATCTGCTATGCCAGAGGAGGCCAAGCATCCTGCTATCCTTTCTAAGGACCTCCGGGTTGCTACTCTCATTCTTCAGCATATACACCAGAGTATTGGACACAGTGGGAGGAATCACGTGCTTGCGAAGCTAAGACAAAGATACTGGATTCCAGGAGCAAATTCCGTAATAAGAAAAATACTCTCTGAATGCATTGTTTGCAGACGGTTACACGCTAGAGCTGGGGAGCAGAAAATGGCAGACCTGCCTGAAGACCGTTTGTTACCAGACAAGCCCCCATTTACAAACGTAGGGGTGGACTATTTCGGGCCTTTCGAGGTAAAGCGAGGATGGAGCTTTGTCAAGAGATATGGTGTGCTTTTCACTTGTTTGACCATCAGAGCAGTTCATATTGAGGTGGCACACACGCTTGACACTGATTCCTGTATTAACGCCTTGCGGCGCTTTGTCTGTAGAAGAGGACAGGTGTCCATTACGCGTTGTGATAATGGCACCAATTTCGTCGGAGCGGAGAGAGAACCACGGGAAGCGATTGAAGGTTGGAATCAGCTTAAAATACAGGAAGCCATGATGCAAACAGGAATTAAGTGGATCTTCAATCCTCCAGCTGCATCCCACCACGGAGGTGTCTGGGAAAGACAGATACGCACCGTAAGAAAACTACTCAGTTCTGTACTGAAGCAGCAAGCGCTTGACGACGAGGGAATCCAAACCGTTCTGTGCGAGGTCGAAGCCATCATTAATGACCGACCGATAACTAAGACATCAGATGATCCCAATGACCTCGAAGCCCTGACTCCGAACCACCTGTTGTTGTTGAAAACACAGCCAGCCATGCCCCCGGGAGTCTTCAACAAGGAAGATTTGTATGCCCGTCGGAAGTGGAGGCAAGTTCAGTATATGTCAGACCTTTTTTGGACCAGATGGACAAGAGAATACTTACCTCTGCTACAGGAGCGTCAAAAATGGTCCAAAACAAAGAGGAACTTCATTGTCGGAGACATTGTCTTAATCGTGGATGATTCAGCCCCTAGAAATTCTTGGTTGATGGGAAAAATAATTAAGACCATGCCAGACTCCAGAGGCGTTGTTCGTCGTGTTTGTTTGCAAACCAAGACCAGTACCCTGGAAAGACCGATCACAAAGCTCTGCCTGCTACAAGAAGTAGCGTGAAAGGTTCCTGAACGAAAAAAGTGGACATTTGTATTGTAAATATGTTGAACTCATTAGTTTATGACTCTTAAGAATGTTTGAGTAATTGATTTGCTTCATGTGCCGAGTCAATTAGGGGCCGGAATGTAAGAGCCATAAAAGCTTAAGAAAATACTTTAAAATAGTGGCTAAATGGCATAATAGTTAATTTACCTGACCGACTTATTGTATTAAGAAACCCCCTATTTTCTTGCTCCAGTAGTATAGTCCGACACCCCCTTCATTCTTGCCACAATGGAACAGTCCCTAAGCCACACATGGGTGCAGCCATTTTACAGTTTAAACTGCACGTGGTGAAAGAGGCAGAAGCTGTGAGGTTTGGAGCAGTACAGTTTTTGACCGTGTTCGTTTATACGTGTTTGCTTTGTAATTCCGTTTGTTAAGTGTTATAGTAAACAGTTTAAAAGACAATGCTACGTTTGGGAACGTTTTATTTCGACACGCGTCTACTCGTTGTTAAAGGCCCCACAGCTCAGTGGCCTGCCTGTTTGGAAACTAAGAAGCGCCACGACATCCCCTGCACCGGTGTCTATGAACAGCAGTGTTTCCAGCAGTAAGTCCCCAGTCCCGGTGTCTATGAACAGTGGTGTTTCCAGCAGTGTCCCCTGTCCCGGTGTCTATGAACAGTGGTGTTTCCAGTAGTGAGTCCCCTGTCCCGGTGTCTATGAACAGTGGTGTTTCCAGTAGTGAGTCCCCTGTCCCGGTGTCTATGAACAGTGGTGTTTCCAGTAGTGAGTCCCCTGTCCCAGTGTCTACGAACAGCGGTGTTTCCAGTAGTGAGTCCCCTGTCCCTGTGTCTATGGACAGTGGTGTTTCCAGTCGTGAGTCCTCTGCCCTGGTGCCTATGAAGAGTGGTGTTTCCAGTCGTGAGTCCCCCGTCCCGGTGTCTATGAACAGTGGTGTTTCCAGTAGTGAGTCCCCTGTCCCGGTGTCTATGAACAGTGGTGTTTCCAGTAGTGATTCCCCTGTCCTGGTGTCTAAGACTCCAGTAGTGAGTCCCCTGTCCCGGTGTCTATGAACAGTGGTGTTTCCAGTAGTGAGTCCCCTGTCCCGGTGTCTATGAACAGTGGTGTTTCCAGTAGTGAGTCCCCTGTCCCGGTGTCTATGAACAGTGGTGTTTCCAGTAGTGAGTCCCCTGTCCCGGTGTCTATGAACAGTGATGTTTCCAGTAGTGTGCCCCCTGTCCCGGTGTCTATGAACAGTGGTGTTTCCAGTAGTGAGTCCCCTATCCCGGTGTCTATGAACAGTGGTGTTTCCAGTAGTGAGTCCCCTGTCCCGGTGTCTATGAACAGTGGTGTTTCCAGTAGTGAGTCCCCTGTCCCGGTGTCTATGAACAGTGATGTTTCCAGTAGTGTGCCCCCTGTCCCGGTGTCTATGAACAGTGGTGTTTCCAGTAGTGAGTCCCCTGTCCCTGTGTCTGTGAACATCGGTGTTTCCAGTAGTGAGTCCCCTGTCCCGGTGTCTATGAACAGTGGTGTTTCCAGTAGTGAGTCCCCTGTCCCGGTGTCTATGAACAGTGGTGTTTCCAGTAGTGTCCCCTGTCCCGGTGTCTATGGACAGTGGTGTTTCCAGTATTGAGTCCCCTGTCCCGCTGTCTATGGACAGTGGTGTTTCCAGTAGTGAGTCCCCTGTCCCGGTGTCTATGGACAGTGGTGTTTCCAGTAGTGAGTCCCCTGTCCCTGTGTCTATGAACAGCGGTGTTTCCAGTAGTGAGTCCCCTGTCCCGGTGTCTATGAACAGTGGTGTTTCCAGTAGTGTCCCCTGTCCCTGTGTCTATGAACAGTAGTGTTTCCAGTAGAGTCCCCCGTCCCGGTGTTTATGAACAGTGGTGTTTCCAGTAGTGAGTCCCCCCCCGCTGAATTCCCCCCCCGCCGAATTCCCCCCCGCCGAATTACCCCCCGCCGAATTATCCCCCCCGCCGAATTTCCCCCCCGCTGAATTTCCCCACCACGCTACTCACTTCCCCCCATCTAATACCCCTGAGCTACTCACTTCCCCCCGTCTAATACCCCCGTGATACTCTTCTCCCCCCAGCTTGTCTAATACCCGTGATAATCTCTTCTTCACCCCCGTCTAATACCCGTGATACTCTTTCCCCCCCCAATACCCGTGATACTCTGTTCTCTCCCGTCTAATACCCGTGACTATAGCTCCGTGACATCCCCCCTATAATACAACCCATTAAAATCTCCCATAATACCCCTGCATACTACACCCTCATGAAGTTACCCCACCGTGAAACCCTCCACCTATAATTTTCCCCCCGTTTATTCCCCGTGAATTCCCCCCGCTTGTAGAATTCCCCTCGCTTATCTCCTGCGCCCCCCCTGCTGTATTGTCCACCCGTGTGCCACTCCTGTACAATAACTCCCCCTGTATAATTCACCCCATCTCCCTGTACACTCCGCCCCCTGTACCTCTCTCCCTCTGTGAAACTCCTTCCCTCCTCCCCCTTGGTGAAACACCACCCCCCCCTGTATAAGACCCCCACATATCTCCATCCATGTATAATCACCCCGCCCTGTCAATCTCCCTCCCCACCGCTGGTGAAACTCCACAGCCCCCCCTGTATAAGACCCCCCAAATCTCCATCCCTGTATAATCCTGCCCGCCCTGTCAATCTCCCTCCCTACCGCTGGTGAAACTCCACAGCACCCCCTGTATAAAACCCCCATATATCTCCATCCATGTATAATCCCCCCGCCCGCCCTGTCAATCTCCCTCCCCACCGCTGGTGAAACTCCACAGCCCCCCCTGTATAAGACCCCCATATATCTCCATCCATGTATAATCGCCCCGCCCTGTCAATCTCCCTCCCCACCGCTGGTGAAACTTTATTTTGCCCCGTGTGTGAAGCACTCACTTAACTGGTGTGGCTCCAAATGACAACTCTCTTTAATTTGCTTTAATTCACATCCAAACAAACAAACAATGTAAAACACTTCCCCCGCACCGAGCACAAAATGGCTGCCCCCCCACACCGTGCACAAAATGGCTGCCTCCCCCTGCACCGAGCACAAAATGGCTGAACCCCGCACCAAGCACAAAATGGCTGCCTCCCCCTGCACCGAGCACAAAATGGCTGTGGCCGCTCACTCAGTCGGTGGCTGTATAATGAGTGTCTGGAACCTAATGGGAGAGAGATTGAGAAGCCTGGGAATACAGGAGGGTGAGAGTGTGAGATGGGGGGCATTAGAGATCAGAGGTGGGTGCAGACGTGGAGCAAGAGATGACGGGCATTCCCAACCTTCCCGCACAGTACCATCCCAGCTCCAGGTATGTTCCTCACTGCAGGAAGGTGTTTACCCCCCGCCAACCCCCATCAGTGTAGTGGGAAACAAAACCTGAGCTGGGTGTCCCTGAACAGAGAAAAGACACACAGAGATTTGGGTGACATAGGAGGCCATTCAGCCCTTCGAGCCTGTCCCACCAATGTGAGATTGTGGCTGATCTGCACCTCGACTCCATTTACCCACAGGAGAGAGGCAGAGACGTAGAGGGAAAGAAACTGTTTGACTTGGCGTTATACAACAAACCGGGTGATGGTGAATCAGCCTCCCGTTTCACATCTCGCCCTATTGTAACATTGATGGAAATCAACCTCGGGAGAGATGTGACGCAGGATTCTGGTTTATTGTCACTGGGTTCACACTGTGGCACCGGGTCAACATCTGGCCCAGTGAGAGGGACTGAGGAGCAGAAAGCAGAGATACGGAAAGTGAGAAGGACAAAGAGGCAGAACAGAGTGAAAGGGAGCAAGATTGGGAATAAGAGAGAGAGAGGGAGCCAGAACCAGTGAGAGGAGCGGAGAGCAGAAGACAGAGAAACTGAGATTCAAAATAGAAAGAGAGGCAGATGGACAAAGAGAGAGGGAGAGAGTGGCTGGCAGAGAGAGAGAGAGAGAAAGTTAGGGAGAGAGGCAGATATGGAGAGTTGGAGATCGAGAAAGACAGAGAGTGCTGCAGAGAAAGAGTTGGAGAGTCAGAGATATCAAGAAAGATGTCGATACAAAGAAGATTCGAGAGGGAGATGAAGGGATGCAAAGATTAACGTTGCAGGAAGAGATAAAGAACAATGGAGAGAGAGAGAAGCCTGTGGCCCAGACAACATCAAAAATGAAATGCTAAAGTTCAGTAATATGGAGATGCAGGGTGCGATACTCAAACTATTCAACATCATATTACGCTCAGGCTGTTTTCCCGATATCTGGTGCCAAGGACTAATCTCCCCCATATATAAAAGTGGAAACAAATCAGACCCAAATAACTACCGCGGCATCTGTGTCAACAGTTGTCTAGGGAAGTTATTCTGCAGTATTCTAAATAGTAGATTACTTGATTTTCTTAACAAACATAATATCCTCAGAAAAAACCAAATAGGCTTTCTTCCAAAACACCGCACCGCCGACCATATCTATACCCTTCACACCCTCATCGAAAAACATAAACACCAAACAAAAAATGGGAAAATATTCGCCTGTTTCATCGACTTCAAGAAAGCCTTTGACTCTATATGGCACGAAGGGCTCTATTATAAACTTCTTCAGTGTGGAATAGGGGGCAAAGTCTATGACCTTATTAAATCAATGTATCTGAAAAACAAATGCGGGGTCAAAATTGGAGACAAACGCACCGATTTCTTCACCCAGAGAAGAGGCGTCCGGCAGGGCTGCAATTTGAGCCCGACCCTGTTCAACATATACATAAATGAATTAGCAGACATGCTGGAGCAAAGCGAGTCACCAGGTCTCCGTCTCCTGGATGGAGAAGTGAAGTCCCTGTTCTATGCGGACGACCTGGTTCTGCTGTCTCCCACAGAACAGGGATTACAGCAACAACTAGACCTACTCGACAAATACTGCCAAAATTGGGCTCTAACAGTAAATCTAAAGAAAACCAACATCATGATTTTTCAGAAAAGACCCAGATGTCACGAAAACAAATACCAGTTTACCCTCAGTGATACCACTATAGGACACACTATGAGCTACACCTACCTTGGTCTAACTATTACAGCATCAGGGAGCTTCAGCATAGCAGTGAATGCACTAAAAGAAAAAGCCTGAAGAGCCCTATATGCAATAAAAAGAAAATTCTACAACATCCAAATCCCAATCAAAATCTGGCTCAAAATTTTTGACAGCATAATCCTGCCCATTGCACTGTACGGTAGTGAAGTATGGGGCCCGCTAAATCACCAAAGCTACACTAAATGGGAAAAACACACAATAGAAGCCCTACATGCAGAATTCTGCCGAAGCATCCTTCGCACCCAAAGAAAAACGCCAACAAATGCATGCAGAGCCAAACTAGGCAGATACCCACTGATAATAAACATCCAAAAACGAGCACTAAACTTCCTAAATCACCTCAAATCTAGCTCCCCAGACACCCTTCATTTCAAAGCCTTTCAGACCCAAGAGCTAAACCCAGAAAAGAGTCCCCTGAGTCAGCTGCTACTGAAACTAAGTACTCAGCCGGACCCTGACCAGCCCCAGACCAACACAGCCGTCCAAACACCAATCCGAGTGAACCAAATCATTAAAAAATGCAAAGAAACCTACCTGGAACATTGGAACAAAATAACCGAAAGCCAAAGCAGATTAGAATGTTACCGGGCCCTAAAAAGAGAATATAAACTGGCAGACTACCTCACGACCATCAGAGACACAAAACAGAGACAGACCCTCACCAGGTACAGACTAAGCGACCACCAACTGGAAATTGAAAAAGGCAGATACAAGAAATCCTGGCAGCCTAGAGAGAATAGAATATGCGATCAATGTCTGGCTGGCGAGGTTGAAACAGAAATGCATTTCCTCCTAAAATGCGAAAAATTCAACACATCAAGAAACATATTATTCAACAAGCTAAGCCAAACAACCCCAGATTTCAAGGAATTGGATGATCTGTCAAAATTGAGATTAGTCCTAGGAGAAGGAGACAGACCATACCTTGGGGCTAAATATGTAACAACATGTCACAACCTGAGGACTGTTTAAAAGTAAGACTGTTTAAAATTAATATTGAACGTACCAAATGAAGTAGAAAGACTGTTTAAAATTAATATTGTTTAAAAGTAATATTGTATATACCCAACAAATGTCAAATCGATTGACACTTACAGAATGTTGGAAAACTGTACCTTTTTGCTATGTAAGCTTTGGCAATATGGTTCTCTGTAAACTTTCATGCCAATAAAGCATTTGAACTGAACTGACTGACGTAGAGATACAGATATAACGAAAGATGTGCCGATACAGAGATCTGACTCGAGAGGGAGGGAGGTGGAGCGTAGAATATACAGCTTACAGTGGGCGATCTGGAGAACTAACTCCAGTGGAAATTCAAGCCCCCCGATGTGTCTACGGGGACAGGTTTCTCTGACTGACTGTACGGCCTGGCCTGCGTGTGTCTCTGTCACTGGTCCCAGGCTGTAAGGGACAGGCAGAGAGATGGGGAAATAGGGAGAGAGGGAATTGTACAAGTTTACAGCACAGAAGGAGGCCATTCGGCCCCTCATGTCTGTGCCGGCCGATTTATAAAGCTATCCAGCCTAATCCCACTCTCCTGCTCTGGGTCCGTCGCCTTATCGGTTACGGCACTTCTCGTGCATATATGGCCCTTGGTTATTGACCTCTCTGCTGGGGAAGAGCAGTCCTTCCCATCCACTCTATCTAGGCCCCTCATCATTTTATACACCTCCATTTAATCTCCCTCAGTCTCCTCTATTCCAAAGAAAACCAACCCCGCCTATCCAGTCTTTCCTCATAGCTAATAAAGGAAAGTATCTAGTCTGCCATCTTCAGTGCCTGTTCTTCAGAGGTAGAGAGAGAGAGGGTGGTGCAGAAAGATGTACAAGTTACATTGGGGGGAGCAAGCGATGGCAATGAATCGCGGGCTGTTAAAACAGACACTGATACGCTTATCAATTACTCCATAAAAGGCGATGAATTAGGATAGTAATGAAAAGGTTTTTATTAACTAAAGAACAGAGCATGCCTCTCGTGGACAGCTGGTTCCAAGAAGGAAGTGGGTTGCCGAGCAGCCACCTTTATACCAGGTCATGTAGGTGCAGCCAGCAGAGGCATGCATTGGTACACAGTGAGTAGCAAGAGGTAACAATGTGCACTAACGATAACAGTAGTGAACAACAGTGAAAACAATAACAGTGGTTTACCACATTCACCCCTTGTTTAAAATTGAGTCCGGCGGGGTGAAGTGTACTAAAAGTTCGTGTAGGTAAGTCTATCAGGAGGCCTTGTATGCCGTCCTGATCGTCGTCGCAGCGGCGGCGGTGGTGCAGTATCCAACGTCGAATCTGGTGTCTGAGTGGACGACGAGGCATCCTGGGGCTCCGGCATGCCGTCTACAGGGGTTGGGTTGGGAGAAGTGGTGGATAATAACGGTGGTGATTCAGGGGCGCCCGAGGGTGCGAGGTCTCGTATGGAGACCGTGTCCTCCCGCCCGTCTGGGTATGCCACGTAGGCATACTGGGGGTTGGCGTGTAGGAGGTTCACCCTCTCGACCAGGGGGTCCGTTTTATGGGTCCTCACGTGCCTCCGCAGTAGGACGGGCCCAGGAGAAGTCAGCCATGTCGGTAGCGAGGTTCCCGATGTGGACTTCCTGGGGAAAATGAACATTTGCTCATGAGGGGTGGCTTTAGTGGCAGTACAAAGCAGTGACCAGATGGAGTGGAGCGCCGCAGGGAGGGCCTCCTGCCAGCGAGAGGTCGGAAGGCCCTTAGATTTTAAGGCTAAGAGGACGGCCTTCCAAACCGTCGCATTCTCTCTTTCCACCTGGCCGTTCCCCCGGGGATTGTAGCTGGTGGTCCAGCTCGTAGCAATACCTCTCCCGAGCAGGTACTGATGAAGTTCGTCGCTCATGAAAGATGAGCCCCGGTCGCTATGTATATAGCTAAGGAACCCGAACAAGGCGAAGAGGTCATTCAGACATTTGATGACCGTGGTACTGGTCATGTCTGGGCAAGGGATGGCAAAAGGGAAACGGGAGTACTCATCAACTATGTTGAGGAAGTACACGTTGCGGTCAGAGGAAGGGAGGGGCCCCTTAAAGTCGATGCTCAAGCGCTCGAAGGGGCGAGTGGCCTTGATCAGGCGAGCTCTGTGTGGCCTATAAAAATGCGGTTTGCATTCGGCACAGATTTGGCAGTTCCTGGTCATAGTCGTGACCTCCTCGATGGAGTAGGGCAGGTTGCGGGACTTAATGAAGTGGCAGAATCTGGTGACCCTGGGGTGGCAGAGGTCATTGTGGAGGGTCCGCAGTCTATCAACTTGCGCGTTGGCGCATGTACCTCGTAATAGAGCATCTGGGGGCTCATTGAGTTTCCCGGGCCGGTACAAGGTATCGTAATTGTAGGTGGAGAGTTCAATTCTCCACCTCAAGATCTTGTCGTTCTTGATTTTGCCCCTCTGCTTATTATTGAACATAAAAGCAACTGAACGCTGGTCAGTGAGAAGGGTAAATCGTTTTCCGGCCAGGTAATGCCTCCAGTGTCGCACCGCTTCCACAATAGCCTGGGCCTCCTTTTCGACAGAGGAGTGTCGAATCTCGGGGCCCTGGAGGGTCCTTGAGAAAAAGGCCACGGGTCTCCCCGCCTGGTTAAGGGTTGCAGCTAGGGCGAAGTCGGATGCATCGCTCTCCACTTGGAAAGGGATGGACTCATCCACTGCGTGCATTGTGGCCTTCGCAATATCACTCTTGATAAGAGTGAAGGCAGCACCCGCCTCTGATGTCAGGGGGAAGGAGGTGGACTTGATGAGGGGTCTGGCTTTGTCCGCATAGTTGAGCACCCACTGAGCATAGTAAGAGAAAACCCCCAGGCATCTCTTCAGTGCTTTTAGGCAGTGGGGGAGGGGGAGCTCCATAAGGGGGCGCATTCTGTCGGGGTCAGGCCCGATGACTCCATTCTCCACTACGCAGCCGAGGATGGCAAGGCGCATGGTGCGAAACATACATTTCTCTTTATTGTATGTTAGATTCAGCCGCTGGGCCGTACGGAGGAATTTCGCTAGATTAACGTCATGGTCCTGCTGGTCGTGGCCACAGATGGTGACGTTATCCAGATAAGGAAAGGTGGCCTGCAGCGCATTCTGGTCAACCATCCGGTCCATCTCCCTTTGGAAGACCGAAACCCCGTTGGTGACGCCGAAGGGGACCCTAAGGAAGTGGTAGAGGCGGCCGTTTGCCTTGAAGGTGGTATACTGGCGGCCCTCATGGTGGATAGGGAGTTGGTGGTATGCTGACTTAAGGCCAATGGTGGAGAATAGCCTGTATTGCACGATCTGGTTGACCATATCAGATATGCGGGGAAGGGGGTATGCGTCCAGCTGGGTGTACCGGTTTATGGTTTGGCTGTAGTCGATGACTAGACAGCGTTTATTGGCGGTCTTAACAACTACAACCTGGGCTCGCCAGGGGCTGGTGCTCCCTTCGATAATGCCCTCCTTCAGGAGTTGCTCCACCTCAGCGCTAATAAAAGCTCTGTCCCCGGCGCTGTACCGCCCGCTCTTGGTAGCGATGGGTTTACAGTCGCGGGTCAGGTTAGCGAACAAGGGAGGGGGGGGGACTTTGAGTGTGGAAAGGCTGCAAGTGGTGCGCGGCGGGCGATTTAAAAGCTGTTGGTTGCAGACTGTGAGCGGGGGAAGTGGTCCACCGTATGCCAATGTGACACTTTTGAGGTGGCACTGAAAATCCAACCCTAGCAGAACGGCAGCGCAAAGATGGGGCAGGACAAGAAGTTTAAAATTTTTATATTCAGTGCCCCTAACCGAAAGGGTCACCACACAGTTGCCGCCGACGTCCGTTGAATGGGACTTGGACGCCATAGAAATCTGATGGCGCGTTGGCAGGACCGTGAGGGAGTGGCTACGCACCATTTTGGGGTGAATAAAACTCTCCGTGCTCCCGCTGTCAAATAGGCAAGTAGTGGCGCGGCCGTTTACCGTAATGTCCATCATGGACCTGGACAGATGATGAGGGAGAGCTTGATCCAGTGTAACGGAGGCCAGTGTATGGCTGAGTGAGCTGATATGGTCGTCCGACGAGACGGTGGTCGAGTCCGGAGACAAATTGGCGGTTGAGTGCGGCGGGCAAAATGGCGGTGGCCATGATTCCGATCCCCACGCGGCCGGAGGTGCACAAAATGGCGGAGAAGATGGCTGCCCCCACGGTTCACATGCGGCGCTGCTGGCGCTCGCGGGTTTCCCTCTGCAGGCGTTGGCGTAATGGCCTTTCTTCCCACAGCCAGAGCAGGTAGCGGTCTTCGCCGGGCAGCGCGCTCTAGGGTGGTTTAACTGGCCACAGAAATAGCATTTTTGGGCCTGGTTACAGGACATCATTGCAGTAGTTGGTACCGGGGGCGGCGGTCCCAGTTGATTTCGGGACATCGCTGCAGTAGTTGGTAACGGGGGCGGCGGTCCCATGTCCCAAGGTCGCGATGACCATGGCGCGGCCCCGTTACGTGAGTATGCTTCGAGGTTTCGGTGGGCCGCATCTAGTGAGAGCGCGAGGGCTACGGCCGTCTTCAGTTCGAGCTCTTTGCTTTCGAGCAGTCTCTGCCGGGAGTAGTCGGACTGGAGGCCCTTAACGAAGGCATCACAGGTAAGTCCCTCGGCGTGCGTCACAGCCATTACCGCCTTACAGTCGCAGTCCCTGCAGAGCGTCTGTAACGCCCGTAAAAATTGGTACACAGTGAGTAGCAAGAGGTAACAATGTGCAATAACGATAACAGTAGTGAACAACAGTGAAAACAATAACAGTGGTTTACCACAGACACATTGGGGGCCAGGCAGGCAGCCTGTGCTGAGGGGGCCTCGGTCACTCTCCTCCCTGTGAAGGAAGCACTTCTCCAGGATTCCACCTCCCAAAAGACTCTCTCTCTGCATCGTCACGTTGCAGCTTCTGAAGAGAGAGAAATGAAAATTGATTAAAAGAAAGCACGCAATGAATTAAAAAACTACATGCACAGCTCTGACCCAGGAAATGGAGTTTTTTTTGCTGATTTGTCAACATTTACTGGTTTCTAAAAATTTCCCAATCCTCTGGCCTAACACTAATCTTGGCAAAATTGTCTGCCTTTTCTTTCAATGTGATCCCATCTTTAACTCCCTTAGTTAGCCACGGATGGTGCATCCTCCTCGTAGAGCCTTTCTTTCTCACTTAATGAAATATCTCCTTAAATGTCTGCCACTGCTGAGCTAGCGTCTTACCCTTTCATCTATTTTCCCAGTCCGCTTCAGCCAACTCTGTCCTCGTACCCTTGTAATTGCCTTTATTTCAGTTTAGGACACTAGTTTCAGACCCAAGTTTCTCACCCTCAAAATGAATTTGAAATTCTACCAATCACTCTTTCTTAGGGGATCCTTTACTATGAGATCATTAATTAATCCTGTCTCATTACACATTACCAGATCTAAAATAGCATCTCCCACTTCTGGCATTGAACAGTCACCTCCATCTGCGTCCCCCCCTCTCTCTCCCCATCGCTTGTTCTCTCTCCCCCTCTCTCTGTTCCTATCTAGCTCCCCATCTCTGTCGCTCTTTTTCATTCACTCATCTGCTCTCTCTCTCTGATTCTTTCCCTCTATCTCAGCTTTAATCTTGATTAAAATGTATTCTGAAATGTTTCTGTCTCAACATTTAAAATAACGACAAATCCAATTGCATTTTTTATGTTAAGGGGGAAAATTCGGTTGCAATGCAAAAAGAGAGAGAGCGAGCGAGAGAAAGCTAGAGAGATAAAACAACAACAATTATATTTGTATAGTGCCTTTAATGTAGTGAAACCTCCCAGGGAGCTGCACAGGAGTGTTATAAAACAAAATTTGACATCGAGCCACATAAGAGAAAGATGGCGAGAGAGAGACAGACAGAGAAAGCTGGCGAGAGAGAGACCGAGAAATCTGGCGAGAGAGGGAGACAGAAAGCTGGCGAGAGAGAGACAGAGAAAGCTGGCAAGAGAGAGACAGAGAAAGCTGGCGAGAGAGAGACAGAGAAAGCTGGAGAGAGAGACAGAGAAAGCTGGCGAGAGAGAGAGAGAAAGCTGGCGAGAGAGAGACAGAGAAAGCTGGAGAGAGAGAGACAGAGAAAGCTGGCGAGAGAGAGAGAGAAAGCTGGCGAGAGAGAGAGACAGAGAAAGCTGGAGAGAGAATCAGAGAAAGCTGGAGAGAGAGAGACAGAGAAAGCTGGCGAGAGAGAGAGACAGAGGAAGCTGGCGAGAGAGAGAGAGAGAGAAAGCTGGCGAGAGAGAGAGACAGAGAAAGCTGGCGAGAGAGAGAGACAGAGAAAGTTGGCGAGAGAGAGACAGAGAAAGCTGGCGAGAGAGAGACACAGAAAGCTGGCGAGAGAGAGACAGAGAAAGCTGGCGAGAGAGAGACTGAGAAAGCTGGAGAGAGAGAGACAGAGAAAGCTGGCGAGAGAGAGAGAGAAAGCTGGCGAGAGAGAGAGAGAAAGCTGGTGAGAGAGAGAGACAGAGAGAGCTGGCGAGAGAGAGAGACAGAGAAAGCTGGCGAGAGAGAGAGAGAGAAAGCTGGCGAGAGAGAGACAGAGAAAGCTGGAGAGAGAGAGACAGAGAGAAAGCTGGCGAGAGAGAGAGAGAAAGCTGGCGAGAGAGAGAGAGAAAGCTGGTGAGAGAGAGAGACAGAGAGAGCTGGCGAGAGAGAGAGACAGAGAAAGCTGGCGAGAGAGAGAGAGACAGAGAAAGCTGGCGAGAGAGAGAGACAGAGAAAGCTGGCGAGAGAGAGACAGAGAAAGCTGGCGAGAGAGAGAGAAAGCTGGAGAGAGAGAGAGAGAGAGAGAGAGAAAGCTGGTGAGAGAGAGAGAGAGAGAGAAAGCTGGAGAGAGAGAGAGAGAAAGCTGGAGAGAGAGACAGAGAAAGCTGGAGAGAGAGACAGAGAAAGCTGGCGAGAGAGAGAGAGAAAGCTGGCGAGAGAGAGACAGAGAAAGCTGGCGAGAGAGACAGAGAAAGCTGGCGAGAGAGAGACAGAGATAGCTGGTGAGAGAGACAGAGAAAGCTGGCGAGCGAGAGAGAGAGAAAGCTGGCGAGAGAGAGAAAGCTGGCGAGAGAGGGAAAGAAAGCTGGGGAAAGGGAGAGAGAGAGAGAGAGACAGAGAAAGCTGGAGAGCGAGACAGAGAAAGCTGGAGAGAGAGAGAAAGCTGGCGAGAGACAGACAGAAAGCTGGCGAGAGAGAGACAGAGACAGAGACAGACACAACCTGAGGACTCTTTAAAATTAAGACTGTTTAAAAATAATATTGAACGTACCAAATGAAGTACAAAGACTGTTTAAAATTAATATTGTTTAAAAGTAATATTGTATGTACCCAACAAATGTCAAATCGATTGACACCTACAGAATGTTGGAAAACTGTACCTTTTTGCTATGTAAGCTTTGGCAATATGGTTCTCTGTAAACTTTCATGCCAATAAAGCATTTGAATTGGAATTGGAATTGCAATTGGAAAGCTGGAGAGAGAGACAGAGAAAGCTGGTGAGAGAGAGACAGAGAAAGCTGGCGAGAGAGAGAGAGAGAAAGCTGGCGAGAGAGAGAGAAAAAGCTGGAGAGAGAGAGAAAGCTGGAGAGAGAGAAAACGAGCACCAAACTTCCTAATCACCTCAAATCTAGCTCCCCAGACACCCTTCATTTCAAAGCCTTTCAGACCCAAGAGCTAAACCCAGAAAAGAGTCCCCTGAGTCAGCTGCTACTGAAACTAAGTACTCAGCCGGACCCTGACCAGCCCCAGACCAACACAGCCGTCCAAACACCAATCCGAGTGAACCAAATCATTAAAAAATGCAAAGAAACCTACCTGGAACATTGGAACAAAATAACCGAAAGCCAAAGCAGATTAGAATGTTACCGGGCCCTAAAAAGAGAATATAAACTGGCAGACTACCTCACGACCATCAGAGACACAAAACAGAGACAGACCCTCACCAGGTACAGACTAAGCGACCACCAACTGGAAATTGAAAAAGGCAGATACAAGAAATCCTGGCAGCCTAGAGAGAATAGAATATGCGATCAATGTCTGGCCGGCGAGGTTGAAACAGAGATGCATTTCCTCCTAAAATGCGAAAAATTCAACACATCAAGAAACATATTATTCAACAAGCTAAGCCAAACAACCCCAGATTTCAAGGAATTGGATGACCTGTCAAAATTGAGATTAGTCCTAGGAGTAGGAGACAGACCATACCTTGGGGCCAAATATGTAACAACATGTCACAACCTGAGGACTGTTTAAAATTAAGACTGTTTAAAATTTTTATTGAACGTACCAAATGAAGTACAAAGACTGTTTAAAATTAATATTGTTTAAAAGTAATATTGTATGTACCCAACAAATGTCAAATCGATTGACACCTACAGAATGTTGGAAAACTGTACCTTTTTGCTATGTAAGCTTTGGCAATATGGTTCTCTGTAAACTTTCATGCCAATAAAGCATTTGAATTGAAAAATTGAATTGAATTGAGAAAGCTGGCGAGAGAGAGAGAGAGTGTGTGAGGAGAGAGAGAGAGTGTGTGAGGAGAAACACCAGCTGGAGAGAAAAAGCTGGAGAGAGAGAGAAACAGAGGCCTGAACCGAGAGACCGGGAGGAGCAGCCCGAACCAGGACAGTAAAAAAATAAGAGGCCTGGGGAAGGTGAACCCGAGAACGCGAGGCCCAGAGACCGCGGGATCGGAGACCGGGAGGAGCGGCCCGAACCGGGAAAATGAGTAAGAGGCCTGGGGAGGGCGAACCCGAGACCGCGAGGTCGGAGAACGGGAGGAGCGGCCCGAACCGGGAAAATGAGTAAGAGGCCTGGGGAGGGTGAACCCGAGACCGCGAGGTCGGAGAACGGGAGGAGCGACCCGAACCGGGAAAACGAGTAAGAGGCCTGGGGAGGGTGAACCCGAGACCGCGAGGTCGGAGAACGGGAGGAGCGACCCGAACCGGGAAAACGAGTAAGAGGCCTGGGGAGGGTGAACCCGAGACCGCGAGTTCGGAGAACGGGAGGAGCGACCCGAACCGGGAAAACGAGTAAGAGGCCTGGGGAGGGTGAACCCGAGACCGCGAGGTCGGAGAACGGGAGGAGCGGCCCGAACCGGGAAAACGAGTAAGAGGCCTGGGGAGGGTGAACCCGAGACCGCGAGGCCCAGAGACCGTGGGAACGGAGACCGGGAGACCAGGGCAGAAAACAGCCTGGTGAGTCAATAAACCCAGGGGCCTGAGACCGACACGACGACGCGAGGAGATCCGCCCAGACCGCGGAGAGCGAATGAGTCCGGGGCACGGAGAGTGGACGAGTTTGGAACACGGAGAGAGAGAGAGAGTCCGAGACCCGGAGAACGAGTGAGAGAGTCGGAAGAGAAAAAAAAAAAAAACGGAGAAATAAGTTTTACCTAATTCTACCTAAGTTTCATTTTAGTTAAAGTTAGTTCGGAAAAAGTTTAATTTTATTTAAATTTAGTTCGAAAAAAACCTGAAAAAAGAACAACAAACCCGCGAGGAAAAGGAATAGAAACCCGAGAGAAACGATAAACTACCCGAACCAAGAGCCTGTGAGAGAAAGAGAAAGATAAACCTTTAAGAGCAGCTATATCAAAGATGAACCCCTGAAAAACTCCCAATTTTGGACCTAAAAGTGGGCTAAGGTGGAACACGAAACAAAAAAGAGAAAAAAAAAAGATATCTATCTGAGACAAAAAACAAACGACTACAATGAGCAGGGAAATGATATATCCTGAGCAATGCACAAAAAATAAAGCAAAGGAAAAATACAAGTACACAAAACTAAAAAATAACCCAGAGATCCTCTACGTTGACTATACCACACACAAAGGGACTAAGCTGAAGAACAACCTCATATTCTACACCGAATACGTCACCTCCTGGAAGGAGACTTTACAAAAACACTACGCATACGTCTCCAGTGAAGGTATTGGCAGTGGAGGCAGACTAAAAATATGTAAAGATGGAAACCTAAATAAAGATGACCCCCTGCTAACCATAAGCTACTACAACAAAAATAGAAAGATCATGATACAGGGGAATGTGGAAAATCTGGACTCCTTCGAAAAGGAATTCCCCCAGTTGAAAACTAAGGCCGACACAAAGAGGACCAATGGACAGGAAGCAAAAGAGAGTCGAACAGAGGATGATGAGAGCCAAGTGGAGGAAGAAGAAGAGAGACCAGCAGAGGAAAACACCTCCCTGTCCATCTCCACCGCCCCCACACCTCTCAACGAAAACAAAATGATGAAAGAGAATCTGGCCAAACTAGAACTTGATTTCAACGAATACAGAGAAACACTGGCCAAGAATCTGAAGGAGGAATTCAAACAGCTAAAAACGGAACACGAGTCCACCACCCACAAGATGAGAAAGACATAGAGGAGCAAAGAAATGAGATCAAAGAACTCCGTACTCAACTGAACAAAACGAAGGAGACCGTAGAAAGGCTCAGCAGGCAACACAAACCTCTTAAGGTCCAAAAACCTGAGGACACAAAAACAACACACACAAGGACACAGAACCCGCTGGATGCCACCCCACACGAAGACACACCGAAAGCCACAAACCCCGCTCCAACCAGCCCTCAGTCGAATCATGCCCAGACTACTGCTACCCAGTCCTCACACACAGGAACACAAAAACCGACAGATACCCCCACAAACGAGGACACACCGAAAGCCCCAAACCCCGCTCCTGCCACACAACATATCCCAGAAACCCAGCCAACAACCAGCCACCAGGCGAGTCCTACCCAGACTACTGTTACCCAGTCTGAAAAACCAGCCCCTCAGGCGGTCCTGCTGACCGACTCCAACGGAAAGTTCCTGGACCCCCAGAGGCTGTTCCCAGACAATTAAGTCCTGAAAAAATGGTGCAGCAACACAGACCAAGCAATGAAGATCCTGAACAAAGAATCCCTTGGAAGCCCCAAATGGATTGTGATCCACACAGGCACGAACGACCTACGCACCCTACAGGAAGGCACTGCTAGGGCGGTGAGCAGGATGGCGGAAAAGGCCAGCAGGGAATTCCCCGAGGCGCGGATCGTGATCTCCACACTACTGCCCAGAAAGGACACCCCAGCCAAGATAATCCACAACACCAACAGGGAGATCGACACGAGATGTTCTGTCCTCCCCAACGTCTCCCTGGCCCATCATCCAAACATCAACACAAGGGACCTCTATGACGAAATACATCTACTCAAACAGCGGATGTGGGTCTTCACAAGAAACCTCATAAACACTGCCAAAAGACGCAGCCCTCCCACCCCCTCTACCATTGGGAGCCCAAACAGGACCACCAATGTCCCCCACCCCCCATTACAAAACCAACAACAGAACCGTGCTTTTATACCTGACCCAAGACCCCCCTCTAGACCAAAAACTGTAGACCAAGAACTGAGAAAGATCATGACGATGCTGAACAGCCTGATAGAAAGCCGGAGAAATTATTAATATTGTTATTTATCATTATCATTATTGTTATCTTATCAGTATTATTACTATTATTAGACAGATATATGTGCATGCCTCATGAAATTTATACTAAATCATCATTTAGCATTATAGAAAATAGTGTTTCCACACTCATCCCACAAAATAGGTCCATTTTATTTCGTTTTATTGAACTATATAAATGCGTTCTTTCCACATAAGCTGCTGGAATATCCATGGCCTCCGCTCCTCAACTTTTGGGATGAAGAGTACAGACCCTGAATTCCTAAAAGCTATAAAAGACATTGATATAATTGTGTTAACAGAAACATGGTGCCAAAAGGGCGTGCCGACCCACTGTCCCCCAATGTACCATGAAATCATTGTGCCCTCAGTAAAGAACACTAAAACACGCAAGGGCAGAACCTCCGGGGGAATATTGGTGTGGTATAAGGGAAAACTGGACAAACACATCTCACCGGTAAAACAGGGAAAATCACACGTATGGCTAAAACTAGATAAACATATAGGAATAGCAAAAAAAGATGTTTACTTAT
The DNA here is from genome assembly GCF_052327205.1 of Somniosus microcephalus. NCBI lineage: Eukaryota > Metazoa > Chordata > Chondrichthyes > Squaliformes > Somniosidae > Somniosus > Somniosus microcephalus. The sequence continues at coordinate 27,833,852 of NW_028225179.1, read as the reverse complement.
GTGCGATCTACACACCTCCAATAGAATCGCCATATTTCGAAGAGGAGTTATTTGATACTCTCCACATGGAAATCAGCCATTTCCAGGCCCAAGGAAAGGTGATAATATGTGGGGACCTAAATGCAACGACTGGTTGTGAACCTGACTTCATAGACCCACAGGGAAACAACCATGTGTTTGGCCAGACGCCTTTAGATGTCACACCAGCCATCGCAAATCGGAACAACCTTGATCGTGAAATAAATAAAAGCGGTAGGGAGGTAGTGCAACTCTGCCGAGCCTTAGGCCTGTACATAGTTAACGGTAGGTTCAGAGGGGACTCCCTAGGGAGACTCACATACTCCTCAAATCTTGGGTCTAGTGTGGTGGACTATACAATCACTGACCTGGACCCCTGCGATATCAACTCATTCACTGTCAGGCAGCAATCCCCCCTCTCAGACCATAACCAAATAAATATGTACCTTAAACTTTCTGCCCAAACTACAGACACGAAAAATGAACCCAGTAAGCTCCATAAAATAAACCAGACATACAGATGGGCCCCAGGCAGTGGAGAAAAATTCATCACAGCACTAAAGTCACCTGATCTCACAAGTAAAATATCAAAATTTAAAGAATACCCATACGAGATCACCAGAGATGGTGTAAACATGGCCATAGAGGATATAAATATGATCTTCCATGAGGCAGCTGTAAAAGCCGACCTTGTGAAACAGAAGAGGAAGCGTCACAAAAGACAAAATAAAAATAATAAATGGTTTGACCACGAATGCAAAAATGCCAGAAAAGACCTGAGAAAAATATCAAACCAAAAGCATCGCCAACCAAACAATCCGGACCTACGTACTAGATACAATGAAACCCTCAAAAGATATAAACACACCATTAGGAACAAAACACAAAACTATACCCACAAAATACTCGAAGAAATTGAAAACTCCACCAATCCAAAACAATTCTGGGAAATGTGGAATAACCTGAGTACAACACAATTGCAAGCATTACCAATCCAAGATGGCGACATCTGGAGAACACATTTTGAAAACCTCTACAAAGACATCCCAAGAAACGAAACAAACCCAAGTCAACATCAGGTCACAGAAAAACTCCACACATTAGAAGCAACAATTAAAGACAACCAAAACCCTCTAGACTCCCCAATCACATGGAAAGATCTGGCCACAAAAACAAAATCTCTCCACCTAAAGAAAGCCTGTGGCCCAGACAACATCAAAAATGAAATGCTCAAGTTCAGCAATATGGAGATGCAGGGTGCGGTACTCAAATTATTCAACATCATATTACGTTCAGGCTGTTTTCCCGATATCTGGTGCCAAGGACTAATCTCCCCCATATATAAAAGTGGAAACAAATCAGACCCAAATAACTACCGCGGCATCTGTGTCAACAGTTGTCTAGGGAAGTTATTCTGCAGTATTCTAAATAGTAGATTACTTGATTTTCTTAACAAACATAATATCCTCAGAAAAAACCAAATAGGCTTTCTTCCAAAACACCGCACCGCCGACCATATCTATACCCTTCACACCCTCATTGAAAAACATATACACCAAACAAAAAATGGGAAAATATTCGCCTGTTTCATCGACTTCAAGAAAGCCTTTGACTCTATATGGCACGAAGGGCTCCATTAAAAACTTCTTCAGTGTGGAATAGGGGGCAAAGTCTATGACCTTATTAAATCAATGTACCTGAAAAACAAATGCGGGGTCAAAATTGGAGACAAATGCACCGATTTCTTCACCCAGAGAAGAGGCGCCCGGCAGGGCTGCAATTTGAGCCCGACCCTGTTCAACATATACATAAATGAATTAGCAGACATGCTGGAGCAAAGCGAGTCACCAGGTCTCCGTGTCCTGGATGGAGAAGTGAAATCCCTGTTCTATGCGGACGACCTGGTTCTGCTGTCTCCCACAGAACAGGGATTACAGCAACAACTAGACCTACTCGACAAATACTGCCAAAATTGGGCTCTAACAGTAAATCTAAAGAAAACCAACATCATGATTTTTCAAAAAAGGCCCAGATGTAAGGAAAACAAATACCAGTTTACCCTCAGTGATACCACTATAGGACACACTATGAGCTACACCTACCTTGGTCTAACTATTACAGCATCAGGGAGCTTCAGCATAGCAGTGAATGCACTAAAAGAAAAAGCCCGAAGAGCCCTATATGCAATAAAAAGAAAATTCTACAACATCCAAATCCCAATCAAAATCTGGCTCAAAATATTTGACAGCATAATCCTGCCCATTGCACTGTACGGTAGTGAAGTATGGGGCCCGCTAAATCACCAAAGCTACACTAAATGGGAAAAACACACAATAGAAGCCCTACATGCAGAATTCTGCCGATGCATCCTTCGCACCCAAAGAAAAACGCCAACAAATGCATGCAGAGCCAAACTAGGCAGATACCCACTGATAATAAACATCCAAAAACGAGCACCAAACTTCCTAAATCACCTCAAATCTAGCTCCCCAGACACCCTTCATTTCAAAGCCTTTCAGACCCAAGAGCTAAACCCAGAAAAGAGTCCCCTGAGTCAGCTGCTACTGAAACTAAGTACTCAGCCGGACCCTGACCAGCCCCAGACCAACACAGCCGTCCAAACACCAATCCGAGTGAACCAAATCATTAAAAAATGCAAAGAAACCTACCTGGAACATTGGAACAAAATAACCGAAAGCCAAAGCAGATTAGAATGTTGCCGGGCCCTAAAAAGAGAATATAAACTGGCAGACTACCTCACGACCATCAGAGACACAAAACAGAGACAGACCCTCACCAGGTACAGACTAAGCGACCACCAACTGGAAATTGAAAAAGGCAGATACAAGAAATCCTGGCAGCCAAGAGAGAATAGAATATGCGATCAATGTCTGGCCGGTGAGGTTGAAACAGAAATGCATTTCCTCCTAAAATGCGAAAAATTCAACACATCAAGAAACATATTATTCAACAAGCTAAGCCAAACAACCCCAGATTTCAAGGAATTGGATGATCTGTCAAAATTGAGATTAGTCTTGGGGGAAGGAGACAGACCATACCTTGGGGCCAAATATGTAACAACTTGTCACAACCTGAGGAATGTTTAAAATTAAGACTGTTTAAAATTAATATTGAACGTACCAAATGAAGTACAAAGACTGTTTAAAATTAATATTGTTTAAAAGTAATATTGTATGTACCCAACAAATGTCAAATCGATTGACACCTACAGAATGTTGGAAAAGTGTACCTTTTTGCTATGTAAGCTTTGGCAATATGGTTCTCTGTAAACTTTCATGCCAATAAAGCATTTGATTTGGAATTGGAATTGGAAAGCTGGCGAGCGAGAGACAGCGAAATCTGGCGAGAGAGACAGAGAAAGCTGGCGAGAGAGAGACAGAGAAAGCTGGCGAGAGAGAGACAGAGAAAGCTGGCGAGAGAGAGACAGAGAAAGCTGGCGAGAGAGAGACAGAGAAAGCTGGCGAGAGAGAGACAGAGAAAGCTGGCGAGAGAGAGACAGAGAAAGCTGGCGAGAGAGAGACAGAGAAAGCTGGCGAGAGAGAGACAGAGAAAGCTGGCGAGGGAGAGACAGAGAAAGCTGGCGAGAGAGAGACAGAGAAAGCTGGCGAGAGAGAGACAGAGAAAGCTGGCGAGAGAGAGACAGAGAATGCTGGCGAGAGAGAGACAGAGAAAGCTGGCGAGAGAGAGACAGAGAAAGCTGTCGAGAGAGAGACAGAGAAAGCTGGCGAGGGAGAGACAGAGAAAGCTAGAGAGAGAGATAGAGAAAGCTGGAGAGAGAGAGACAGAGAAAGCTGGCGAGAGAGACAGAGAAAGCTGGCGAGAGAGACAGAGAAAGCTGGTGAGAGAGACAGAGAAAGCCGGCGAGAGAGAGACAGAGAAAGCCGGCGAGAGAGAGACAGAGAAAGCCGGCGAGACAGAGACAGAGAAAGCCGGCGAGAGAGAGACAGAGAAAGCTGGCAAGAGAGACAAAGAAAGCTGGCGAGAGAGTGACAGAGAAAGCTGGCGAGAGAGAGACAGAGAAAGCTGGCGAGAGAGACAGAGAAAGCTGGCGAGAGAGAGACAGAAAGCTGGCGAGAGAGAGACAGAGAAAGCTGGCGAGAGAGAGACAGAGAAAGCTGGCGAGAGAGAGACAGAGAAAGCTGGCGAGAGACAGAGAATGCTGGCGAGAGAGAGAAAGAGAAAGCTGGCGAGAGAGAGACAGAGAAAGCTGGGGAGAGAGAGACAGAGAAAGCTGGCAAGAGAGACAGAGAAAGCCGGCGAGACAGAGGCAGAGAAAGCCGGCGAGAGAGAGACAGAGAAAGCTGGCAAGAGAGACAGAGAAAGCCGGCGAGACAGAGGCAGAGAAAGCCGGCGAGAGAGAGACAGAGAAAGCTGGCAAGAGAGACAGAGAAAACCGGCGAGAGAGAGACAGAGAAAGCTGGCAAGAGAGACAGAGAAAGCTGGCGAGAGAGTGACAGAGAAAGCTGGCGAGAGAGAGACAGAGAAAGCTGGCGAGAGAGACAGAGAAAGCTGGCGAGAGAGAGAGACAGAGAAAGCTGGCGAGAGAGAAGCAGAGAAAGCTGGCGAGAGAGAAAGGCAGAGAAAGCTGGCGAAAGAGAGACAGAAAGCTGGCGAGAGAGAGACAGAGAAAGCTGGCGAGAAAGCTGGCGAGAGAGAGACAGAAAGCTGGCGAGAGAGAGAAAGAGAAAGCTGGCGAGAGAGAGACAGAGAAAGCTGGCGAGAGAGAGACAGAGAAAGCTGGCGAGAGACAGAGAATGCTGGCGAGAGAGAGAAAGAGAAAGCTGGCGAGAGAGAGACAGAAAAAGCTGGGGAGAGTGAGACAGAGAAAGCTGGCGAGAGAGAGACAGATAAAGCCGGCGAGACAGAGACAGAGAAAAACAGCGGCCGGGGGATCGGAGCCAGAACAGCGCAGGAAAACCCGGGAACAGAGAGAGAGAAACCGGGAACAGAGAGAGAGAACTCCAAAACAGGGAGAGAGAGAGAGCAGAGCCCGAGCAGCAACCGGAGCACGGAGCCTGAAGCCGGAGAAAGGCCCGAGGAACCGGAGAGAAGGAGAGCGAGCAGCAACAGGAGTCGACCCAGACCGGGAGGAACGGCCCGAGCCAGTCAAAGAGGCGAGTGGAGAGGTAGGGGTGCCGGATCGGGTCGGGCCTGGAGAGCGAGCAAGCCCGGGGCCTGAAATCCGAGAAACTCCGGGGTCGGAGAGACTCGGCCGGGCCGGGACTGCACAGCCGAGCCGAGGGGCTGGGACCAGGGCAGAGGCCCGGAGAGCGAGCAAGCCCGGGGCCTGAAAACCGAGAAACTCCGGGATCGGAGAAACTCGGACAAACACCGGGCCGGGCGGGGACCAGGGCAGAAGCCCGGAGAGAGAGCAAGCCCGGGGCCCGAAACCCGAGAAACTCCGGGGTCGGAGAAACTCGGACAAACACCGGGACGGGACTGCACAGCCGAGCCGAGGGGCTGGGACCAGAGCAGAAACAGCCTGAGACCGACGCGAGGAGAGAGAGGAAAACTCCGGGTCCGGAGGAAAAAAGCTATACCTAGATCTACCTAAATTTAGTTAACCTAGAAAAAGAACAACAAACCCGAAGAAAAAAAAAAGAAAAAAAGAAAAAAAAAAAAAAAAAGAAAGAAAGAAGGAATAGAAACCAGAGAGAAACGATAAACAACCCGAACCAGGAACCTGTGAGAGAGAGAGAGAGAAACTTTTAAGAGCAGCTATATCAAAGATGAACCCCTGAAAAACTCTCAATTTTGGACCTAAAAGTGGGATAAGGTGGAACACGACACAAAAAAGAGAAAAAAAGTTATCTACCTGAGACAAAACAAACGACTACAATGAGCAGGGAAATGAAATATCCTGAGCAATGCACAAAAAATAAAGCAAAGGAAAAACACAAGGACATAACACTAAAAAGTAACCCAGAGGTCCTCTACGTTGACTATACCACACACAAAGGGATTAAGACGAAGAACAACCTCATATTCTACACCGACTCCATTCCCTCATGGAAGGAGACTTTACAAAAATACTACGCATACGTCTCCAGCGAAGGTATTGGCAGTGGAGGCAGACTGAAAATATGTAAAGATGGAAATCTAGATAAAGATGACCCCCTGCTAACCATAAGCTACTACAACAAAAAAGGAAAGATCATGATACAGGGGAATGTAGAAAGTCTGGACTCCTTCGAAAAGGAATTCCCCCAGCTGAAAACTAAGGCAGACACAAATAGGACCAATGGACAGGAGGCAAAAGAGAATCGAACAGAGGATGATGAGAGCCAAGCGGAGGAAGAAGAAGAGAGTCCAGCAGAGACACACACCTCCCTGACCATCTCCACCCCCCCCACACCTCTCAACGCAAACAAACTGCTGAAAGAGAGTCTGTCCAAACTAGAACTCGAATTCAACGAATACAGAGAAACACAGACCAAGAACTGGACGGAGGAATTCAAACAGCTGAAAATGGAAAACGAGTCCACCATCCACAATCTGAGAAAGACCGTAGAGGAACAAATAAATAAGATCCAAGAACTCCATACCCAACTAAACAAAATGACGGAGGCCGTAGAAAGGCTCAGCAGGCAACACAAACCTCTTAAGGTCCAAAAAACAACACACACAAGGACACAGAACCCGTCGGATGCCACCCCACACGAGGACACACCGAAAGCCACAAACCCCGCTCCTGCCACACAGCTCACCACAGAAACCCAGCCAACAACCAGCCCTCAGTCGAGTCCTGCCCAGACTACCGCTACCCAGTCCTCACACACAGGGACGCAGAACCCGTCAGATGCCCCCCCACACGAGGACACACCGAAAGCCTCAAACCCCGCTCCTGCCACACAACATATCCCAGAAACCCAGCCAACAACCAGCCATCAGTCGAGTCCTGCCCAGACTACTGCTACCCAGTCTGAAAAACCAGCCCCTCAGGCGGTCCTGCTGACCGACTCCAACGGAAAGTTTCTGGACCCCCAGAGGCTGTTCCCAGGTCATCAAGTCCTGAAAAAATGGTGCAGCAACACAGAACATGCAATGAAGATCCTGAACAAAGAATCCCTTGGAAGCCCCAAATGGCTTGTGATCCACACAGGCACAAACGACCTACGCACTGTACGGGAAGGCACTGCTAGGGCGGTGAGCAGGATGGCGGAAAAGGCCAGCAAGGAATTCCCCGAGGCGCGGATCGTGATCTCCACACTACTGCCCAGAAAGGACACCCCAGCCTATATAATCCACAACACCAACAGGGAGATCGACACGAGATGTTCTGTCTTCCCCAACGTCTACCTGGCCCATCATCCAAACATCAACACAAGGGACCTCTATGACGAAATACATCTACTCAAACAGCGGATGTGGGTCTTTGCAAAAAACCTCATAAACACTGCCAAAAGACGCAGCCCTCCCACCCCCTCTACCATTGGGAGCCGTAACCCAAACAGGACCACCAATGTCCCCCACCCCCCTTTACAAAACCAACAACAGAACCCAAGACCCCCCTCTAGACCACAGACTGTAGACCAAGAACTGAGAAAGATCATGACGATGCTGAACAGCCTGATAGAAAGCCGGAGAAATTATTAATATTGTTATTTATCATTATCATTATTGTTATCTTATCAGTATTATTACTACTATTAGATAGATATATGTGCATGCCTCATGAAATTTATACTAAATCATCATTTAGCATTATAGAAAATAGTGTTTCCACACTCATCCCACAAAATAGGTCCATTTTATTTCGTTTTATTGAACTATATAAATGCGTTCTTTCCACATAAGCTGCTGGAATATCCAGGGCCTCCGCTCCTCAACTTTTGGGATGAAGAGTACAGACCCTGAATTCCTAAAAGCTATAAAAGACATTGATATAATTGTGTTAACAGAAACATGGTGCCAAAAGGACATGCCGACCCACTGTCCCCCAATGTACCATGAAATTATTGTGCCTTCAGTAAAGAACATTAAGACACGCAAGGGCAGAACCTCCGGGGGAATCCTGGTGTGGTATAAAGGAGAACTGAACAAACACATCTCACCGATAAAACAGGGAAAATCACACGTATGGCTAAAATTAGATAAAAATATAGGAATAGAAAAAAACGATGTTTACTTATGTGCGATCTACATACCTCCAATAGAATCGCCATATTTTGAAGAGGAGATATTTGACACTCTCCACATGGAAATCAGCCATTTCCAGGCCCAAGGAAAGGTGCTACTATGTGGGGACCTAAATGCAAGGACAGGATGTGAACCTGACTTCATAGACCCACAGGGCAACAACCATGTGTTTGGCCAGACCCCTCTATATGTCACACCAGCCATCGCAAACCGAAACAACCTCGATTGTGAAATAAATAAAAGCGGTAGGGAGGTAGTGCAACTCTGCCGAGCCTTAGGCCTGTACATAGTTAACGGTAGGTTCAGAGGGGACTCCTTAGGGAGACTCACATATTCCTCAACTCTTGGGTCTAGTGTGGTGGATTATACAATCACTGACCTGGACCCCTGCGATATCAACGCATTCACTGTCAGGCAGCAATCCCCCCTCTCAGACCATAACCAAATAAATGTGTACCTTAAACTTTCTGCCCAAACTACAGACACAAAAAAGGAACCCAGTAAGCTACATAAAATAAACCAGACATACAGATGGGCCCCAGACAGTGGAGATAAATTCATCACAGCACTAAATTCACCTGATCTCACAAGTAAAATTTCAAAATTTAAAGAAAATCTATATGAGATCACCAGAGATGGGGTAAACATGGCCATAGAGGATATAAATATGATCTTTCATGAGGCAGCTGTAAAAGCCGACCTCGTGAAACAGAAGAGGAAGAGTCACAAAAGACAAAATAAAAATAAGAAATGGTTTGACCACGAATGCAAAAATGCCAGAAAAGACCTGAGAAAAATATCAAACCAAAAGCATCGCCAACCAAACAATCCGGACCTACGTACTAGATACAATGAAACCCTCAAAAGATATAAACACACCATTAGGAACAAAACACAAAACTATACCCACAAAATACTAGAAGAAATTGAAAACTCCACCAACCCAAAACAATTCTGGGAAATGTGGAATAACCTGAGTACAACACAATTGCAAGCATTACCAATCCAAGATGGCGACATCTGGAGAACACATTTTGAAAACCTCTACAAAGACATCCCAATAAACGAAACAAACCCAAGTCAACATCAGGTCACAGAAAAACTCCACACATTAGAAGCAACAATCAAAGACAACCAAAACCCTCTAGACTCCCCAATCACATGGAAAGAAATGGCCACAAAAACAAAATCTCTCCACCTAAAGAAAGCCTGTGGCCCAGACAACATCAAAAATGAAATGCTCAAGTTCAGCAATATGGAGATGCAGGGTGCGGTACTCAAATTATTCAACATCATATTACGTTCAGGCTGTTTTCCCGATATCTGGTGCCAAGGACTAATCTCCCCCATATATAAAAGCGGAAACAAATCAGACCCAAATAACTACCGCGGCATCTGTGTCAACAGTTGTCTAGGGAAGTTATTCTGCAGTATTCTAAATAGTAGATTACTTGATTTTCTTAACAAACATAATATCCTCAGAAAAAACCAAATAGGCTTTCTTCCAAAACACCGCACCGCCGACCATATCTATACCCTTCACACCCTCATTGAAAAACATATACACCAAACAAAAAATGGGAAAATATTCGCCTGTTTCATCGACTTCAAGAAAGCCTTTGACTCTATATGGCACGAAGGGCTCTATTATAAACTTCTTCAATGTGGAATAGGGGGCAAAGTCTATGACCTTATTAAATCAATGTATCTGAAAAACAAATGCGGGGTCAAAATTGGAGACAAACGCACCGATTTCTTCACCCAGAGAAGAGGCGTCCGGCAGGGCTGCAATTTGAGCCCGACCCTGTTCAACATATACATAAATGAATTAGCAGACATGCTGGAGCAAAGCGAGTCACCAGGTCTCCGTCTCCTAGATGGAGAAGTGAAATCCCTGTTCTATGCGGACGACCTGGTTCTGCTGTCTCCCACAGAACAGGGATTACAGCAACAACTAGACCTACTCGACAAATACTGCCAAAATTGGGCTCTAACAGTAAATCTAAAGAAAACCAACATCATGATTTTTCAAAAAAGGCCCAGATGTCAGGAAAACAAATACCAGTTTACCCTCAGTGATACCACTATAGGACACACTATGAGCTACACCTACCTTGGTCTAACTATTACAGCACCAGGGAGCTTCAGCATAGCAGTGAATGCACTAAAAGAAAAAGCCCGAAGAGCCCTATATGCAATAAAAAGAAAATTCTACAACATCCAAATCCCAATCAAAATCTGGCTCAAAATATTTGACAGCATAATCCTGCCCATTGCACTGTACGGTAGTGAAGTATGGGGCCCGCTAAATCACCAAAGCTACACTAAATGGGAAAAACATACAATAGAAGCTCTACATGCAGAATTCTGCCGAAGCATCCTTCGCACCCAAAGGAAAACGCCAACAAATGCATGCAGAGCCGAACTAGGCAGATACCCACTGATAATAAACATCCAAAAACGAGCACTAAACTTCCTAAATCACCTCAAATCTAGCTCCCCAGACACCCTTCATTTCAAAGCCTTTCAGACCCAAGAGCTAAACCCAGAAAAGAGTCCCCTGAGTCAGCTGCTACGGAAACTAAGTACTCAGCCGGACCCTGACCAGCCCCAGACCAACACAGCCGCCCAAACACCAATCCGAGTGAACCAAATCATTAAAAAATGCAAAGAAACCTACCTGGAACATTGGAACAAAATAACCGAAAGCCAAAGCAGATTAGAATGTTACCGGGCCCTAAAAAGAGAATATAAACTGGCAGACTACCTCACGACCATCAGAGACACAAAACAGAGACAGACCCTCACCAGGTACAGACTAAGCGACCACCAACTGGAAATTGAAAAAGGCAGATACAAGAAATCCTGGCAGCCTAGAGAGAATAGAATATGCGATCAATGTCTGGCTGGCGAGGTTGAAACAGAAATGCATTTCCTCCTAAAATGCGAAAAATTCAACACATCAAGAAACATATTATTCAACAAGCTAAGCCAAACAACCCCAGATTTCAAGGAATTGGATGATCTGTCAAAATTGAGATTAGTCCTAGGAGAAGGAGACAGACCATACCTTGGGGCCAAATATGTAACAACATGTCACAACCTGAGGACTGTTTAAAATTAAGACTGTTTAAAATTAATATTGAACGTACCAAATGAAGTACAAAGACTGTTTAAAATTAATATTGTTTAAAAGTAATATTGTATGTACCCAACAAATGTCAAATCGATTGACACCTACAGAATGTTGGAAAACTGTACCTTTTTGCTATGTAAGCTTTGGCAATATGGTTCTCTGTAAACTTTCATGCCAATAAAGCATTTTAATTGGAATTGGAATTGGACAGAGAAAGCTGGCAAGAGAGACAGAGAAAGCTGGCGAGAGAGTGACAGAGAAAGCTGGCGAGAGAGAGACAGAGAAAGCTGGCGAGAGAGACAGAGAAAGCTGGCGAGAGAGGGACAGAAAGCTGGCGAGAGAGAGACAGAGAAAGCTGGCGAGAGAGAGACAGAGAAAGCTGGCGAGAGAGAGACAGAGAAAGCTGGCGAGAGACAGAGAATGCTGGCGAGAGAGAGAAAGAGAAAGCTGGCGAGAGAGAGACAGAGAAAGCTGGCGAGAGAGAGACAGAGAAAGCTGGCGAGAGAGAGACAGAGAAAGCTGGCGAGAGAGAGACAGAGAAAGCTGGCGAGAGAGAGAAAGAGAAAGCTGGCGAGAGAGAAACAGAGAAAGCTGGAGAGAGACAGAGAAAGCTGGCGAGAGAGAGACAAAGAAAGCTGGCGAGAGAGAGACAGAGAAAGCTGGCGAGAGAGAGACAAAGAAAGCTGGAGAGAAAGAGACAGAGAATGCTGCTGAGAGAGACAGAGAAAGCTGCTGAGAGAGACAGAGAAAGCTGGCGAGAGAGAGACAGAGAAAGCTGGCGAGAGAGAGACAGAGAAAGCTGGCGAGAGACAGAGAAAGCTGGCGAGAGAGAGACAGAGAAAGCTGGCGAGAGAGAGACAGAGAAAGCTGGCGAGAGAGAGACAGAGAAAGCTGGCGAGAGAGAGAGACAGAGAAAGCTGGCAAGAGAGACAGAGAAAGCTGGCGAGAGAGAGACAGAGAAAGCTGGCGAGAGAGACAGAGAAAGCTGGCGAGAGAGAGAGACAGAGAAAGCTGGCAAGAGAGACAGAGAAAGCTGGTGAGAGAGAAACAGAGAAAGCTGGAGAGAGAGAGACAGAGAAAGATGGCGAGAGAGAGACAGAGAAAGCTGGCGAGAGAGAGACAGAGAAAGCTGGAGAGAGAGAAAGCTGGCGAGAGAGAGACAGAGAAAGCTGGCGAGAGAGCGAGACAGAGAAAGCTGGCGAGAGAGAGGCAGAGAAAGCTGGCGAGAGAGAGACAAAGAAAGCTGGCGAGAGAGAGACAGAGAAAGCTGGTGAGAGAGAGACAAAGAATGCTGGAGAGAAAGAGACAGAGAATGCTGCTGAGAGAGACAGAGAAAGCTGCTGAGAGAGACAGAGAAAGCTGGCGAGAGAGAGACAGAGAAAGCTGGCGAGAGAGAGACAGAGAAAGCTGGCGAGAGACAGAGAAAGCTGGCGAGAGAGAGACAGAGAAAGCTGGCGAGAGAGAGACAGAGAAAGCTGGCGAGAGAGACACAGAGAAAGCTGGCGAGAGAGAGACAGAGAAAGCTGGCGAGAGAGAGACAGAGAAAGCTGGCGAGAGAGAGACAGATAAAGCTGGCGAGAGAGAGACAGAGAAAGCTGGCGAGAGAGAGACAGAGAAAGCTGGCGAGAGAGAGACTGAGAAAGCTGGCGAGAGAGAGAAAGAGAATGCTGGCGAGAGAGAGACAGAGAAAGCTGGAGAGAGAGACAGAGAAAGCTGGATAGAGAGACAGGGAAAGCCGGCGAGAGAGAGACAGAGAAAGCCGGCGAGGGAGAGACAGAGAAATCCGGCGAGACAGAGACAGAGAAAGCCGGCGAGAGAGAGACAGAGAAAGCTGGCAAGAGAGACAGAGAAAGCTGGCGAGAGAGTGACAGAGAAAGCTGGCGAGAGAGAGACAGAGAAAGCTGGCGAGAGAGACAGAGAAAGCTGGCGAGAGAGAGAGACAGAGAAAGCTGGCGAGAGAGAGGCAGAGAAAGCTGGCGAGAGAGAAAGGCAGAGAAAGCTGGCGAAAGAGAGACAGAAAGCTGGCGAGAGAGAGACAGAGAAAGCTGGCGAGAAAGCTGGCGAGAGAGAGACAGAAAGCTGGCGAGAGAGAGAAAGAGAAAGCTGGCGAGAGAGAGACAGAGAAAGCTGGCGAGAGAGAGACAGAGAAAGCTGGCGAGAGACAGAGAATGCTGGCGAGAGAGAGAAAGAGAAAGCTGGCGAGAGAGAGACAGAAAAAGCTGGGGAGAGAGAGACAGAGAAAGCTGGCGAGAGAGAGACAGATAAAGCCGGCGAGACAGAGACAGAGAAAGCCGGCGAGAGAGAGACAGAGAAAGCTGGCAAGAGAGACAGAGAAAGCTGGCGAGAGAGTGACAGAGAAAGCTGGCGAGAGAGAGACAGAGAAAGCTGGCGAGAGAGACAGAGAAAGCTGGCGAGAGAGAGACAGAAAGCTGGCGAGAGAGAGACAGAGAAAGCTGGCGAGAGAGAGACAGAGAAAGCTGGCGAGAGAGAGACAGAGAAAGCTGGCGAGAGACAGAGAATGCTGGCGAGAGAGAGAAAGCAGTGAATGCACTAAAAGAAAAAGCCCGAAGAGCCCTATATGCAATAAAAAGAAAATTCTACAACATCCAAATCCCAATCAAAATCTGGCTCAAAATATTTGACAGCATAATCCTGCCCATTGCACTGTACGGTAGTGAAGTATGGGGCCCGCTAAATCACCAAAGCTACACTAAATGGGAAAAACATACAATAGAAGCCCTACATGCAGAATTCTGCCGAAGCATCCTTCGCACCCAAAGGAAAACGCCAACAAATGCATGCAGAGCCGAACTAGGCAGATACCCACTGATAATAAACATCCAAAAACGAGCACTAAACTTCCTAAATCACCTCAAATCTAGCTCCCCAGACACCCTTCATTTCAAAGCCTTTCAGACCCAAGAGCTAAACCCAGAAAAGAGTCCCCTGAGTCAGCTGCTACGGAAACTAAGTACTCAGCCGGACCCTGACCAGCCCCAGACCAACACAGCCGCCCAAACACCAATCCGAGTGAACCAAATCATTAAAAAATGCAAAGAAACCTACCTGGAACATTGGAACAAAATAACCGAAAGCCAAAGCAGATTAGAATGTTACCGGGCCCTAAAAAGAGAATATAAACTGGCAGACTACCTCACGACCATCAGAGACACAAAACAGAGACAGACCCTCACCAGGTACAGACTAAGCGACCACCAACTGGAAATTGAAAAAGGCAGATACAAGAAATCCTGGCAGCCTAGAGAGAATAGAATATGCGATCAATGTCTGGCTGGCGAGGTTGAAACAGAAATGCATTTCCTCCTAAAATGCGAAAAATTCAACACATCAAGAAACATATTATTCAACAAGCTAAGCCAAACAACCCCAGATTTCAAGGAATTGGATGATCTGTCAAAATTGAGATTAGTCCTAGGAGAAGGAGACAGACCATACCTTGGGGCCAAATATGTAACAACATGTCACAACCTGAGGACTGTTTAAAATTAAGACTGTTTAAAATTAATATTGAACGTACCAAATGAAGTACAAAGACTGTTTAAAATTAATATTGTTTAAAAGTAATATTGTATGTACCCAACAAATGTCAAATCGATTGACACCTACAGAATGTTGGAAAACTGTACCTTTTTGCTATGTAAGCTTTGGCAATGTGGTTCTCTGTAAACTTTCATGCCAATAAAGCATTTTAATTGGAATTGGAATTGGAATTGGAAAGAGAAAGCTGGCAAGAGAGAGACAGAGAAAGCTGGCGAGAGAGAGACAGAGAAAGCTGGCGAGAGAGAGACAGAGAAAGCTGGCGAGAGAGAGACAGAGAAAGCTGGCGAGAGAGAGAAAGAGAAAGCTGGCGAGAGAGAAACAGAGAAAGCTGGAGAGAGACAGAGAAAGCTGGCGAGAGAGAGACAAAGAAAGCTGGCGAGAGAGAGACAGAGAAAGCTGGCGAGAGAGAGACAAAGAAAGCTGGAGAGAAAGAGACAGAGAATGCTGCTGAGAGAGACAGAGAAAGCTGCTGAGAGAGACAGAGAAAGCTGGCGAGAGAGAGACAGAGAAAGCTGGCGAGAGAGAGACAGAGAAAGCTGGCGAGAGACAGAGAAAGCTGGCGAGAGAGAGACAGAGAAAGCTGTCGAGAGAGAGACAGAGAAAGCTGGCGAGAGAGAGACAGAGAAAGCTGGCGAGAGAGAGAGACAGAGAAAGCTGGCGAGAGAGAGACAGAGAAAGCTGGCGAGAGAGAGACAGAGAAAGCTGGCGAGAGAGAGACAGAGAAAGCTGGCGAGAGAGAGACAGAGAAAGCTGGCGAGAGAGAGACAGAGAAAGCTGGTGAGAGAGAGACAGAGAATGCTGGCGAGAGAGAGACAGAGAAAGCTGGCGAGAGAGAGACAGAGAAAGCTGTCGAGAGAGAGACAGAGAAAGCTGGCGAGGGAGAGACAGAGAAAGCTGGAGAGAGAGACAGAGAAAGCTGGAGAGAGAGACAGAGAAAGCTGGTGAGAGAGACAGAGAAAGCCGGCGAGAGAGAGACAGAGAAAGCCGGCGAGGGAGAGACAGAGAAAGCCGGCGAGACAGAGACAGAGAAAACCGGCGAGAGAGAGACAGAGAAAGCTGGCAAGAGAGACAGAGAAAGCTGGCGAGAGAGTGACAGAGAAAGCTGGCGAGAGAGAGACAGAGAAAGCTGGCGAGAGAGACAGAGAAAGCTGGCGAGAGAGAGAGACAGAGAAAGCTGGCGAGAGAGAGGCAGAGAAAGCTGGCGAGAGAGAAAGGCAGAGAAAGCTGGCGAAAGAGAGACAGAAAGCTGGCGAGAGAGAGACAGAGAAAGCTGGCGAGAGAGAGACAGAGAAAGCTGGCGAGAGAGAGACAGAGAAAGCTGGCGAGAGACAGAGAATGCTGGCGAGAGAGAGAAAGAGAAAGCTTGCGAGAGAGAGACAGAGAAAGCTGGTGAGAGAGAGACAGAGAAAGCTGGCGAGAGAGAGACAGAGGAAGCTGGCGAGAGTGAGACAGAGAAAGCTGGTGAGAGAGAGACAGAGAAAGCTGGCGAGAGAGAAACAGAGAAAGCTGGAGAGAGAGAGAGAAAGCTGGCGAGAGAGAGACAGAGAAAGCCGGCGAGACAGAGACAGAGAAAGCCGGCGAGAGAGAGACAGAGAAAGCTGGCAAGAGAAACAGAGAAAGCTGGCAAGAGAGACAGAGAAAGCTGGCGAGAGAGAGACAGAGAAAGCTGGCGAGAGAGACAGAGAAAGCTGACGAGAGAGAGAGACAGAGAAAGCTGGCAAGAGAGACAGAGAAAGCTGGCGAGAGAGAAACAGAGAAAGCTGGAGAGAGAGAGACAGAGAAAGATGGCGAGAGAGAGACAGAGAAAGCTGGTGAGAGAGAGACAGAGAAAGCTGGAGAGAGAGAAAGCTGGCGAGAGAGAGGCAGAGAAAGCTGGCGAGAGAGCGAGACAGAGAAAGCTGGCGAGAGAGAGGCAGAGAAAGCAGGCGAGAGAGAGACAGAGAAAGCTGGCGAGAGAGAGACAGAGAAAGCTGGCGAGAGAGAGACAAAGAAAGCTGGAGAGAAAGAGACAGAGAATGCTGCTGAGAGAGACAGAGAAAGCTGCTGAGAGAGACAGAGAAAGCTGGCGAGAGAGAGACAGAGAAAGCTGGCGAGAGAGAGACAGAGAAAGTTGGCGAGAGACAGAGAAAGCTGGCGAGAGAGAGACAGAGAAAGCTGGCGAGAGAGAGAAAGGGAAAGCTGGTGAGAGAGAGACAGAGAAAGCTGGCGAGAGAGAGACAGAGAAAGCTGGCGAGAGAGAGACAGAGAAAGCTGGCAAGAGAGACAGAGAAAGCTGGCAAGAGAGTGACAGAGAAAGCTGGCGAGAGAGAGGCAGAGAAAGCTGGCGAGAGAGCGAGACAGAGAAAGCTGGCGAGAGAGAGGCAGAGAAAGCAGGCGAGAGAGAGACAGAGAAAGCTGGCGAGAGAGAGACAGAGAAAGCTGGCGAGAGAGAGACAAAGAAAGCTGGAGAGAAAGAGACAGCGAATGCTGCTGAGAGAGACAGAGAAAGCTGCTGAGAGAGACAGAGAAAGCTGGCGAGAGAGAGACAGAGAAAGCTGGCGAGAGAGAGACAGAGAAAGTTGGCGAGAGACAGAGAAAGCTGGCGAGAGAGAGACAGAGAAAGCTGGCGAGAGAGAGAAAGGGAAAGCTGGCGAGAGAGAGACAGAGAAAGCTGGCGAGAGAGAGACAGAGAAAGCTGGCGAGATAGAGACAGAGAAAGCTGGCAAGAGAGACAGAGAAAGGTGGCGAGAGAGAGGCAGAGAGAGCTGGCGAGAGAGACAGAGAAAGCTGGCGAGAAAGAGACAGAGAATGCTGCTGAGAGAGACAGAGAAAGCTGCTGAGAGAGACAGAGAAAGCTGGAGACAAACGCACCGATTTCTTCACCCAGAGAAGAGGCGTCCGGCAGGGCTGCAATTTGAGCCCGACCCTGTTCAACATATACATAAATGAATTAGCAGACATGCTGGAGCAAAGCGAGTCACCAGGTCTCCGTCTCCTGGATGGAGAAGTGAAATCCCTGTTCTATGCGGACGACCTGGTTCTGCTGTCTCCCACAGAACAGGGTTTACAGCAACAACTAGACCTACTCGACAAATACTGCCAAAATTGGGCTCTAACTGTAAATCTAAAGAAAACCAACATCATGATTTTTCAAAAAAGGCCCAGTTGTCAGGAAAGCAAATACCAGTTTACCCTCAGTGATACCACTATAGGACACACTATGAGCTACACCTACCTTGGTCTAACTATTACAGCATCAGGGAGCTTCAGCATAGCAGTGAATGCACAAAAAGAAAAAGCCCGAAGAGCCCTATATGCAATAAAAAGAAAATTCTACAACATCCAAATCCCAATCAAAATCTGGCTCAAAATATTTGACAGCATAATCCTGCCCTTTGCGCTGTACGGTTGTGAAGTATGGGGCCCGCTAAATCACCAAAGCTACACTAAATGGGAAAAACACACAATAGAAGCCCTACATGCAGAATTCTGCCGAAGCATCCTTCGCACCCAAAGAAAAACGCCAACAAATGCATGCAGAGCCGAACTAGGCAGATACCCACTGATAATAAACATCCAAAAACGAGCACTAAACTTCCTAAATCACCTCAAATCTAGCTCCCCAGACACACTTCATTTCAAAGCCTTTCAGACCCAAGAGCTAAACCCAGAATAGAGTCCCCTGAGTCAGCTGCAACTGAAAATAAGTTCTCAGCCGGACCCTGACCAGCCCCAGACCAACACAGCCGTCCAAACACCAATCCGAGTGAACCAAATCATTAAACAATGCAAAGAAACCTACCTGGAACATTGGAACAAAATAACCGAAAGCCAAAGCAGATTAGAATGTTACCAGGCCCTCAAAAGAGAATATAAACTGGCAGACTACCTCACGACCATCAGAGACACAAAACAGAGACAGACCCTCACCAGGTACAGACTAAGCGACCACCAACTGGAAATTGAAAAAAGCAGATGCAAGAAATCCTGGCAGCCTAGAGAGAATAGAATATGCGATCAATGTCTGGCCGGCGAGGTTGAAACAGAAATGCATTTCCTCCTAAAATGCGAAAAATTCAACACATCAAGAAACATATTATTCAACAAGCTAAGCCAAACAACCCCAGATTTCAAGGAATTGGATGACCTGTCAAAATTGAGATTAGTCCTGGGAGAAGGAGACAGACCATACCTTGGGACCAAATATGTAACAACATGTCACAACCTGAGGACTGTTTAAAAGTAAGACTGTTTAAAATTAATATTGAACGTACCAAATGAAGTGGAAAGACTGTTTAAAATTAATATTGTTTAAAAGTAATATTGTATGTACTCAACAAATGTCAAATCGATTGACACCTGCAGAATGTTGGAAAACTGTACCTTTTTGCTATGTAAGCTTTGGCAATATGGTTCTCTGTAAACTTTTATGCCAATAAAGCATTTGAATTGGAATTGGAATTGGACAGGCCGGGAGAGGGAGAGAGAGACAGGCCGGGAGAGAGAGAGAGACAGGCCGGGAGAGGGAGAGAGAGACAGGCCGGGAGAGGGAGAGAGAGACAGGCCGGGAGACAACTCGATTGTGAAATAAATAAAAGCGGTAGGGAGGTAGTGCAACTCTGCCGAGCCTTAGGCCTGTACATAGTTAACGGTAGGTTCAGAGGGGACTCCTTAGGGAGACTCACATATTCCTCAACTCTTGGGTCTAGTGTGGTGGATTATACAATCACTGACCTGGACCCTTGCGATATCAACGCATTCACTGTCAGGCAGCAATCCCCCCTCTCAGACCATAACCAAATAAATGTGTACCTTAAACTTTCTGCCCAAACTACAGACACAAAAAAGGAACCCAGTAAGCTACATAAAATAAACCAGACATACAGATGGGCCCCAGACAGTGGAGATAAATTCATCGCAGCACTAAATTCACCTGATCTCACAAGTAAAATTTCAAAATTTAAAGAAAATCTATATGAGATCACCAGAGATGGTGTAAACATGGCCATAGAGGATATAAATATGATCTTCCATGAGACAGCTGTAAAAGCCGACCTCGTGAAACAGAAGAGGAAGAGTCACAAAAGACAAAATAAAAATAAGAAATGGTTTGACCACGAATGCAAAAATGCCAGAAAAGACCTGAGAAAAATATCAAACCAAAAGCATCGCCAACCAAACAATCCGGACCTACGTACTAGATACAATGAAACCCTCAAAAGATATAAACACACCATTAGGAACAAAACGCAAAACTATACCCACAAAATACTAGAAGAAATTGAAAACTCCACCAATCCAAAACAATTCTGGGAAATGTGGAATAACCTGAGTACAACACAATTGCAAGCATTACCAATCCAAGATGGCGACATCTGGAGTACACATTTTGAAAACCTCTACAAAGACATCCCAATAAACGAAACAAACCCAAGTCAACATCAGGTCACAGAAAAACTCCACACATTAGAAGCAACAATCAAAGACAACCAAAACCCTCTAGACTCCCCAATCACATGGAAAGAAATGGCCACAAAAACAAAATCTCTCCACCTAAAGAAAGCCTGTGGCCCAGACAACATCAAAAATGAAATGCTCAAGTTCAGCAATATGGAGATGCAGGGTGCGGTACTCAAATTATTCAACATCATATTACGTTCAGGCTGTTTCCCGATATCTGGTGCCAAGGATTAATCTCCCCCATATATAAAAGCGGAAACAAATCAGACCCAAATAACAATGCGGCATCTGTGTCAACAGTTGTCTAGGGAAGTTATTTTGCAGTATTCTAAATAGTAGATTACTTGATTTTCTTAACAAACATAATATCCTCAGAAAAAACCAAATAGGCTTTCTTCCAAAACACCGCACCGCCGACCATATCTATACCCTTCACACCCTCATTGGAAAACATATACACCAAACAAAAAATGGGAAAATATTCGCCTGTTTCATCAACTTCAAGAAAGCCTTTGACTCTATATGGCACGAAGGGCTCTATTATAAACTTCTTCAATGTGGAATAGGGGGCAAAGTCTATGACCTTATTAAATCAATGTATCTGAAAAACAAATGCGGGGTCAAAATTGGAGACAAACGCACCGATTTCTTCACCCAGAGAAGAGGCGTCCGGCAGGGCTGCAATTTGAGCCCGACCCTGTTCAACATATACATAAATGAATTAGCAGACATGCTGGAGCAAAGCGAGTCACCAGGTCTCCGTCTCCTGGATGGAGAAGTGAAATCCCTGTTCTATGCGGACGACCTGGTTCTGCTGTCTCCCACAGAACAGGGATTACAGCAACAACTAGACCTACTCGACAAATACTGCCAAAATTGGGCTCTAACAGTAAATCTAAAGAAAACCAACATCATGATTTTTCAAAAAAGGCCCAGATGTCAGGAAAACAAATACCAGTTTACCCTCAGTGATACCACTATAGGACACACTATGAGCTACACCTACCTTGGTCTAACTATTACAGCATCAGGGAGCTTCAGCAAAGCAGTGAATGCACTAAAAGAAAAAGCCCGAAGAGCCCTATATGCAATAAAAAGAAAATTCTACAACATCCAAATCCCAATCAAAATCTGGCTCAAAATATTTGACAGCATAATCCTGCCCATTGCACTGTACGGTAGTGAAGTATGGGGCCCACTAAATCACCAAAGCTACACTAAATGGGAAAAACATACAATAGAAGCCCTACATGCAGAATTCTGCCGAAGCATCCTTCGCACCCAAAGAAAAACGCCAACAAATGCATGCAGAGCCGAACTAGGCAGATACCCACTGATAATAAACATCCAAAAACGAGCACTAAACTTCCTAAATCACCTCAAATCTAGCTCCCCAGACACCCTTCATTTCAAAGCCTTTCAGACCCAAGAGCTAAACCCAGAAAAGAGTCCCCTGAGTCAGCTGCTACGGAAACTAAGTACTCAGCCGGACCCTGACCAGCCCCAGACCAACACAGCCGTCCAAACACCAATCCGAGTGAACCAAATCATTAAAAAATGCAAAGAAACCTACCTGGAACATTGGAACAAAATAATCGAAAGCCAAAGCAGATTAGAATGTTACCGGGCCCTAAAAAGAGAATATAAACTGGCAGACTACCTCACGACCATCAGAGACACAAAACAGAGACAGACCCTCACCAGGTACAGACTAAGCGACCACCAACTGGAAATTGGAAAAGGCAGATACAAGAAATCCTGGCAGCCTCGAGAGAAGAGAATATGCGATCAATGTCTGGCTGGCGAGGTTGAAACAGAAATGCATTTCCTCCTAAAATGCGAAAAATTCAACACATCAAGAAACATATTATTCAACAAGCTAAGCCAAACAACCCCAGATTTCAAGGAATTGGATCATCTGTCAAAATTGAGATTAGTCCTAGGAGAAGGAGACAGACCATACCTTGGGGCCAAATATGCAACAACATGTCACAGCATGAGGACTGTTTAAAATTAAGACTGTTTTAAATTAATATTTAACGTACCAAATGAAGTACAAAGACTGTTTAAAATTAATATTGTTTAAAAGTAATATTGTATGTACCCAACAAATGTCAAATCGATTGACACCTACAGAATGTTGGAAAACTGTACCTTTTTGCTATGTAAGCTTTGGCAATATGGTTCTCTGTAAACTTTCATGCCAATAAAGCATTTGAATTGGAATTGAATTGAGAGACAGGCCGGGAGAGAGAGAGAGAGGCAGGCCGGGAGAGGGAGAGAGAGACAGGCCGGGAGAGGGAGAGAGAGACAGGCCGGGAGAGGGAGACAGAGACAGACCGGTAGAGGGAGAGAGAGACAGGCCGGGAGAGGGAGAGAGAGACAGGCCGGGAGAGGTAGAGAGAGACAGGCCGGGAGAGGGAGAGAGAGACAGGCCGGGAGAGGTAGAGAGAGACAGGCCGGGAGAGGGAGAGAGAGACAGGGCGGGAGAGAGAGAGAGACCCGAGCCCTTTAGATGTCACACCAGCCATCGCAAATCGGAACAACCTTGATCGTGAAATAAATAAAAGCGGTAGGGAGGTAGTGCAACTCTGCCGAGCCTTAGGCCTGTACATAGTTAATGGTAGGTTCAGAGGGGACTCCCTAGGGAGACTCACATACTCCTCAACTCTTGGGTCTAGTGTGGTGGACTATACAATCACTGACCTGGACTCCTGCGATATCAACGCATTCACTGTCAGGCAGCAATCCCCCCTCTCAGACCATAACCAAATAAATGTGTACCTTAAACTTTCTGCCCAAACTACAGACACAAAAAAGGAACACAGTAAGCTACATAAAATAAACCAGACATACAGATGGGCCCCAGACAGTGGAGATAAATTCATCACAGCACTAAATTCACCTGATCTCACAAGTAAAATTTCAAAATTTAAAAAAAATCTATATGAGATCACCAGAGATGGTGTAAACACGGCCATAGAGGATATAAACATGATCTTCCATGAGGCAGCTGTAAAAGCCGACCTCGTGAAACAGAAGAGGAAGCATCAAAAAAGACAAAATAAAAATATGAAATGGTTTGACCACGAATGCAAAAATGCCAGAAAAGACCTGAGAAAAATATCAAACCAAAAGCATCGGCAACCAAACAATCCGGACCTACGTACTAGATACAATGAAACCCTCAAAAGATATAAACACACCATTAGGAACAAAACACAAAACTATACCCACAAAATACTCGAAGAAATTGAAAACTCCACCAATCCAAAACAATTCTGGGAAATGTGGAATAACCTGAGTACAACACAATTGCAAGCATTACCAATCCAAGATGGCGACATCTGGAGAACACATTTTGAAAACCTCTACAAAGACATCCCAAAAAACAAAACAAACCCAAGTCAACATCAGGTCACAGAAAAACTCCACACATTAGAAGCAACAATTAAAGACAACCAAAACCCTCTAGACTCCCCAATCACATGGAAAGAACTGGCCACAAAAACAAAATCTCTCCACCTAAAGAAAGCCTGTGGCCCAGACAACATCAAAAATGAAATGCTAAAGTTCAGTAATATGGAGATGCAGGGTGCGATACTCAAACTATTCAACATCATATTACGCTCAGGCTGTTTTCCCGATATCTGGTGCCAAGGACTAATCTCCCCCATATATAAAAGTGGAAACAAATCAGACCCAAATAACTACCGCGGCATCTGTGTCAACAGTTGTCTAGGGAAGTTATTCTGCAGTATTCTAAATAGTAGATTACTTGATTTTCTTAACAAACATAATATCCTCAGAAAAAACCAAATAGGCTTTCTTCCAAAACACCGCACCGCCGACCATATCTATACCCTTCACACCCTCATCGAAAAACATAAACACCAAACAAAAAATGGGAAAATATTCGCCTGTTTCATCGACTTCAAGAAAGCCTTTGACTCTATATGGCACGAAGGGCTCTATTATAAACTTCTTCAGTGTGGAATAGGGGGCAAAGTCTATGACCTTATTAAATCAATGTATCTGAAAAACAAATGCGGGGTCAAAATTGGAGACAAACGCACCGATTTCTTCACCCAGAGAAGAGGCGTCCGGCAGGGCTGCAATTTGAGCCCGACCCTGTTCAACATATACATAAATGAATTAGCAGACATGCTGGAGCAAAGCGAGTCACCAGGTCTCCGTCTCCTGGATGGAGAAGTGAAGTCCCTGTTCTATGCGGACGACCTGGTTCTGCTGTCTCCCACAGAACAGGGATTACAGCAACAACTAGGCCTACTCGACAAATACTGCCAAAATTGGGCTCTAACAGTAAATCTAAAGAAAACCAACATCATGATTTTTCAGAAAAGACCCAGATGTCAGGAAAACAAATACCAGTTTACCCTCAGTGATACCACTATAGGACACACTATGAGCTACACCTACCTTGGTCTAACTATTACAGCATCAGGGAGCTTCAGCATAGCAGTGAATGCACTAAAAGAAAAAGCCCGAAGAGCACTATATGCAATAAAAAGAAAATTCTACAACATCCAAATCCCAATCAAAATCTGGCTCAAAATTTTTGACAGCATAATCCTGCCCATTGCACTGTACGGTAGTGAAGTATGGGGCCCGCTAAATCACCAAAGCTACACTAAATGGGAAAAACACACAATAGAAACCCTACATGCAGAATTCTGCCGAAGCATCCTTCGCACCCAAAGAAAAACGCCAACAAATGCATGCAGAGCCGAACTAGGCAGATACCCACTGATAATAAACATCCAAAAACGAGCACTAAACTTCCTAAATCACCTCAAATCTAGCTCCCCAGACACCCTTCATTTCAAAGCCTTTCAGACCCAAGAGCTAAACCCAGAAAAGAGTCCCCTGAGTCAGCTGCTACTGAAACTAAGTACTCAGCCGGACCCTGACCAGCCCCAGACCAACACAGCCGTCCAAACACCAATCCGAGTGAACCAAATCATTAAAAAATGCAAAGAAACCTACCTGGAACATTGGAACAAAATAACCGAAAGCCAAAGCAGATTAGAATGTTACCGGGCCCTAAAAAGAGAATATAAACTGGCAGACTACCTCACGACCATCAGAGACACAAAACAGAGACAGACCCTCACCAGGTACAGACTAAGCGACCACCAACTGGAAATTGAAAAAGGCAGATACAAGAAATCCTGGCAGCCTAGAGAGAATAGAATATGCGATCAATGTCTGGCTGGCGAGGTTGAAACAGAAATGCATTTCCTCCTAAAATGCGAAAAATTCAACACATCAAGAAACATATTATTCAACAAGCTAAGCCAAACAACCCCAGATTTCAAGGAATTGGATGTTCTGTCAAAATTGAGATTAGTCCTAGGAGAAGGAGACAGACCATACCTTGGGGCTAAATATGTAACAACATGTCACAACCTGAGGACTGTTTAAAAGTAAGACTGTTTAAAATTAATATTGAACGTACCAAATGAAGTAGAAAGACTGTTTAAAATTAATATTGTTTAAAAGTAATATTGTATATACCCAACAAATGTCAAATCGATTGACACCTACAGAATGTTGGAAAACTGTACCTTTTTGCTATGTAAGCTTTGGCAATATGGTTCTCTGTAAACTTTCATGCCAATAAAGCATTTGAACTGAACTGAACTGAACTGAACTGAGAGAGACAGGCTGGGAGAGAGAGAGAGAGACAGGCCGGGAGAGAGAGAGAGAGACAGGCCGGGAGAGGGAGAGAGAGACAGGGCGGGAGAGGGAGAGAGAGAGACAGGCCGGGAGAGGGAGAGAGAGACAGGCCGGGAGAGAGAGAGAGAGACAGGCCGGGAGAGGGAGAGAGAGACAGGCCGGGAGAGGGAGAGAGAGACAGGCCGGGAGAGGGAGAGAGAGACAGGCCGGGAGAGAGAGAGAGAGACAGGCCGGGAGAGGGAGAGAGAGAGACAGGCCGGGAGAGGGAGAGAGAGAGACAGGCCGGGAGAGGGAGAGAGAGAGAGACAGGCCGGGAGAGAGAGAGAGAGGCAGGCCGGGAGAGGGAGAGAGAGACAGGCCGGGAGAGGGAGAGAGAGACAGGCCGGGAGAGGGAGAGAGAGACAGGCCGGGAGAGGGAGAGAGAGACAGGCCGGGAGAGGGAGAGAGAGACAGGCTGGGAGAGGTAGAGAGAGACAGGCCGGGAGAGGGAGAGAGAGACAGGCCGGGAGAGAGAGACAGGCCGGGAGAGGGAGAGAGAGGCAGGCCGGGAGAGGTAGAGAGAGACAGGCCGGGAGAGGGAGAGAGAGACAGGCCGGGAGAGGGAGAGAGAGACAGGCCGGGAGAGAGAGAGAGACAGGCCGGGAGAGAGAGAGAGAGACAGGCCGGTAGAGAGAGAGTGAGACAGGCCGGGAGAGGGAGAGTGAGACAGGCCGGGAGAGGGAGAGAGAGAGACAGGCCGGGAGAGGGAGAGAGATACAGACCGGGAGAGGGAGAGAGAGACAGGCCGGGAGAGGGAGAGAGAGACAGGCCAGGAGAGGGAGAGAGAGACAGGCCGGGAGAGGGAGAGAGAGACAGGCTGGGAGAGGGAGAGAGACAGGCCGGGAGAGGGAAAGAGAGAGACAGGCCGTGAGAGGGAGAGAGAGACAGGCCGGGAGAGGGAGAGAGAGACAGGCCGGGAGAGGGAGAGAGAGACAGGCCGGGAGAGGGAGAGAGAGACAGGCCGGGAGAGAGAGAGAGATAGGCCGGGAGAGGGAGAGAGAGACAGGCCGGGAGAGAGAGAGAGAGAGACAGGCTGGGAGAGGGAGAGAGAGAGACAGGCCGGGAGAGGGAGAGAGAGACAGGCCGGGAGAGAGAGAGAGAGAGAGACAGGCCGGGAGAGAGAGAGAGAGACAGGCCGGGAGAGGGAGAGAGAGACAGGCCGGGAGAGGGAGAGAGAGAGACAGGCCGGGAGAGAGAGAGAGAGAGAGGCAGGCCGGGAGAGAGAGAGAGAGACAGGCCGGCAGAGGGAGAGAGAGACAGGCCGGGAGAGGGAGAGAGAGACAGGCCGGGAGAGGGAGAGAGAGACAGGCCAGGAGAGGGAGAGAGAGACAGGCCGGGAGAGGGAGAGAGAGACAGGCCGGGAGAGGGAGAGGGAGCGAACCGGGCAGTAAATAACCTAAACAATATTTTTGATAATTTGGCAACAAGTGCAAACTTGAAAGCTCGCAAGAACAAACCCAAAACAAAAAACTATGAAAAATGGTTTGACCCAGTTTGCCATAACATGAGGAAAAAACTTAGATAAATATCAAACCAAAAACACAGACATCCAGAAAACGAGGAATTACGCCTTACTTATTGTCAGACACTAACACAATACAGGAACACACTCAGAACCAAAAAAGAGCAATATATTAAGAATACACTCAGCTCCATGGAGGAATCCATTGATTCCAATTGTTTCTGGGACAACTTGAATACACTACACAAAAAACAACACGACAAATTGGCCATTCAAAATGGGGACACATGGGTAAACCACTTTGAAAAATTATACCAGACAAACGCACTAAGACCAGAGCAACACCAAATATGCAAAAAACTGGAAAAGCTAGAAATGGCCATAAAAGATAACCAAAACCCGCTAGACTCCATAATAACAGAAAAAGAACTTTTTGAAAAACTCAAGGACCTGCGACCAGGAAAAGCTTGCGGGACAGACGGCATACTAAACGAGATGATTAAACACACAGACGACAAAATGAAACTGGCTATCCTAAAACTTTTCAACTTGGTTCTGAGTGTCGGTTATTTCCCTGATATCTGGAACAAAGGACTCATAACGCCCATATACAAAAGTGGGGACAAAATCGACCCAAACAACTATTGAGGCATCTGTGTAAACAGTAACCTGGGGAAGGTATTCTGTAGTATCATAAACAAAAGACTTATAAACTTCCTTGAGGAGCACAATGTCTTGAGTAAAAGCCAAATTGGATTCCTGCCAAACTATAGAACATCAGATCATATCTTCACCCTACAGACCCTAATTGACAAACACGTTCACCATAACAAAAGCAAAATCTACGCATGCTTTATAGATTTCCAGAAGGCTTTCGACTCCATCTGGCATGACGGTTTATTCCTGAAACTTATCGAAAGCGGGGTAGGAGGAAAAACATATGATGTAATTAAATCAATGTATACAAACAACAAATGTGCAGTTAAGATTGGAGACAAACAAACAAAATACTTCCCACAGAGGCGGGGGGTGACGCAGGGCTCGCCAATCTCACCGACACTCTTTAATATTTACATAAATGAATTGGCAAAACTACTTGAACAATCCACAGCACCCGGCCTCACCCTATATGAATCCAAGGTTAAATTCCTCCTTGGGCAGCACGGTGGCATAGTGGTTAGCACTGTTGCCTCACTGCGCCAGGGACCCAGGTTCGAATCCGGCCTCGGGCGTCTGTCTGTGTGGAGTTTGAACATTCTCCCCGTGTTTGCGTGGGTTTCCTCCGGGTGCTCCGGTTTCCTCCCACAGTCCAAAGATGTGCGGGTTAGATTGATTGGCTATGATAAATTGACCCTTAGTGTTAGGGGGATTAAATACGTGGGGTTACGGGGATAGGGTGGGATATGTGTTGGTGATGAGGATCGGGTGGGATATGTCTCGGTGCAGGCTCGATGGGCCGAAATGGCCTCTATCTGCACTGTGGGGTTTCTGTGATTCTGTGATTCTATGCAGACGACCTGGTTCTGCTGTCACCAACTAAGGAGGGTCTACAGCAGAACCTGGACCTGCTGGAGTTGTACTGCCAGACTTGGGCCCTGACAATAAATCGCCAAAAAACCAAAGTCCTTG
The DNA here is from genome assembly GCF_052327205.1 of Somniosus microcephalus. Lineage (NCBI taxonomy): Eukaryota > Metazoa > Chordata > Chondrichthyes > Squaliformes > Somniosidae > Somniosus > Somniosus microcephalus. Next base: position 27,804,708 of record NW_028225179.1, on the reverse strand, counting down.
TGTTCCAGCAAAGATCCAAACATCAGGGACCCAAAACAAATTTCACACTAGGAACAACCAAAATTGAACAAACCACTAACTACACATACTTGGGCTTAAAAATCAGTTCTACGGGAAACTTCAAACTGGCTGTGAATGAACTGAAAGAGAAAGCAAAAAGGGCTTTCTATGCCATCAAAAAATCAATCCAAATAGAAATCCCAATTAGCATTTGGCTCAAAATTTTCAAATCAGTAATTGAACCAATTGCACTCTATGGCAGTGAGGTATGGGGACAGCTAACACAACAAGAATTTGCAAAATGGGACAAACACCCAATTGAGATCCTACATGCAGAATTCTGTAAAAGTATCCTCCGGACTCAAAGGAAAACAGTAAACAATGCATGCAGGGCGGAACTAGGCCAATATCCATTAATAATCACTATCCAAAAAAGAGCCACCAAATTTTGGAATCACCTACAAATGAGCAACCCCCAATGCTATCACTACGACGCCATGAAATGCCAAGAGCTGACCATAAAGAAGAATACCCTCAGTCAACTAGTCCTGGGACTCAGTGAAGTAACTACTAACAATACTAACAATAACCAGCCCCAGGACAGTGACAGGGTAACACAAAGAATTCGACCCAACACAATCGTCGCTAAGCAAAAGGAAAAATATCTGACATATTGGGCAGAAACAACAAAAACCCAAAGCAAACTCAATTGCTACTTGGCCCTAAACAGACAATACAACATAGCTGATTACCTGACCATGGTAAAGGATAACAAACTGAGAAGAACCTTGACAAGGTACAGACTTAGCGAACATAGCCTAGCGATCGAAAAAGGCAGACACAGGCAGACCAGGCTGCCAAGAGAAGACAGGATATGCTCTCACTGCAGTCAGGGAGTAGTGGAGACAGAGATGCACTTCCTCACAGCCTGTGGAAAATATCAGGGCATCAGGGAGAATTTCTACCAAAAATTCTCACAAATATGCCCTGAATTCAGAAATCTGAATGACAACCAAAAACTCCCATACCTACTGGGGGAGGAGAGAAGCTGTGTAACACTGGCGGCACACTATGTTACAGCTTGCCATGAACAGAGGGACAACCAGTAAACTTAGAAAAGAGTATATATAAATAATGCGAATGTATATTTATACACTCAGGGATATATCTGTTTCTACACTGTATGAATAGAACTGCGTTTATGTGTTCAACCATAAATGTATTTTGATGCTTTGGCAACATAAGATGTACCTTATCATGCCAATAAAGCGATTTGAATTGAATTGAATTGAATTGAATTGAGAGGGAGAGAGAGACAGGCCGGGAGAGGGAGAGAGAGACAGGCTGGGAGAGGGAGAGAGAGACAGGGCGGGAGAGGGAGAGAGAGACAGGCCGGGAGAGGGAGACAGGCCGGGAGAGGGAGAGAGAGACAGGCCGGGAGAGGGAGAGAGAGACAGGCCGGGAGAGGGAGAGAGAGACAGGCCGGGACAGGGAGAGAGACAGGCCGGGAGAGGGAGAGAGAGACAGGCCGGGAGAGGGAGAGAGAGACAGGCCGGGAGAGAGAGAGAGAGAGAGACAGGCCGGGAGAGGGAGAGAGAGACAGGCCGGGAGAGGGAGAGAGAGACTGGCCGGGAGAGGGAGAGAGAGGCAGGCCGGGAGAGGGAGAGAGGCAGGCCGGGAGAGGGAGAGAGAAACAGGCCGGAAGAGGGAGAGAGACAGGCTGGGAGAGGGAGAGAGAGACAGGCCGGGAGAGGGAGAGAGAGACAGGCCGGGAGAGAGAGAGAGAGACAGGCCGGGAGAGGGAGAGAGAGACAGGCTGGGAGAGGGAGAGAGAGACAGGCCGGGAGAGGGAGAGAGAGACAGGCCAGGAGAGGGAGCGAGAGACAGGCCGGGAGAGGGAGAGAGATACAGGCCGGGAGAGGGAGAGAGAGAGACAGGCCGGGAGAGGGAGAGAAAGACAGGCCGGGAGAGAGAGAGAGAGAGACAGGCCGGGAGAGGGAGAGAGAGAGACAGGCCGGGAGAGGGAGAGAGAGAGACAGGCCGGGAGAGGGAGAGAGAGACAGGCCGGGAGAGGGAGAGACAGGCCGAGAGAGGGAGAGAGAGACAGGCCGGGAGAGGGAGAGAGAGACAGGCCGGGAGAGGGAGAGAGAGAGACAGGGCGGGAGAGGGAGAGAGACAGGCCGGGAGAGGGAGAGAGAGAGACAGGCCGGGAGAGAGAGAGAGAGACAGGCCGGGAGAGACAGAGAGAGAGACAGGCCGGGAGAGGGAGAGAGAGACAGGCCAGGAGAAGGAGAGAGAGACAGGCTGGGAGAGGGAGAGAGAGAGACAGGCCGGGAGAGGGAGAGAGAGACAGGCCGGGAGAGGGAGAGAGAGACAGGCCGGGAGAGGGTGAGAGAGACAGGCCGGGAGAGGGAGAGAGAGAAAGGCTGGGAGAGGGAGAGAGAGACAGGCCGGGAGAGGGAGAGAGAGACAGGCTGGGAGAGGGAGAGAGAGAGAGACAGGCCGGGAGAGGGAGAGAGAGAGACAGGCCGGGAGAGGGAGAGAGAGACAGGCCGGGAGAGGGAGAGAGAGACAGGCCGGGAGAGGGAGAGAGAGACAGGCCGGGAGAGGGAGAGAGAGACAGGCCGGGAGAGGGAGAGAGAGACAGGCCGGGAGAAAGAGAGAGAGAGACAGGCCGGGAGAGGGAGAGAGAGACAGGCTGGGAGAGGGAGAGAGATACAGGCCGGGAGAGAGACAGGCCGGGAGAGGGAGAGAGAGAAAGGCCGGGAGAGGTTGAGAGAGACAGGCTGGGAGAGGGACAGAGAGACAGGCCGGGAGAGAGAGAGAGAGACAGGCCGGGAGAGGGAGAGAGAGAGACAGGCCGGGAGAGGGAGAGAGAGTCAGGCCGGGAGATGGAGAGAGAGAGACAGGCCGGGAGAGGGAGAGAGAGACAGGCCGGGAGAGGGAGAGAGAGACAGGCCGGGAGAGGGAGAGAGAGACAGGCCGGGAGAGGGAGAGAGAGAGAGAGACAGGCCGGGAGAGGGAGAGAGAGAGAGGGAGAAGCCCTACATGCAGAATTCTGCCGAAGCATCCTTCGCACCCAAAGAAAAACGCCAACAAATGCATGCAGAGCCGAACTAGGCAGATACCCACTGATAATAAACATCCAAAAACGAGCACTAAACTTCCTAAATCACCTCAAATCTAGCTCCCCAGACACCCTTCATTTCAAAGCCTTTCAGACCCAAGAGCTAAACCCAGAAAAGAGTCCCCTGAGTCAGCTGCTACGGAAACTAAGTACTCAGCCGGACCCTGACCAGCCCCAGACCAACACAGCCGTCCAAACACCAATCCGAGTGAACCAAATCATTAAAAAATGCAAAGAAACCTACCTGGAACATTGGAACAAAATAACCGAAAGCCAAAGCAGATTAGAATGTTACCGGGTCCTAAAAAGAGAATATAAACTGGCAGACTACCTCACGACCATCAGAGACACAAAACAGAGACAGACCCTCACCAGGTACAGACTAAGCGACCACCAACTGGAAATTGAAAAAGGCAGATACAAGAAATCCTGGCAGCCTAGAGAGAATAGAATATGCGATCAATGTCTGGCTGGCGAGGTTGAAACAGAAATGCATTTCCTCCTAAAATGCGAAAAATTCAACACATCAAGAAACATATTATTCAACAAGCTAAGCCAAACAACCCCAGATTTCAAGGAATTGGATGATCTGTCAAAATTGAGATTAGTCCTAGGAGAAGGAGACAGACCATACCTTGGGGCCAAATATGTAACAACATGTCACAACCTGAGGACTGTTTAAAATTAAGACTGTTTAAAATTAATATTGAACGTACCAAATGAAGTACAAAGACTGTTTAAAATTAATATTGTTTAAAAGTAATATTGTATGTACCCAACAAATGTCAAATCGATTGACACCTACAGAATGTTGGAAAACTGTACCTTTTTGCTATGTAAGCTTTGGCAATATGGTTCTCTGTAAACTTTCATGCCAATAAAGCATTTTAATTGGAATTGGAATTGGAATTGGAATTGGACAGGCCGGGAGATGGAGAGAGAGAGACAGGCCGGGAGAGGGAGAGAGGGACAGGCCGGGAGAGAGAGAGAGAGACAGGCCGGGAGAGGGAGAGAGAGACAGGCCGGGAGAGGGAGAGAGAGACAGGCCGGGAGAGGGAGAGAGAGACAGGCTGGGAGAGGGAGAGAGAGACAGGCCGGGAGAGGGAGAGAGAGACAGGCTGGGAGAGGGAGAGAGAGACAGGCCGGGAGAGGGAGAGAGAGACAGGCCGGGAGAGAGGGAGGGAGAGACAGGCCGGGAGAGGGAGAGAGAGACAGGCCGGGAGAGGGAGAGAGAGAAACAGGCCGGGAGAGGGAGAGAGAGACAGGCCGGGAGAGGGAGAGAGATACAGGCCGGGAGAGAGACAGGCCAGGAGAGGGAGAGAGAGACAGGCCGGGAGAGGTTGAGAGAGACAGGCTGGGAGAGGGACAGAGAGACAGGCCGGGAGAGAGAGAGAGAGACAGGCCGGGAGAGGGAGAGAGAGAGACAGGCCGGGAGAGGGAGAGAGAGTCAGGCCGGGAGATGGAGAGAGAGAGACAGGCCGGGAGAGGGAGAGAGAGAGAGGCCGGGAGAGGGAGAGAGAGACAGGCCGGGAGATGGAGAGAGAGAGACAGGCCGGGAGAGGGAGAGAGGGACAGGCCGGGAGAGAGAGAGAGAGACAGGCCGGGAGAGGGAGAGAGAGACAGGCCGGGAGAGGGAGAGAGAGACAGGCCGGGAGAGGGAGAGAGAGACAGGCCGGGAGAGGGAGAGAGAGACAGGCCGGGAGAGAGAGAGAGAGACAGGCCGGGAGAGGGAGAGAGAGAGACAGGCCGGGAGAGGGAGAGAGAGACAGGCTGGGAGAGGGAGAGAGAGACAGGCCGGGAGAGGGAGAGAGAGACAGGCTGGGAGAGGGAGAGAGAGACAGGCCGGGAGAGAGGGAGGGAGAGACAGGCCGGGAGAGGGAGAGAGAGACAGGCCGGGAGAGGGAGAGAGAGAAACAGGCCGGGAGAGGGAGAGAGAGACAGGCCGGGAGAGAGAGAGAGAGACAGGCCGGGAGAGGGAGAGAGAGATAAGCCGGGAGAGAGAGAGAGAGAGACAGGCCGGGAGAGGGAGAGAGAGAGATAGGCCGGGAGAGGGAGAGAGAGAGACAGGCCGGGAGAGAGAGACAGGCTGGGAGAGAGAGAGAGAGACAGGCCGGGAGAGGGAGAGACAGGCCGGGAGAGGGAGAGAGATAGACAGGCCGGGAGAGGGAGAGAGAGAGACAGGCCGGGAGAGGGAGAGAGAGACAGGCCGGGAGAGGGAGAGGGAGACAGGCCGGGAGAGAGAGAGACAGGCCGGGAGAGGGAGAAAGAGACAGGCCGGGAGAGGTGAGAATATCATTTCGAGAAACAGAAACCAGAAACTGTAGAAACAGCAGAGAAGTAAAAAGGGCTGGCCTGATACCTGATCTTTAATTGTTAACGAGGCTGGCACCCATGCTGTTACCCCTTGCTGATAGGAACAATGTAGCAGAAACTGTTTAGACTTTAGTGATTGCAAACGCATTACCATAATGTTGAGGTGATCATAACACATTCCCAGTATGTATACTTAGCTGTAACCCATTCAGTAAAATCTGACTTCTTTATTTGAAACTGCCAGACCAGGAAATCCAATTAAAATGTATACATGCACAGCTCCTGATTGGTGCAGAATGTACGAGGTGTTAATGCTCTCTCAAAAGCAGGGATAAAAATGTAGCACGCTGTATGAGAAATTGCTTGCTCTGTTGGGTTCGTTAGACTCTTGCAGGAGTTGGTGCCGACATTTCAGAGTAAGACTCCGCGGGTAATAAATCATTTGAATTCTCCAGTTGCATTCGACTCAGTGATTACTGAACCAGACTGAGGGTAAAAGAATCCGTTCTATCATTTGGTGTCAGAAGTGGGATCTCAACGGACAGTCACCGAGAGTTCGCGAACTTGGAGCTGAATCGTCTCGGACGTGGAGGGAGGAAATGGGCCCCCGATGTAAGTAGTTTCTTGTACTGCCTCGGTTTTCCTCTGATTCCGCCAGTCTGACGACGAGTCGGCCAATCGCTAACTCCCGTGTGGTGTCACGCCGAGATCCGGTTCAGTCTGGCGAATACTGGATGGGATAGGTGATTTGGTCAGTGATCGGATATCACTGAGGGTCAGTGATCGGATATCACTGAGGGTCAGTGATCGGATATCACTGAGGGTCAGTGATCGGATATCACTGAGGGTCAGTGATCGGATATCACTGAGGGTCAGTAATCGGATATCACTGAGGGTCAGTATACGTACTGAGGGAACAACTAGGAACTGTGTGAACTTAGTAATAATACTTGTGTCAGGTAAGGTGTAGACCTTGTAACTCACTTGGCCCACCTAGGCTCTGAACAAGTTTAAAACGTGACTGTGTAAAGTTCACAAGGGGAGTAAGATGGGCAACTGTTTAGATACCACGACTGAATCGGGTAGCGCCTTACAGACCCTTTGTGAACAACATCCTGACAAAGCGAAGCAACTCAGACAGTTGTCAGGAGGATTAAATATGAAATTAGGAAGTGATCAATGGCCACTAGGAGGAACTAAGAATCTAGATGCCGCTAAAAAGGCTCAAGAACTAATTTGGAAAAGTAACAGGGGCACCACTGCCAAAGAACTAATTGCCCTATGGAGACAGTACTGTCAGGAACTGAAAGAAACTTCCTTGTTAGCAAGTTGGCAGGATAATGCCTTAAAATTAGGAATAGCACTTACAGGGGGAGGGGTAGTCAAATCAGTAGAGGTATTGAAAAAGGAATGTGCTCATGAGAAACGCTTAAAACAAAAGTCTGAAAAGACCATGAGCGAGCCTGGAAAGGCTGATAAGAGTGGATTACGTAATCCAATGGTTGGCCTTGCCTTGACAGAGGGAGATGGTGATGATGATTTGGACGAATGGAATCACAGGGCTCGTGTTGTTCCCCGCGCTCCCCCCCGCCGTACGTTAACATTTATCCCCCGGTGGCACCACCCGTACCAACTGCACAAACCCCCGCGCCGACACCTCAAGTATCTGCCAGTGTCGTTTCCCCGCCGCCGTCAGTCACGGTTCAGATGAACAGTCCCCCGCCAGTCCAGATGGGAAACCAACCACCGGGTCCCCAGTATACTGACCCCGTAGCTTTCCGTACCCGACACAACGGAAGGAGAATCCCACTTCCCCCACCTTTAGATAGTCCAGTAGGGAAGCGCAGATGAAGAAGAAAGAGACAGATGGTGCTGAGTAAGAAGTCAAACAGTCAGGAACAGAGTTCCCTAGAGGCTCCAGACTATAGTGATACTGATGAGGGAGATTCGGGAGACGACTGGTCATCCCTGGAATAAGAATCTGATACCGAGAGACCCACCAGACATAAACCGACACCCCGGCAGTTGCCGGTGAGACAAATGCCTAACCCTACATTTAACGCAAATATTCCAGTGGCCACCGATAACCCCCGGACCATAGGTATCTTCTACCCCTGGAAACCTAACGAGATAATGGCTATCTTAACCGGGATGCCAGATAGGAAGAAATCCCCTACCTTGTTTGTAGATTTCCTCCGGACTACTATACTCGTCTATAATGCTGAATCGAGAGACTTATGGGCGTTAGTACAGCAGATCTTGAATCCCGCCGAACATGCAAGGTTTTTGGTTAACCTAGGCTTTGAGGACCATGCCACATTAGAGGCTCAAAAAGCACAGAGTGCTGCTCGTGAACGCGCCATACTCACTGCTTTAACCACCACCCTGCAGAAACCCATTGATATATCCAAGGTGTTGGATACTAAACCACGAAAGGGCGAGGGAGCAGAGGAATTTCTAGAGAGATTCTCTGAGGTGTATCGGAGTCAGTCAGGAGATGCTAATTACCAGAATGGAGCAAACTCGCCGCAATACTGTGCTATCCTGATAAATTGTCTACCAACCTCGGTGTCTGAAGCAATTAAGACTAACAATATGGACTGGTCAGAGAATAGTCCCAGCCAGATGGCCAGGGCAGTGGAATATTATTGGAAAGAAAATAAGAGCCAGGAGAGTCAGCCCCAGTTCAAAGTCAAGACTGAGTATGTGATGAAAAAGGAAGAGCCAAAGCCCACCCAAGATGTAATGGGATTTCAGATGGAACCCCAGCAATGTGTCCCAGGGTGGGTTGATGGACAGGGGTACAGATATATCAGCCACCCCAACGGACCGACCGCCCCTACGAAATGAGTTCATAAAACACCAATTCGTGATCACAAATGGGCTGGATTGCAATCTCATGGCCAGAGACCTGTTATGCGCATTTCAATTAAGAAGCATTGTACTACTATCAACCAGCATGTTTTCTCACAGAACCACCCCTCGAACAAACAGACCCAGGACATGATTGTCTATTTTTAATCAAGATACCTCCGTCAGGGAGTATCTATCTGATGCCCCAATGCAGAGTCCTGACACAACCATGTATGTAGATGGAAGTGCGTCCGTCAGTCCCCTTGGGAAAAGACTTTCTGGATATGCAATCATAAATCAGACGGTAACACTTTGGAGTCTGCTGCCTTTGAGTTTCCGTTTTCCACCCAACAAGCAGAACTGTTCGTATTAATACGAGCTTGTATCTTAGGGAAGGACTTAAAGGTTAATGTTTATACAGACTCAAGATATGCCTTCGGAGTGGTTCATGATTTCGGACAATTATGGAAAAACAGAGGGTTCCTAACCTCTGCAGGAACACAGATACCCCATCAGAAATTAGTATCTGATTTGCTACAAGCCCTCATGCTACCAAAACAGATCTCCATGATAAAGTGCTCTGCACACACAGCAGGACAAACCCCAGTAGATATAGGGAATAGATGCGCTGACCAGGGAGCTAGGGAAGCGTCCCAGGAACAACGAGTGGTTGTGACTAGAATGATGAGCCAGACTAAAAGCTCAAATAAAAGCAAGTCTCCCTCGGAAAAGCCAATGCCAACCATCCAAGACGTCAATAAGTTACAGGAGGACGCTCCTGACCGTGATAAGGGACTGTGGAAACAGCTCGGTTGTACATATGATTGTGTGTCTAAATTATGGGTCACCTCCGCCGAGCAAACTTGTATGTCAGATGAGCTAGCATTATGGGTTATTGAATGTATACACTTTGCATCTCATTGTGGTGCCAGAGCAACTAGTGACACGTTATTAGCTACATGGTGGCATCCTAGATTACAAGCTCTGGCTCAAGGTATTAGCAGTCGTTGCCTCATTTGTCAGCAGCATAACCCGGGAAAAGGCATACCTTGTGAAACGGGTAGGACGCCATTACCCACGGGTCCCTTTGAGACCCTCCAGATGGACTACATTGAATTAGAAAGGTGTCAGTGTTATGGTTATTGTTGATGTATTTAGTAAGTGGATTGAGGCCTACCCGACTACGGATAACAAAGCCTCCACTGTTGTAAAAGTTTTAATGAGAGAAATTATACCAAGGTAGGGAATTCCAAACCGATTAAGTTCAGACAACGGCCCTCACTTCGTGGGTCTGGTAAACAAGGAGTTCTGCACTCAAATGGGCATCCAACAGCAGCTACATTGTGCCTACAGGCCACAGGCCACCGGACTGGTCGAGCGGGCTAATCAGACCTTGAAAAATAAACTTGCCAAATTACAGGCCGAGACGGGAACTACATTGCTCAAACTACTCCCCGTGGCCTTGTTCCAAATACGCACTACCCTGGCTGGTGCAGCAAGATTAAGCCCTGCTGAAATCATATATGGCAGACCTCTCAAAACCCCGTGGAACCAGGAAGTCCCAAAGACTGTCCACTTTCACCACATGACGGCAGAAATGACTAACTATATTTTGTCGTTAACCAGGGCATTGAAAAGTTTGCACTCCCGGGTATGCGCTGCTTACATTGACCTCCCTCCTATAGTCAGTCCGTCCCAGGTCGAGCCCGGAGTGTATGTATTAATCAAGAATTGGACGCGAAAAGGATTGGAACCTCGTTGGGAAGGACCCTATCAAGTCCTACTCACCACCCCAGCTGCTGCCAAAGTAGAGGGAAAGAGTGCTTGGGTTCACCTCCACCACTGTAAAATTGTCAGTAATGCTATGCCTGCAACTTAAAGAATGCTAACCTCTCTTGCTCCCAAGAAATCTCTCCCTAAACAGATGTACCGCGCCGACCAGCCATGCAGACGTCGCTGTGGATCCTCTCTATCAGTGTCCTGATCACCCTTGGAATAACTCAACAGCCCAGAAGGAGAACATGCCGGCGGAACCAACCCAAGCGGGTACACCACCGATGCCATGGAGACGTGCTTCGGTGCAATGATGATAACCCAGGCGGGTTCGGGAAATGGAACGTGATCAACTGGGACACCTACATTGGGCTTATTAGACAGCCCCACCGCTCGCTAATGCTGAGATACATACACAGAGGAACATTGCCATGCCATTGGACCAAGTGTAAATTTGATTACTTCTGTCAACGCCAGGTGACCAAGTCTGTTACTGTAGGACCATGCAACAGAACTACCAATACCAAAGGACAAAGCTATTATCCGAAGTCCAACCAGGAAAGGAAAAGAAATGGACTGCCCCCTATAAGCAGCTTCGACTATTCGAGGGTAGAAGGTATCCTCACAAAGAGACATGAATGAGATCTCCAACACACTTTAACGGTTGGTTATCATAGAATGATAAAAGGAGGGAATGAGAATACCAAGGTCAAGGAAATAGAAACAAGAAACTGTGAAGGCAGCAAGAAGTAAAATAAAAAGGCTAAACTGATCTTTGGCTGCTAATATGACTGGCGCCCACAATGTCACACCTTGCTGGTAGGAACAATGTAAGGCAGCGTGCAGAAGTTATACAGGCAATAGGCGATCAGAAAACGCATTACCATGATTGCAAACGCATTACCATAATGTTTAGGTGATCATAAACACATTACCAGGATGTTTACTTAGCTGTAACCCATTCAGTTAAATGTGACTTCTTTATTTCAAACTGCCAGGCCAGGAAATCAAATTAAATGTATACGTGCACAGCTTAGGATTGGTGCAGGAATGTACGAGGTGTTAATGTCTTCTCAAATGCAAGTATAATAATGTAGCACACTGTATGACAAATTGCTTGCTCTGTTGGGTTCGTCAGACTCTTGCAGGAGTCGGTGCCGACATTTCAGAGTAAGACTCCGCGGAAAATAAATCGTTTGAATTCTCCAGTTGCATTTGACTCAGTGATTACTGAACCAGACTGAGGGTAAAAGAATCCGTTCTATCATCACAGCATACCCTCCCACCCAGCCTTGTGTCATCTGCAAATTTGGAGACATTACATCCAATTCCCTCGTCCAGATCACTAATATATATTGTGAACAGCTGGGGTCCTAGGACCGATCCTTGCGGTACCCCACTAGTCACTGCCTGCCACTCGGAAAACAACCCATTTATTCCAACTCTTTGCTTTCTGTCCGCCAACCAGTTCTCTATCCAAGTCAATACTTTGCCCCCAATCCCATGTGCCTTAATTTTGCACGCTAATCTCTTATGCGGGACCTTATTGAAAGCCTTCTGTAAGTCCAAATACAGCACATCCACTGGTTCTCCCTTATCTATTTTACCAGTTACATCCTCAAAAAATTCCAGTAGATTAGTCAAGCATGATTTACCTTTTGTAAATCCATGTTGACTTTGTCCGATCCTGTCACTGCTTTCCAAGTGCTCTGCTATTACATCTTTTATAATGGACTCTAGCATTTTCCCCACTACCGATGTCAGGCTTACCGGTCTATAATTCCCCGCTTTTTCTCTACCACCTTTTTTGAATAGTGGGGTAACATTAGCTACCCTCCAATCCATGGGTACTGTTCCAGAGTCTATCGAGTTCTGGAAGATGATCAGCAATGCATCTACTATTTCTAGGGCCACTTCCTTAAGTACCCTAGGATGTAGATTATCAGGCCGTGGGGATTTATCGGCCTTCAGTCCCATCAATTTTTCTAACACCATTTCCCTACAAATACTGATTTCTTTCAGTTCCACCCTTTCATCAGACCCTATGTTCCTGGCATCTCTGAGAGAAAGACTTGCATTTGTATAGTGCTTTCATGACCACCAGATGTCTTGAAGTGCTTTACAGCCAATGAAGTACTACAATGAAGCAGTCACTGTTGTAATGTGGTATAGAGCAGGGTAATTATCCCCAGTGTCCTAGCCAATGTTTATCTCTCATTCAACATAAAAAGATAGATTATCTGGTAATTATCACATTGCTGTTTGTTGGAGCTTGCTGTGCGCTAACTGACTGCCGTGTTTCTTACATTACAACAGTGACTACACTTCAAAAGTACTTCATTGACTGTAAAACACTTTGGGATGTCCGGTGATGGTGAAAGGTGCTATATAAAGACAGCAAAAAACAACAAAATGATTGATTAAGAAAGGGAAGATAGATTATGAAACTAAATTAGCAAAAAATATAAAAACAGATAGAAAGAGTTTTTATAGTTATATAAAAAGAAAAAGGATGGCTAAAGTAAATGTTGGTCCCTTAGAGGATGAGACCGGGAAATTAATGGTGGGAAATATGGAGATGGCAAAAACACTGAATGAATATTTTATATCAGTCTTTACAGCAGAAGACACTAAGAATATCCCAACACTGGACAAACAGGGGGCTAAAGGCGGGGAGGAGCTAAACACGATCAAAAGCACTAAGGAAGTGGTACACGGTAAAATAATGGGACTCAAGGCAGATAAATCACCTGGACCTGATGGCTTACATCCTAGGGTCTTGAGGGAAGTGGCGGTAGGGATTGTGGATGCATTGGTAATAATTTTCCAAAACTCCCTGGACTCAGCAAAGGTCCCGGCAGACTGGAAAACTGCTAATGTAACACCCTTATTTAAAAAGGGCAGTAGACAGAAGGCTGGAAACTATAGACCGGTTAGCCTAACATCTGTGGTAGGTAACATTTTGGAGTTCATTATTAAGGAGACAGTAACAGGACATTTGGATAATCATAATTTAATAGGACAAAGTCAACATGGTTTTATGAAGGGGAAGTCATGTTTGACAAATTTGCTGGAGTTCTTTGAGGAAGTAACATATAGGGTGGATAAAGGGAAACCAGTGGACGTAGTGTATTTCGACTTCCAAAAGGCATTTGACAAGGTGCCACACAAAAGATTATTGCTTAAGATAAAAAATCACGGGATTGGGGGTAATATTCTGGCATGGATAGAGGATTGGCTATCTAACAGAAGGCAGAGAGTTGGGATAAATGGTTCATTCTCAGGCTGGCAATCAGTAACAAGTGGTGCTCTGCAGGGGTCAGCGCTGGGTCCCCAACTCTTTACAATCTATATTAACGATTTGGAGGAGGGGACCGAGTGTAACATATCAAAGTTTGCAGATGATACTAAGATGGGAGGGAAAGTCGTGAGTGAGGAGGACATAAAAAACCTGCAAGGGGACATCGACAGGCTAAGTAAGTGGGCAGAGATTTGGCAGATGGAATACAATACTGGAAAGTGTGAGGTTATGCACTTTGGCAGGAAAAATCGTAGAGCAAGTTATTATCTTAATGGCAAGAAACTGGAAAGTACTGAAGTACAAAGGGATCTGGGGGTCCTGGTGCACGAAACTCAAAAGGTTAGTATGCATGTGCAGCAAGTGATTAAGAAGGCCAATGGAATGTTGGCTTTCATTGCTAGGGGGATAGAATATAAAAATAGGGAGGTATTGCTTCAGTTGTACAAGGTATTGGTGAGACCGCACCTGGAATACTGCGTACAGTTTTGGTGTCCATACTTAAGAAAGGACATACTTGCTCTCGAGTCAGTACAAAGAAGGTTCACTCGGTTAATCCCGGGGATGAGGGGATGGACATATGAGGAGAGGTTGAGTAGATTGGGACTCTACTCATTGGAGTTCAGAAGAATGAGAGGCAATCTTATTGAAACATATAAGATTGTGAAGGGGTTGGATCGGGTGGATGCGGGGAGGCTGTTCCCGATGATGGGTGAAACTAGAACTAGGGTGCATAGTCTTAGAATAAGGGGCTGCTCTTTCAAAACTGAGATGAGGAGGAACTACTTCACTCAGAGGGTGGTAGGTCCATGGAATATGCTGCCCCAAAAAGCTGTAGAAGCTACATCATTACATAAATTTAAAACAGAAATAGACAGTTTCCTAGAAGTTAAGGGAATTAAGGGTTACGGGGAGCGGGCAGGAATTTGGACATGAATCTAGGTTCGGATTGGTCATGGCCCTGTGGGTAGCAGAGCGGGCCCAGGGGCCGTGTAGCCTGATCCTGCTCCTATTTTGTGTGTCTAATTCTGTTAGTTTCAGGAGATGGTTCTGTGATAGCAGATTGGTGGTTAGGATCAGATCAGCCATGATCTTATTGAATGGCGGAGCAGGCTCGAGGGGCCGATTGGCCTACTCCTGCTCCTATTTCTTATGTTCTTATGTTCTTAAGTCTTTGTTTCTTTACTGATCTCACCAGCGACCTCTTCTAGCTGATGATTTATTGACATTACAAGAGGATTTGAGTACAGGACTAAAGAAGCCTTACTCCAATCGTACAGGGCCTTGGTGAGACCACACCTGGAGTACTGGGTACAATTTTGGTCTCCTTACCTAAGGAAGGATATACTTGCCACAGAGGGAGTGCAACAAAGGTTCACGAGATTGATTCCTGGGATGGCGTGACTGTCGTATGAGAAGAGATTGAGTAAACTAGGCCTGCATTCTCTTGAATTCAGAAGAATGAGAGGGGATCTTATTGAAGCATACTCAATTATTACAGGGCTTGATAGGGTGGATGCTGGGAGAATGTTTCCCTTGGCTGGGGAGTCTAGAACCAGGGGCCACAGCCTCAGGATAAAGGGTCGGCCATTCAGGACTGAGATGAGATGAAATTTCTTCACACAGAGGGCGGTGAATCTTTGGTATTCTCTACCCCAGAGGGCTGTGGAGGCTCAGTCATTAGGTATATTCAAGGCTGAGATCGATTTTTGGACTCTAAGGGAATCAAGGGATGTGGGGATCGGGCCGGTGAATGGAGTTGAGGTGGATGATCAGCCATGATCTCATTGAATGGTGGAGCAGGCTCGAGGGGCCGAATGGCTACTCCTGCTCCGACTGGGGACAGCCGAGAGTCCGCGCATGCGCACGCGGGGCGGCGGTTTGGGCCGAGTCTGGCACAGCAACCCCTCCCGGTCACCAAGGGCAATAACTGCGCATGCCCAGAGGAGACCAGCCCCCTCCCCCACTTGGAGCTGCGCCTGCGTGGTCGGATCCTGCCGGACAGAGTCGGTGCGGGGCATTCCGGGGAGGGGCCTTGGTGTTGGGTCCAGAGTCGCGATCGGTGACGCAAAGTGAGTTTTCTCTGCTCCGATTGGGTGGAGAATCGCGCGGGGTGGTGGGGGGAGGGGTGGATCGGGAGAGAATAAAGCGAAATAGAAAAACCCCGGCGAGGCCCCGGACCGAGCGGCCTCAGTTGGACGGTGCACGTGATCTCCTCGGGGACACGTGACCCGGGCCCACGGGCTGAGTGACGGGAGCTTCCGACCAATAGGGAGTGAGCGGGGCAGGGCTGGAGGAGTGAGCCGGCGGCTGTTCCTCCAACCAATCGGGGAGCCCGAGGGGCGGGACTAGCGCCGGCTGATTGTCTGATCCGCAGGGCAGCGAGTTTCTCCAGTCCCTTGTTCAGGGCCCGGGGCCAGGGGAGGCTGTGGGCCTTTATTCCCCGCATTGGACACAAGGCTCTTTGGCTCACAACACATTGGCTCAGGTTTTAATAGAGACTTTTTAAATTCATCAATAAAAGCAGATAAACCTCGTGCTTCTGTGGAACAAACTTTCTTAATGTTTTATAGAATCAGAGAATGGTTACAGCACAGAAGGAGGCCATTCGGCCCATCGAGCCCGTGCCGGCTCTCTGCAAGACCACTTCAGCTAGTCCCACTCCCCACCCTTTCCCCGTAACCCTGCAAATTTTTTTATTTCAGGTACACGAGGGGGCGAATGGCCAGCTCCTGCTCCTATCTTCTATGTATCTATTATCCGAGGCGCAGGTAGGCCCCACAGTGGTGGCAGACCTGTGTGGAGCGAGGCGGCGGTGATATAAAGAGCGAGGCAGAGCAGGTAGGTCCCACAGCAGCGGCGGACCTGTGAGGAGCGAGGCGGTGATATAAAAAGCGAGGCGGCGGAGCAGGTAGGCCCCACAATGGGGGCGGATGGTGATATAAAGGGGGGAAAACTCTCCATTGGTTGGAATCATATCTAGCACAAAGGAAGTTGGCTGTGGTTGTTGGAGGTTATTCATCGCAATCACATGACATCACTGCAGGAGTTCCCCAGGGCAGTGTCCTAGGCCTAACCATCTTCAGCTGTTTCATCAATGACCTTCCCTCCATCATAAGGTCAGAAGTGGGGATGTTCGCTGATGATTGCACACTGTTCAGCACCATTCAAGACTCGTCAGATACTGACGCAGTCCGTGTCCATATGCAGCAAGACCTGGACAACATTGAGACATGCAAGTAACATTCGCACCACACAAGTGCCAGGCAATGACCATCTCCAACAAGCAAGATTCTAACCATCTCCCCTTGACATCTCCTGCTGAATCCCCCACTATCAACATCCTGGGGGTTACCATTGATCAGAAACTGAACTGGACCAGCCATATAAATACTGTGGCTACAAGAGCAGGCCAGAGGCTGGGAATTCTGCAGCGAGTGTCTCACCTCCTGACTCCCCAAAGCCTTTCCACCATCTACAAGGCACAAGTCAGGAGTGTGATGGAATACTCTCCACTTGCCTGGATGAGTGCAGCTCCAACAACACTCAAGAAGCTCGACACCATTCAGGATAAAGCAGCCCGCTTGATTGACACTCCATCCACCACCTTCAACATTCACTCCCTCCACCACCGGCGCACTGTGGCTGCAGTGTGTACCATCTACATGATGCATTGCAGCAACTTGCCAAAGCTCCTTCAACAGCACCTTCCAAAGCTGCGACCTCTACCACTTAGAAGGACAAGGGCAGCAGATGCATGGGAACATCACCACCTACAAGTTCCCCTCCAAGCCACACACCATCCTGACTTGGACCTGTATCGCTGTTCCTTCACTGTCGCTGGGCCAAAATCCTCGAACTCCCTTCCTAACAGCATTGTGGGTGTACCTACACCATATGGACTGCAGCGGTTCAAGAAGACGGCTTACCACCATCTTCTCAAGGGCAATTAGGGATGGGCACTAAATGCAGGCCTAGCCAGCGACGCCCACATCCCATCAATGAATAAATTTTTTTTTTTTTAAATATAAAGAGCGAGGCGGCAGAGCAGGAAGGCCCCACAGCGGCGGTGGACCTGTGAGGAGCGAGGTGGCAGTGATATAAAGAGCGAGGCGACGGAGCAGTTAGGCACCACAGTGGCGGCGGACCTGTGAGGAGCGGCGGCAGTGATATAAAGAGTGAGGCGGTGGAGCAGGTAGGCCCCACAGTGGCGGCGGACCTGTGAGGAGCGGCGGCAGTGATATAAAGAGCGAGGAGGCGGAGCAGGTAGGCCCCACAGCGGGGGCGGACCTGTGAGGAGCGAGGTGGCAGTGATATAAAGAGTGAGGCGACGGAGCAGGTAGGCCCCACAGTGGCGGCGGACCTGTGAGGAGCGGCGGCGGTGATATAAAGAGCGAGGTGGCGGAGCAGGTAGGCCCCACAGTGGGGGCGGACCTGTGTGGAGCGAGGCGGCAGTGACATAAAGTGAGGCGGCGGAGCAGGTAGGCCCCACAGCGGGGGCGGACCTGTGAGGAGCGAGGTGGCAGTGATATAAAGAGCGAGGCGACGGAGCAGGTAGGCCCCACAGTGACGGCGGACCTGTGAGGAGCGGCGGCGGTGATATAAAGAGCGAGGCGGCGGAGCAGGTAGGCCCCACAGCGGGGGCGGACCTGTGAGGAGCGGCGGCGGTGATATAAAGAGCGAGGCGGCGGAGCAGGTAAGCCCCACAGTGGGGGCGCACCTGTGTGGAGCGAGGCGGCAGTGATATAAAGCGAGGCGGCGGAGCAGGTAGGCCCCACAGCGGGGGCGGACCTGTGAGGAGCGAGGCGGTGATATAAAGAGCGAGGCGGCGGAGCAGGTAGGCCCCACAGCGGGGGCGGACCTGTGAGGAGCGAGGTGGTGATATAAAGAGCGAGGCGGCGGAGCAGGTAGGCCCCACAGCGGGGGCGGACCTGTGAGGAGCGAGGCGGTGATATAAAGAGCGAGGCGGCGGAGCAGGTAGGCCCCACAGCGGGGGCGGACCTGTGAGGAGCGAGGTGGTGATATAAAGAGCGAGGCGGCAGAGCAGGTAGGCCCCACAGTGGGGGCAGACCTGTGTGGAGCGAGGCGGCAGTGATATAAAGTGAGGCGGCGGAGCAGGTAGGCCCCACAGCGGGGGCGGACCTGTCTGGAGCGAGGCGGCAGTGATATAAAGCGAGGCGGCGGAGTAGGTAGGCCCCACCAAACTCAGAGCTCCGAGAGCGTGAGAGAGAAGTAAAAAGTAATCGAACTGTAACGTCACCAGAAAGCAGGTACGTGATTGGTTGGTGAGTATTTCTTTCTTTCTCCTTTTTTACAAACTTAAATTTTGTGGTTTTTAGTTTATCGGGTGTCTGTGGTGTAGCAGGGACTGCTGGTAAACAAGGGCCCTTGAGTATATCATTTAATTGTTGTGTAATTGGTGGGATTGATTTGAATTAATTTAATTTGAATTAATTAAAGGGTAAGTCATGGCAGGAGAGCTCGGCCCCGTGGTATGCTCCTCCTGCGCTGTGTGGGAAATCTGGGACACTTCCTGTTTCCCTGATGACCATGTGTGCGGGAAGTGTATCCAGCTGCAGCTACTGACAGACCGCATTGCGGAGCTGGAGCTGCGAGTGGATACATACTGGAGCATTAGAGAAGCTGAGGAGGTCGTGGATAACATGTTTAGGGAGTTGGTCACACTGCAGGTAAAGGCTGCACAGGCAGGAAGAGAATGGGTGACCACCAGGCAGAGCAGTAGGCGCAGGCAGGTAGTGCAGGAGTCCCCTGTGGCCACCCCCCTCTCAAACAGATATACTGCTTTGGATATTGGTGAGGGAGATGGCTTATCAGAGGAAGGCAGCAGCAGCCAACTTCCTGGCACCAGGGGTGGTTCTGCTGCACAGGACGGGAGGAAAAAGAGGGATGGAGCTATAGTAATAGGGGATTCTATTGTCAGGGGAATAGATAGGTGTTTCTGCGGCCGCAAACGAGACTCCAGGATGGTATGTTGCCTCCCTGGTGCAAGGGTCAAGGATGCCTCAGAACGGCTGCAGAACATTTTGGAAGGGGAGGGTGAACAGCCAGTTGTCATGGTGCATATAGGTACCAACGATATAGGTGAAAAACGGGATGAGGTCCTAAAAGCTGAATATAGGGAGTTAGGAGGTAAATTAAACAATAGGACCTCAAAGGTAGTAATTTCAGGATTGCTACCAGTGCCACGTGCTAGCCAGAGTAGAAATAGAAGGATATTTCAGATGAATACGTGGCTAGAGGAATGGTGCCAGGGGGAGGGATTCAAATTCCTGGAACATTCGAAACAGTTCTGGGGGAGGTGAGACCAGTACAGACCGGACGGTTTGCACCTTGGCAGGACCAGGACCGCTGTCCTAGGGGGAGTGTTTGCTTGTGGTCTGGGGGAGGGTTTAAACTAAAATGGCAGGGGGTTGGGAACCTGAGCAAGGAGACGGAGGAAAGGGAAACCAGGATAGAAGCAAAAGAAAGGAAGGAGAAAAACAAAGGCAGCAGTCAGAGAAATCAAGGTTTTAAATCAAACATGGCCACAGTAAATAATAATTCTAAAAGATGTAAGAGTGTTAAAAGAAACAAGGCTGAAGGCCTTGTGTCTTAATGCAAGGAGCATTCGTAATAAGGTGGATGAATTATCTGCGCAAATCGAGGTAAACGGATATGATATGATTGGGATTACGGAAACATGGCTCCAGGGTGACCAAGGCTGGGAACTCAACTTCCAGGGGTATTCAATATACAGGAAGGATAGGCAAAAAGGTGGGGTAGCATTGCTGGTTAAAGAGGGGATTAACACAATTGAAAGGAAGGATATTAGCTCCGATGATGTGGAATCTGTATGGGTAGAACTGAGAAATACCAAGGGACAGAAAACGTTAGTGGGAGTGGTATACAGACCTCCAAACAGTAATGCGGAGGTTGGGGATGGAATTAAATGGGAAATTAGAGATGCATGCAATAAGGGCACAGCAGTTATCATGGGTGACTTTAATCTACATATAGATTGGGCTAACCAAATGAGTAACAGTACTGTGGAGGAGGAATTACTGAAGTGTATACGGGATGGTTTCCTGGACCAATATGTCGAGGAACCAACTAAAGATCAGGCCATCTTACACTGGGTATTATGTAATGAGAAAGGATTAATTAGCAATCTTGAAGTGCGAGGCCCCTTGGGTCGGAGCGATCATAATATGATAGAATTCTTCATTAAAATGGAGAGTGAAGTAGTTGACTCAGAGACTAGGGTCCTGAATTTAAATAAAGGAAACTACGATGGTATGAGGTGCGAGTTGGGTAGGATTGATAGGGGAATGTCACTCAAAGGGTTGACAGTGGATAGGCAATGGCAAACATTCAAAGATCGCATGGAGGAACTACAGAATTTGTTCATCCCAGTTTGGCATAAAAATAAAACAAAAAAGGTGACTCAACCGTGGCTAACAAGGGAATTTAGGAATAGCATAAGATCCAAGGAGAGGACATATAAATTGGCCAGAAAAAGCAGTAAACCTGAGGATTGGGAGCAGGTTAGGATTCAACAAAGGTGGGTTAAGGGATTAATTAAGAGGGGGAAAATAGAGTATGAGAGTAAGCTTGCAGGGAACATAAAAACTGACTGTAAAAGCTTTTACAGATATGTGAAGAGAAAAAGATTGCTGAAGTCAAGCGTAGGTCCCTTGCAGTCAGAATCAGGGGAATTTATAATGGGGAACAAAGAAATGGCAGACCAATTAAATACATACTTTGGTTCTGTCTTCACAAAGGAGGACACAAATAACCTCCCAAAGATGCTGGGGAACATAGGGTCTAATGACAGGGAGGAACTGATAGAAATCAGTATTTGTAGGGAAATGGTGTTAGGGAAATTGATGGGATTGAGGGCTGATAAATCCCCAGGGCCTGATAACCTACATACTAGCGTGCTTAAGGAAGTGGCCCTAGAAATAGAAGATGCATTGCGGGTCATCTTCCAAAATTCGATAGACTCTGGAACAGTACCCATGGATTGGCGGGTAGCTAATGTTACCCCACTGTTCAAAAAGAGTGGTAGAGAGAAAACGAGGAATTACAGACCGGTAAGCCTGACATTGGTAGTGGGGAAAATGCTAGAGTCCATTATAAAAGATGTAATAGCAGAACACTTGGAAAAAAGTGACCGGATTTGACAAAGTCAACATGGATTTACAAAAGGTAAATCGTGGTTGACTAAACTACTGGAATTTTTTGAGGATGTAACTGGTAAAATAGATGAGGGAGAACCAGTGGATGTGGTGTATTTGGATTTTCAAAAGGCTTTCGATAAGGTCCCACATAAGAGATTAGCGTGCAAAATTAAGGCACATGGGATTGGGGGTAATGTATTGACTTGGATAGAGAACTGGTTGGCAGACAGAAAGCAAAGAGTTGGAATAAACGGCTCTTTTTCTGAGTGGCAGGCAATGACTAGTGGGGTACCGCAGGGATCGGTCCTTGGACCCCAGCTATTCACAATATATATTAATGATCTGGATGAGGGAACTAGATGTAATATCTCCAAGTTTGCAGACGACACAAAGCTCGGTGGGCGTGTGTGCTGTGAGGAGGATACCAAGAAACTCCAGTATTATTTGGTCAGGTTGGGTGATTGGGCAGAAGCATGGAAGATGCAATATAATGTGGATAAATGCGAGGTTATCCACTTTGGTGTCAAAAGCAGGAAGGCAGATTATTATCTGAATGGCAATAGATTGGGAGAAGGGGAAGTGCAACGAGACCTGGGCGTCCTTGTGCATCAGTCGCTGAAAGTAAGCATGCAGGTGCAGCAGGCGGTTAAGAATGCAAATGGTATGTTGACCTTCGTAGCGAGAGGGTTTGAGTACAGGAACAAGGATGTCTTGCTGCAGTTGTACAGGGCCTGTGGTGAGACCACACCTTGAGTATTGAGTGCAGTTTTGGTCGCCTTATCTGAGGATGTTCTTGCCATGGAAGGAGTGCAGCGAAGGTTCACCAGACTGATACCTGGGATGGCAGGAATGACGTATGAAGAGAGATTGGGTCGATTGGGCTTGTACTCGCTGGAGTTTAGAAGAATGAGAGGGGATCTCATTGAAACGTATAAAATTCTAACAGGGCTACACAGACTAGATGCAGGAAGCATGTTACCGATGTTCATGGATTCCAGAACCAGGGGTCGCATAGAAACATTGAAGATAGGAGCAGGAGTAGGCCATTCGGCCCCTCGAGCCTGCTCCGCCATTAATTGAGATCATGACTGATCATCCAAATTCAGTACCCTGTCCCTGTCTTCTCCCCATATCCCTTGATACCTTTAGCCTTAAGAAATATATCTAACTCCTTCTTGAATACATTTAATGAATTGGCCTCAACTGCCTTGTGTGGTAGAGAATTCCACAGGTTCAACACTCTCTGGGTGAAGAAATTCCTCCTCATCTCTAAGTCTAAGGATAAGGGGTAAGTCATTTAGGACAGAGGCCGTAGGCAGTAGGCCAATTCATTAAATATATTCAAGAAGGAGTTAGATATATTTATTGAGGCTAAAGGGATCAAGGGATATGGGGAGACAGCAGGGACAGAGTACTGAATTTGGATGATCAGCCATGATCTCATTGAATGGCGGAGCAGGCTCGAGGGGCCGAATGGCCGACTCCTCTTCCTATCTTCTATGTTTCTTCTTTGTTTAATCTGAAGAACACATGAGAGAGGGGGAGGGAGTCCCTTTAAATGTAGAGGAGGTGGGTGTCCCATTAAATATGGATGGGTGGGTTTCCCTTTAAATGTGGAGGGGGTGGTTGTCCCTTTAAATGTGGAAGTGGTGGTTGTCCTTTTAAATGTGGAGGGGGTGGGTGTCCCTTTAAATGTGGAGGGGGTGGGTGTCCCATTAAATGTGGAGGGGGTGGGTGTCCCATTAAATGTGGAGGGGGTGTGTGTCCCTTTAAATGTGGAGGGGGTGGGTGTCCCATTAAATGTGGAGGGGGTGGGTGTCCCATTAAATGTGGAGGGGGTGGGTGTCCCTTTAAATGTGGAGGGGGGAGGGGTCCCTTTAAATGTGAAGGGGGAGGGGGTCCCGTTAAATGTGGAGGGGGAGGTTGGGGGTCTCGTTAAATGTGGAGGGGGTGGGGTGTCCCTTTAAATGTGGTGAGGCGGGGCCGCGCATGCTCATTCGGCCCCCTCACCACACCACCAGGCTGCCAGTGCGCCTGTGCGGGGCCTCGTGGGAGTAGACGGAAGGCCGGGCCCGGGGAAAAGGCGGAATCAGCGGCCGGGGTAAAGTCAAGTGTTGGGGAATCGATTTAAATCGGGGTGAGGGGGGTAGCGGAGAGCGAGTTTATAAAGTAAAATACGAGAAAAACCAAACCTGGGAGTCGGGGCGGGCGGGACCTCCGCGGATGCCGAGCGGAGCGGATTGATCCGCGCGGAGTGGCGGATTGAGCTGGAGCAATGTGATTCTGATTGACGGGAGTGCTGACCAATAGGAAAAGGGCTGAGCTGGGAGGACTGAGCTGGGCGGCCTGATCCTCCAACCAATGGCGGCGCGGCTAGGGGGCAGGACCTTCCGCCCCAGCGCTGAGGCTGGGGCCCGATTGTGACGTCTTCAGAAGAAGAGGCCCAATCAGGTGGATGGAGGCCCGACCCGGCCTGTGACTGACGGGAGCTCTGACCAATAGGACGAGGGGGGCCTCCAACCAATGGCGGCGCGGCAAGGAGGCGGTCCTCCTCTCCAGCTCAGGAGAGCTGGGCCCGATTGTGACTCGCTGACCCCAGGTGAGAGCAGCTCAGGCAGCACAGAGCTGGGGCTGGAATCTGGGAGAGGGGCCACAGGCAGCACAGAGCTGGGGCTGGAATCTGGGAGAGGGGCCACAGGCAGCACAGAGCTGGGGCTGGAATCTGGGAGAGGGGCCACAGTTAGAACAGAGCTGGGGCTGGAATCTGGGAGAGGGGCCGCAGGCAGCACAGAGCTGGGGCTGGAATCACGGAGAGGGGCCGCAGGCAGCACAGAGCTGGGGCTGGAATCTGGGAGAGGAGCCGCAGGCCGCGGGCCTGGCAATGGGGCACAAGCTTCACAATACAAGCTTCTTTGAAATGCAAAATTGTTTCCTACAGACAGCCTTGGTCACTCGGCAAAAAAACTGTTTAACAATTCATCATAACTCTCCTGCTTTAGGAGAGGGGTAGAGTGCAAAAGCAAGGAAGTTATGATGAAACTGTGTAAAAGACTGGAGTCAGCTGTGGCTCAGTGGATAGCAGAGTCAGAAGGTTGTGGGTTCAAATCCCTCTCCAGGAATTTGAGCATATCAAGCGAGGCTGACACTCCAGTGCGGTGCTGAGGGAGCGCCGCACTGTCGGGGGGGGCAGTACTGAGGGAGAGCCATATTGTCGGAGGGGCAGTAATGAAGGAGCGCTGCAGTGTCGGAGGTGCCGTCCTATGGATGAGACGTTAAACCGAGGCCCCCGTCTGCCCACTCAGGTGGACGTAAAAGATCCCGTGGTGCTATTTCGAAGAAGTTATCCCCGGTGTTTTGAGCCCAACATTTATCCCTCAATCAACATGACGAAAAAACATTGTCTGGTCATTATCACATTGCTGTTTGTGGGAGCTTGCTGTGTGCAAATTGGCTGCCGCGTTTCCCACATTACAACAGTGAATACACTTCAAAAGTACTTCATTGGCTGTAAAGCGCTTTGGGACGTCCGGTGGTCGTGAAAGGCAGTAAAGAAGGCAAATGGTATGCTGGCCTTCATTACAAGAGGATTTGAATACAGGATTACAGAACTCTTACTCCAATTATATCTTCTTCTTTCTTCTTAGGCAGTCCCTTGGAACCGAGGATGACTTGCTTCCACATTAAAAATGAGTTCTCAGGTGTGAGGGTAAACCGGGAGAGCTTCTTCTCCCCGAGACGGACCCTCTGATATAAAGGGTCGACTGGATCCATGTTTATCTGTAATTTAAACAGTGGTCTGGTCGTCTTCCGAGCTCTTTACCCTAGAGGAGAGGGTAGAATGGGGGTCTTTAGTGTTAAATGGTTTCACTTGGGTCCATTGCTTCCATCGCATACCCATCGGTTCCTGTAGACAAACACACGTATCACTTGTCATTAATACAGTACATGGCCCCATCCAACGGGGCCCATTCCCTTTCTTCCGATAACTTGCGTCATTACTTGTTGACCTATTCTGGGCAACTCGGCTGGTTTAAGTCCAGCATTCTGCCTTTCTAGATGTTTAATCTGTTGTTGGTTCCTTACTTCTTTATTTAGTGCTTGTACCTCTTGATTTAGTTGTACTAAGTATCGCCTTAATCTATCTTGCACTGGTCCTGGTTCTCCCACCCCTCCAGCCAAATCCTCTGGTAGTCTCATAGCTCGTCCTGTAATTAATTCATGGGGGGTCAGTCTGGTCATTCGTCCTGGGGTGGCTCACAGCCTCATTAATATGCTGGGTAATAATTCCGACCATCGCTTCCCTGTTTCTTGGATGGCTTTTGTCAGTGCATTTTTCAGTGTCCTATTCATTTTTTCTACCATCCCCGAGCTCTGGGGGTGATATGGTATGTGGTATTTTTGTGTCACATGTAGCAGCTTACAGATTTCTTTCATTATTTTGCTGGTGAAATGGGTGCCGTTGTCTGAGTCAATTTGCAGAGGCACTCCCCAACCGGGTATAACCTCGGTAGCCAATATTAGTGCAACTGTTTTTGCAGAGCAGTCTCGGGTGGCAAAGGCTTCCACCCACCTGGTAAATTGGTCAATTATTACCAGGCAATATTTCTTCCCCCGGTCCTGCGCTAAGGGGCCGGTGAAGTCAATTTGTAAGTTTTCCCAGGGTCCTTGGGGCCTGGGTTGGTTTGCTACTCTAACTCGACATCTCTGTCCTACAT
This sequence comes from Somniosus microcephalus, assembly GCF_052327205.1. Taxonomy (NCBI): domain Eukaryota; kingdom Metazoa; phylum Chordata; class Chondrichthyes; order Squaliformes; family Somniosidae; genus Somniosus; species Somniosus microcephalus. Next base: position 27,778,449 of record NW_028225179.1, on the reverse strand, counting down.
TATTCTTGTGCATATTATACAGCGGTGGCAATATTTCACTACTTCCTGACCTATCTTTGGCCACCACCAGTACTGTGTCAGTAGGTGCAACATGTTACTTCTGCCAGTATGTGTTACACCATCGTATAGCGCCATCAGTTGTTGTCTACAACATTCCGGTGCTGCCACCCTGGTTACGTGGGCCCCATTTCCAAATTCCATCTTGTAATTGCGCGCCAGCTTGTCTCCATTTCTCCTTTTGCTCTTTACTAGTATTTTCTTGCAGCTCCATTATATTCACTTCCTGTAACCCAATGACTATCATGACCATATTTATTTCATTTTTGAACGCGTCCTCTGGTTGCATTTATTCCGCAGTTACTTTTGCGGCTAGATCTGCATAACTATTCCCCATAGGGGCCTGGTGCTGGGGTTCATAGAAACATAGAAGATAGGAGCAGGAGTAGGCCATTCGGCCCCTCGAGCCTGGTCCACCATTCAATGAGATCATGGCTGATTATCCAATTTTGGTACACTGTCACTGCCTTCTCCCCATATCCCTTTAGCCTTAAGAAATATAACCAACTCCTTCTTGAATATATTTAATGAATTGGCCTCCACTGCCTTCTGTGGTAGAGAATTCCACAGGTTCACCACTCTCTGGGTGAAGAAATTCCTCCTCATCTCAGTCCTAAATGGCTTACTCCTTTTCCTTAGACTATGACCCCTGGTTCTGGACTCCCCGGCCATCGGGAGCATCCTTCCTGCATCCAGTCTGTCCAGTCCTGTTAGAATTTTATAAGTTTCAATGAGATCCCCCCTCATTCTTCTAAACTCCAGCAAGTACAAGCCCAATGGACCCAATCTCTCCTCATACATCATTCCTGCCATCCCAGGTATCAGTCTGGTAAATCTTCGCTGCACTCCCTCCATGGCAAGAACATCCTTCCTCAGATAAGGCGACCAAAACTGCACACAATACTCAAGGTGTGGTCTCACCAAGGCCCTGTACAACTGCAGCAAGACATCCTTGTTCTTGTACTCGAATCCTCTCGCTATCAAGGCCAACATACCATTTGCCTTCTTAACCGCCTGCTGCACCTGCATGCTTACCTTCAGCGACTGGTGCACAAGGACACCCAGGTCTCATTGCACTTCCCCTTCTCCCAATCTATTGCCGTTCAGATAATAATCTGCCTTCCTGTTTTTGCCACCAAAGTGGATAACCTCACATTTATCCACATTATAGTGCATCTGCCCAATCCTCCAACCTATCCAAATCATACTGGAGTTTCTCGGCATCCTTCTGACAGCACACACACCCACCGAGCTTTGTGTCGTCTGCAAACTTGGAGATATTACATCTAGTTCCCTCGTCTAGATCATTAATATATATTGTGAATAGCTGGGGTCCTAGGACCGACCCCTCCGGTACCCCACTAGTTACTGCCTGCCACTCGGAAAAAGAGCCGTTTATTCCAACTCTTTGCTTCCTGTCTGCCAACCAGTTCTTTATCCAAGTCAGTACCTTGCCCCCAATCCCATGTGCCTTAACTTTACACGCTAATCTCTTATGCTGGACCTTATCGAAAGCCTTCTGAAAATCCAAATACACCACATCCACTGGTTCTCCCTTATCTATTTTATCAGTTACATCCTCAAAACATTCCAGTAGATTAGTCTAGCACGATTTATCTTTTGTAAATCCATGTTGACTTTGTCCAATCCTGTCACCGTTTTCCAAGTGCTCTGCTATTACATCTTTTATAATGGACTCTAGCATTTTCCCCACTACCGATGTCAGGCTTACCGGTCCATAATTTCCCGTTTTCTCTCTACCACCTTTTTTGAATAGTGGGGTAACATTAGCTACTCTCCAATACATGGGAACTGTTATAGAGTCTATCAAATTTTGGAAGATGACCAGCAATTCTGTCCCTCTAGTGCTACTTGTCTCTCCCAGTCCTCTCTTCACCTTGTTTCTCCTCTCTAATGTTTCATCCTGGTGCCCATCCCCCTGTCTAATTAATTTAAACCCTCCCCCCACAGCACTAGTTAATCGTCCCATGAGGACATTGGTCCCAGCTCTGTTGTGGTGTAACCCGTCCACCTTGTACAGGTCCCTCCTGCCCCAGAACTGGTCCCTCCTGCCCCAAGAATCTGAAGTCCTGCAATATTTCTCTTTCAGGGGCTTATCCAATTCCCTTTTGAAAGCAGTGATTGAATCTGCCTCCACCACCCTTTCAGGCAGTGCATTCCATAAGCACATAAGAAATAGGAGCAGGAGTAGGCCAATCGGCCCCTCGAGCCTGCTCCGAAATTCAATAAGATCATGGCTGATCTGATCCTAACCGCCAATCTACTATCACAGAACCATCTCCTGAATCTAACAGAATTAGACACACGAAATAGGAGCAGGATCAGGCTACACGGCCCCTGGGCCCGCTCCGCTACCCACAGGGCCATGACCGATCCGAACCTAAACTCATATCCAAATTCCTGCCCGCTCCCTGTAACCCTTATTTCCCTTCTTGGAAACTGTCTTATTTCTGTTTTAAATTTATGTAATGATGTAGCTTCTACAGCTTTTTGGGGCAGCATATTCCATGGACCTACCACCCTCTGAGTGAAGTAGTTCCTCCTCATCTCAGTTTTGAACGAGCAGCCCCTAATTCTAAGACTATGCCCCCTAGTTCCAGTTTCACCCATCATCGGGAACATCCTCCCCGCATCCACCTGATCCAAACCCTTCACAATCTTATATGTTTCAATAAGATCGCCTCTCATTCTTCTGAACTCCAATGAGTAGAGTCCCAATCTACTCAACCTCTCCTCATATGTCCATCCACTCATCCCCGGGATTAACCGAGTGAACCTTCTTTGTACTGACTCGAGAGCAAGTATGTCCTTTCTTAAGTATGGACACCAAAATTGTACGCAGTATTCCAGGTGCGGTCTCACCAATACCTTGTACAACTGAAGCAATACCTCCCTATTTTTATATTCTATCCCCCTAGCAATGAAAGCCAACATTCCATTGGCCTTCTTAATCACTTGCTGCACCTGCATACTAACCTTTTGAGTTTCGTGCACCAGGGCCCCCAGATCCCTTTGTACTTCAGTACTTTTAATTTCTTGCCATTAAGATAATAACTTGCTCGATGATTTTTCCTGCCAAAGTGCATAACCTCACACTTTCCAGTATTGTATTCCATCTGCCAAATCTCTGCCCACTTACTTAGCCTGTCGATGTCCCCTTGCAGGTTTTTTATGTCCTCCTCACTCACTACTTTCCCTCCCATCTTAGTATCATCTGCAAACTTTGATATGTTACACTCGGTCCCCTCCTCCAAATCGTTAATATCGATTGTAAAGAGTTGGGGACCCAGCACTGACCCCTGCGGAACACCACTAGTTACTGATTGCCAGTCTGAGAATGAACCATTTATCCCAACTCTCTGCCTTCTGTTAGATAGCCAATCCTCTATCCATGCCAGAATATACATAGATACATAGAGATAGGAACAGGAGTAGGCCATTCGGCCCTTCGAGCCTGCTCCGCCATTCAATGAGATCATGGCTGATCTTCGTCTGAGATCATAGCTGATCTTACCAGTTCAGTACCCCGTCCCCGCCTTTTCTCCGTAACCCTTAATCCCCTTAGCCTTCAGAAATATATCCAATTCTCTCTTGAAAATATTTATTGAATTAGCCTTCACAGCCCTCTGTGGCAGGGAATTCCACAGGCTCACCACTCTTTGAGTGAAGAAATTCTTCCTCATCTCTGTTTTAAATGATTTGCCCGCTATTTTTAGACTGTGGCCCCTGGTTCTGTGCTCCCCGGCCATTGGAAACATTCTCTCTGAATTCAGCCTGTCCAGGCCTGCCATAATTTTATATGTTTCGATGAGATCCCCTCTCAATCTTCTAAACTCCAGTGAGTACAAGCCCAAACTATTTAATCTCTCTTCGTAGGTCATTCCCGCCATTCCAGGTATCAGCCTGGTGAATCGCCGTTGCACTCTTTCCATGACAAGAACATCCTTCCGCAGATGGGGCGACCAAAACTGTACACAATACTCCAGATGCGGTCTCACCAGCACCTTGTACAGCTGTAGTAAGGTATCCCTATTCCTATACTCGAACCCCCTTGATATGAAGGCCAACATACCATTTGCCTTCTTAATCGCCTGTTGCACCTGCATGCTCTCCTTCAGTGACTGGTGCACAAGAACACCCAGGTCCCTCTGCACTTCCCCATCTCCCAATCTATTGCCATTTAGATAATAATCTACCCTCCTGTTTTTACCCCCAAAGTGGATAACCTCGCATTTATCCACATTATAGTGCATCTGCCACGTATCCGCCCATTCCCCCAACCTGTCCAAATCACACTGTAGCCTCCTGACATCCTCATCAGAGCCCACCCCTCCTCCTAGTTTAGTGTCGTCAGCGAATTTGGAAATATTGCATCCAATTCCCTGATCCAGATCATTTATATATATTGTGAACAGCTGGGGTCCCAGGACAGATCCTTGCGGCACCCCGCTGGTCACTGCCTGCCACTCCGAAAACGAGCCGTTTATTCCAACTCTCTGTTTTCTATCCGCCAGCCAGTTCTCTATCCACGTTAATACTTTGCCCCCAATCCCATGAGCCTTAATTTTGCATGATAATCTTTTGTGTGGAACCTTATCGAAGGCTTTCTGGAAGTCAAGGTACACCACATCCACTGGCTCTCCCCCATCTATTCTACCAGTTACCTCCTCAAAAAATTCCAGCAGATTAGTCAAACACGATTTACCCTTTGTAAATCCATGTTGACTCTGTCCGATCCTTTCCCCATTTGTCAAGTGCTCCGCTATTTTATCCTTAATAATGGACTCTAGCATTTTGCCCACAACCGATGTAAGGCTTACTGGTCTATAATTCCCTGCTTTCTCTCTACCCCCCTTTTTAAATATTGGGGTAACATTAGCTAGCCTCCAATCCACGGGTACTGTTCCCGAGTCAATGGAGTTCCGGAAGATGATCCTTAGAGCATCTGCTATCTCCAGGGCCACCTCCTTAAGTACCCTAGGATGTAGTTTATCAGGCCCCGGGGATTTGTCGGCCTTCAGTCCCCTCAACTTACCCAACACCATATCCCTAGAGATACTAATTTCTGTCAGCTCCTCCCTCTCATTAGTCCCTATGTTTGCCGATATTCCTGGGAGGTTATTTGTGTCCTCCTTTGTGAATACAGAACCAAAGTATGAGTTTAATTGGTCTGCCATTTCCTTATTCTCCATTATATATTCTCCCGAATCGGACTGCAAGGGACCGACTTGGGATTTTACCAGTCTTTTCCTCCTGATATACCGATAAAAGCTTTTGCAGTCTGTCTTTATGTTTGCTGCAAGTTTACTTTCGTATTCTATTTTCCCCTTCCTGATTAATCCCTTTGTCCTCTTTTGCTGTATCCTGTACTGCCCCCAATCTTCCGGTCTGGTGCTTTTTTTTGCCAGTTGATATGCCCTTTTTTTGATTTTATGCTGTCCCTAATTTCCCTCGTTATCCACGGTTGAGTCACCTTTTTAGGTTTATTTTTATGCCAAACCGGTATAAACATGTTCTGGAATTCTTCCATTCTATCTTTGAATGCTTGCCATTGTCTATCCACTGTCAATCCCCCCAGAAACACCACCCAATCAATCTTACCCAATTCCCGTCTCATACCCTCGTAATTCCCTTTATTTAAGTTCTGGACCTTAGTCTCTGATTCAATTTCCTCACTCTCCATCTCGACTGAGAGCTCGATCATATTATGATCGCTCTGACCCAAGGGGCCTCGTACAAGAAGATTGCTGATAAGTCCCTTCTCATTGCACAATACCCAGTCTAAAATGGCCTGATCTCGAGTCGGCTCCTCGACATATTGGTCCAGATAACCGTCCCGAAAACATTCCAGGAATTCCTCCTCCTCAGAATTTTTACTAATTTGGGTAGTCCAATCAATATGTAAATTAAAGTCACCCATGATGACAGCTGTGCTCTTATCGCACGCTTCTCTAATTTCCCTTTTTATGCCTTCCCTCACCTCCATATTACTATTTGGAGGCCTATATATCACACCCACTAACGTTTTCCTCCCCTTGCTATTTCTCATTTCTACCCATACAGATTCCGTTTCATCCGAGTTAATATCCTTCCTTTCCATTGCATTAATCCCCTCCTTTACCAGCAATGCTACCCCACCTCCCCTACCTTTTTGCCGATCCTTCCTAAATATTGTATATCCCTGGATGTTAAGTTCCCAGCCTTGCCCACCCTGCAGCCACGTTTCTGTAATCCCAATCAAATCATACTTGTTTACCTCTATTTCCACAACTAATTCATCCACCTTGTTCCTAATGCTTCTAGCATTAAGATACAAAGCCTTCAGGCTTGCTTTTTTCACACTCTCATTATGAATTAGTTTGGCCCTTTGTGTTTCTCTCCTTTGCTTATTGCTTCTCACCTTTCTACCATCTATTTCTGACTTCATATGACTTCCCTCTTTTCCACTACCTAGGTTCCCATCCCCCTGCCAAATTAGTTTAAATCCTCCCGAACCGCCCTAGAAAATATTACCCCGAGGACATCGGCTCCCTCACAGTTCAGGTGTAGACCATCCCCTTGGTACAGGTCACTCCTCCCCAAGAACTGGTTCCAATGCCTCAGGAATTTAAATCCCTCTCCCTTGCACCACTGCTCAAGCCACGTATTTAGCTTATCTATCTTACTCTCTCTAAACTTATTAGCTCGTGGCACTGGTAGCAATCCAGAGATTACTACCTTTGAGGTCCTACTTTTCAATTTAGCTCCTAACTCCCTAAATTCAGCTTGTAGGACCTCCTCCCTCTTTTTACCTACATCGTTGGTACCTACATGTACCACGACAACTGGCTGATCCCCCTCAATCCCGTGATTTTTTATCTTAAGCAATAATCTTTTGTGTAGCACCTTGTCAAATGCCTTTTGGAAGTCTAAATACACTACGTCCACTGGTTCATCTTTATCCACCCTATATGTTACTTCCTCAAAGAACTCCAGCAAATTTGTCAAACATGACCTCCCCTTCATAAAACCATGCTGACTTTGTCCTATTAAATTATGATTATCCAAATGTCCTGTTACTGTCTCCTTAATAATGGACTCCAAAATTTTACCTACCACAGATGTTAGGCTAACCGATCTATAGTTTCCAGCCTTCTGTCTACTGCCCTTTTTAAATAAGGGTGTTACATTAGCAGTTTTCCAGTCTGCCGGGACATTTGCCGAGTCCAGGGTGTTTGGGAAAATTATTACCAATGCATCCACAATCCCTACTGCCACTTCCCTCAAGACCCTAGGATGTAAGCCATCAGGTCCAGGTGACTTATTCGCCTTGAGTCCCATTATTTTACCGTGTACCACTTCCTTAGTGATTTTGATCGTGTTTAGCTCCTCCCCCCCTTTAGCCCCCTGTTTGTCCAGTGTTGGGATATTCTTAGTGTCTTCTGCTGTAAAGACTGATATAAAATATTCATTCAGTGTTTTTGCCATCTCCATATTTCCCACCATTAATTTCCCGGTCTCATCCTCTCAGGGACCAGCATTTACTTTAGCCACCCTTTTTCTTTTTATATAACTATAAAAACTCTTACTATCTGTTTTTATATTTTTTGCTAATTTACTTTCATAATCTATCTTCCCTTTCTTAATCAATCTTTTTGTTATTTTTTGCTGTCTTTTAAAGTTTTCCCAATCCTGTATCCTCCCACTAGATTTGGCTACCTTATATGCCCTTGTTTTTAGTTGAATACTATCCTTAATTTCTTTACTTAGCCACGGATGGCTGTCTTTTCTTTTACACCCTTTTCTTCTCAGTGGAATATATATTTTTTGGAAGTTGTAAAAAAACTCCTTAAATGTACATCACTGATCATGTATCGTCTTACCCTTTAATCTATTTTCCCAATCCACTCTACTCAATTCCGCTCTCATACCTTCATAGTCTCCTTTATTCAAGCTTAGCACGCTTGTTTGAGATCCAACCTTCTCACCCTCTAATTGAATATGGAATTCAACCATGTTATGGTCACTCATTCCAAGGTGATCCTTTACTAGGACATTTTTAATTAATCCTGTCTCGTTACACAGGACCAGATCTAAGGTTGCTTGCCCCCTGGTCGGTTCAGTTACTGCTCAAGAAACCCATCCCTAATACACTCAATGAACTCATCCTCAAGGCAGCCCTGCCCAATTTGATTTGTCCAATTAATATGATAGTTAAAATCCCCCATAATTATAGATGTTCCCTTATTACAAGCCTCAACTATTTCCAGATCCTAACCACTCGCTGCGTAAAAAGTTTTTCCTCATGTCGCCTTTGGTTCTTTTGTCAATCACCTTAAATCTGTGTCCTCTGGTTCTCGACCCCTCTGCCAATTGCAAGAGTTTCTCTCCATCTACTCTGTCCAGACCCCTCCTGATTTTGAACACCTCTATCAAATCTCCTCTCAATCTTCTCTGCTTCAAGGAGAACAACACCAGCTTCTCCAGTCTATCAATGTAACTGAAGTCCCTCATCCCTGGAATCATTCTCGTAAATCTTTTCTGCACCCTCTCTAAGGCCTTCACATCCATCCTAAAGTGTGGTGTCCAGAATTGGACACAATATTCCAGTTGAGGCTGAACTAGTGTTTTATACAGGTTCAGCATAATTTCAACACTTCTGTACTCTATACCTCTATTCATGAAACCCAGGTTCCTGTAAGCTTTTTTAACTGCTTTCTCAACCTGCCCTGCCACCTTCAATGATTTGTGCACATATACCCCTCGGTCTCTCTGTTCATGCACCCACTTTAGGATTGTACCCTTTAGTTTAGATTTCCTCTCCTCATTCTTGTATCACTTCACATTTTTCTGCATTAAATTTAATCTGTCACATGTCCGCCCATTCCACCAGCCTGTCTATATCCTCTTGAAGTCTATCACTATCTTCCTCACTGTTCACTATACTTCCAAGTTCTGTGTCATCTGCAAATTTTGAAATTGTGCCTTGTACACCCACATCCAAGTCATTAATATATATCAAGAAAAGCAGTGGTCCTAGAACCGACCCCTGGGAACACCACTGTGTACCTTCCTCCAGTCTGAAAAACAACCATTCACCACTACTCACTGTTTCCTGTCACTTAGCCAATTCCCTATCCATGCAGCCACTGTCCCTTTTGCTCCATGGGCTTCAACTTTGCTGGTAAGCCTATTATGTGGCACTTTGTCGAACGCCTTGGAAATCCATGCACACCACGTCAACCGCAGTGCCCTCATCAACCCTCTCTGTTACCTCATCAAAAAACTCCAAGTTGGTTAAACACGATTTGCCTTTAACAAATCCGTGCTGGCTTTCCTTAATTAATCCACACTGTTAATTTTGTCCCTGATTTTTGTTTCTAAAAGCTTCCCCACTACCGAGGCCAAACTGACTGGCCCGTGGTTGCGGGGTTTGTCCTTACACCCTTTTTTGAACAAGGGTGTGACATTTGCAATCCTCCGGTCCTCTGGAACCACCCCAGTTTCTAATGAGGATTTGGAAGGTTATGGCCAGTAGCTCTGCTATTTCTTCCTTCACTTCCCTCAGCGTACTAGGATGCTTCCCATCCGGTCCTGGTGACTTATTTACTTTAAGTACAGCCAGCCTTTCTAGTACCTTGTCTTTATCAATTTTTCTCCCATCCAGTATCTCGTCTACTTCCTCCTTCACTATGTCTATGGCAGCATCTTCTTCCTTGGTGAAGACAGATGCAAAGTACTGATTTAGTTCCTCAGCCTTACCCTCTGCCTCCATGCGTAGGTCTCCTTTTTGGTCCCTAATCGAACCCCTCCTCTTACTACCTGTTTATTATTTATATGCCTATTGTGCTGTCTCTCCCTCTAACTTAACCTTACAGTATGTACATAACCTACTTATATATGTATAACTTACCTGTTAGGGCCGTTGCCCCTTTAACTCACCTTTTAGGGCCATTGCCCCTTTAAGACGCGCCTTAGCGTGCTGACGTCACGTACGACGTGACGTGCGTGAGGCGGCTGCCGGCCCGACTCGGCCCTCCAGAAAGGTCGCCGGCACAGCCCGGCCTAGCGTCTTCGGCCGCATCGATCAGCCGCCGGGAGCGCCGCTATCTTCCGCTCCCGCGGCAAGCACCGGCTCAGCCTGGCCTCCAGCTCCCGCTCCCGACTTAGGCCCCAACGGCCAGCGATACAACGACCGGCAAACGTGATGACGTCACAACCCCGAGCGTGATGAGGTCATCACGCTCCCCACGGGACTGCGAGCTCATTCCTCGTGGAGCCTCCGCCGGAACAGGACCTGCGCCATGGTGCTCCTCAGTTGTATTGTCCCCATGCTTGAGTCTTGGAAATTGTTTGTCTGTAAGTATTTTAGAATGCTATAGATGATTAGCGTACACTGTATGTTGTAGAAAATGTTTAGTTGCAACTTTTCTCTGTCTAGCTGGTTAACTAGTAGCCGTATTCGATACACTATGTACAGGGCTAATTTAAAGAGAATGCCTTCCAGCTTGCTAAATGTATATTCATTGCCAAATGTACTGTGTTGCCCAGGCGTACCTAAATTTGTGTATACATATCAGTTATGCGTTTGTATACTAATGTGTGCTTCCATTTCTGTGTTGTATTACAGTTTTACAATAAGAATCTTTCAGTAAAGTTTTACAAGAAAAGTCAAGCCTTGTGATTTTTATGGGAAGATATCAAGTTGTTCGCTACCTGTCTAGCTCTGCATAGGATCGCGTTGCGAGGGCAGAATAGTAAAAAGACAACAGCACAGCGGGCTCAAGCACAAGAAGATACCACTCAGCTACCATGAGTCTATGCTCAGGAAGACAATATACCATAGAGGACGTCGACCAGCCAATCGAGAAGTATGAGCCTTTCCGAGCAAACGCTGCCAAGTCACAGTCCTCTAAAGTATTCTCTAGGTCATCTCGGCGGTCCAGCAGACCGTCATCATCGACAGCTTCTGCAGCCGCCAAAGCACGTGCCAAGGCAAAAGCTACCCAGGCCCAATTGTCCTTTGCTGAAAAAGAAGCTGACCTTATGAAGCAGAGAGCCGACCTCGACGCTAGTGTGATGAAGCAGACAGCACAGTCTTCTAAAGTATCCACTAGATCATCTCGGCAGTCCAGCAGACCGTCGTCATCGACAGCTTCTGCAGCCGCCAAAGCACGTGCCAAGGCAGAAGCTGCCCAGGCTCAATTGGCCCTTGCTGAAAAAGAAGCTAGTGTGATGAAGCAGAAAGCTGACCTCGACGCTAGTGCTACGAAGCAGAGAGCTGACCTCGCTGCCATTCTCCACATTCTCCAAAGCCAGAGAGCTGCCGCTGCCGCTAAAGCCGAAGCCGCAGCTTATGAAGAAGGTAAGGAGAGCGAACGTGGGGAGCCCAGCCATGAAGCATATGATCTGGAACAGCCCCTCAGTCCAGTGCAACGTACAAGTGAGTATATCCAACAATACTCCGAATTGTTCTTCAAGGGAAGATCCAGGTACCCCGACGTAGGACCAGCTACTCACCACAGCAACAAACAGCCTGTTTACGGAGACACTGAGCTTAAAAGAGAAGAAACAAGTAAGACTTACCTGCAGAGACCTCCACAACACCCGACCAATCCAGCCAAGCATTCCTCACCCGAGCCACAAGGTGCACAAGACCTCGCTAGGTACCTTACTCGCCGAGAATTGTTAAGTTCAGGCCTCCAAGAATTTGATGACCGTCCCGAAAATTATTGGTCATGGAAAGCGTCCTTCCTGAGTACCACCAAGGACTTGAATCTGTCAGCCAGAGAAGAACTAGACCTGATGACAAAGTGGCTCGGAGCTGAGTCGTCCAAACAGGCGAAGAGAATTCGCTCAGCGCTCGTCAGCAATCCCACAGCAGGCCTCAACCTGGTTTGGCAACGTCTCGAAGATTGTTATGGGACACCAGAAGCCATCGAACACGCACTGCTCAAGAAGATTGAGGACTTTCCGAAGCTAACCAACAAAGATAATGTCGAGCTCCGAGAACTGGGCGACATTCTCCTCGAACTGGAGTGTGCCAAGGGAGAAGGTTACCTGACCGGCCTCTCGTATTTGGATACAGCTCGTGGGGTAAACACAATAGTGGAAAAGCTCCCCCACAACCTTCAAGAGAAATTGATATCTAAGGGATCCAAGTACAAGGAGGACAATGGAATGGCATTTCCCCCCTTCTCTCTCTTCTCCAGGTTCGTCCAACAACAGGCAAAGGTGAGGAATGATCCAAGTTTCACTTTCTCCACCTCCAGCAGTTACGCTCCTTCGAGAACAGAGAAATCCACAAAGTACAGCAATAAAGCCTCTGTGAGTGTGCACAAAACAGATGTTCCAGCCGAACCCTCAGTCAACCAATCCAGTTCTGCTGGGAATGAAGTGGATGACCCAGATCGTCAGTGTCCAATACACAAGAAGCCCCACCCACTCAAAAAGTGTCGAAGCTTTACAGACAAGCCTATTGATGAGCGCACATCATACCTGAAAAAGAACCACATCTGCTTCAGGTGCTGTGGGTCGACTATGCACATGGCAAAAGACTGCAAGGCGACAATCAAGTGCTTTGAGTGCAACAGCGAAAAACACATCGCAGCCCTGCATCCAGGTCCTCCTCCGTCAACCGCGGTCGACAAAGAGGATAGCGGGGAGCAAAGCACATCTTCAGTCACCTCCAAGTGTACAGAGGTTTGTGGAAATGCAAGCAGCCCACGCTCATGCTCCAAAATCTGCTTGGTTAAAGCATATCCTGCAGGGAGAAAGGAGAAGGCAATCAAAATGTATGCAGTGCTCGATGAGCAAAGTAACAACTCTCCAGCGAAGACAGAATTCTTCAATCTCTTCGAAGTCAAGGCTAGCGCCGCTCTGTACACGCTAAAATCCTGTGCAGGGACAACAGAGACTACGGGTAGGAGAGTTGGGAACTTCATGATCGAGTCCATGGATGGGAAACTACAGCTTCCCCTCCCCACCTTGATTGAGTGCGACATGATGCCAGAGGATAGGACGGAAATCCCCTCCCCAGATGTCGCATGCCATCAGCCCCACCTACAGCCAATTGCCAACAAGATTCCAGCTGTGGACCCGGACGCTCCAATCCTCCTGCTCTTGGGAAGAGACATCTTAAGGGTGCACAAGGTGCATGAGCATATCAACGGGCCCCACGATGCTCCTTATGCGCAGCGGCTTGACTTGGGATGGGTCCTCGTGGGTGGAGTTTGCCTGGGAACAGTCCACAAACCAGCGGATGTCAGCGTCTACAAAGCAAACGTGTTGCACAACGGTCGCACATCCTGTCTCAGCCCATGCCCAAACAGGATCCAGGTAAAGGAGGACTACGATGACATGACGCAGCATCATAGGTCAACCGCCTCTGTCTGTGAGGAAGAGGCAGGCCCCACCGTGAGCACAGATGGCCTAGGATGCTCAGCGTTTGAAAGGTCCAAGGACGATGGACACAGCTGGGTGGCACCCATGCCGTTTCGCTCTCCTGGACGCCGTCTTCCGAGTAGCGGGGAGCAGGCTGCGGGGCGCCTCTGCTCGCTCAGGAGAACCCTGGTGCCGGTGTCCACCGACCCAGACATGCCTGCAGTCCTCACCCCAGCGATGCTCCTGACTCAAAAGATGAGTTCTATTTCAGCTCCCTCTGGAAACTTCGACATGGCCGAGCTGCACGGGAAGCTATGGAAACAAGTACAGTGTCTTGCAGACACTCCTTGGAAGAGATGGAGAGGAGAGTATTTGTCCACCCTACAGAGCCGTAGGAAATGGACAGAAGACAAGCCGAATGTCAAAGTGAGAGATGCCGTCTTGCTGAAAGACAGCCAAGCACACAAACGAATGGCCAGTGGGACTGGTCGTCAAAACTCTGCCGAGCAGGGACAAGAGGGTCCGCAAGGTGGAGGTGAAGATCATCAAGAAGGGGACTGTCAAAGTGTTTCCGAGGCCAGTCTCAGAGATCGTAGTCCTCCTTTCCGAAGAAAGCCAGAGAACGGACTCTGAGTATGTCGCTGCCGAAGGACGTTCTCTTCAGGTTTATTTTGTGTCTGTAGTGGTACAAATGGGATTGTACCAAGCGGGGAGTGTGCTGTCTCTCCCTCTAACTTAACCTTACTGTATATACATAACCTACTTATATATGTATAACTTACCTGTTAGAGCCGTTGCCCCTTTAACTCACCTTTTAGGGCCATTGCCCCTTTAAGACGCGCCTTAGCATGCTGACGTCACGTCACATACGACGTGACGTGCGTGAGGTGGCTGCCGGCCCGACTCGGCCCTCCAGAAAGGCCGCTGGCACAGCCCGGCCTAGCGTCTTCGGCCGCATCGATCAGCCGCCGGGAGCGCCGCTAGCTTCCGCTCCCGCGGCAAGCACCGGCTCAGCCTGGCCTCCAGCTCCCGCTCCCGACTTAGGCCCCAACGGCCAGCGACACAACGACCGGCAAACGTGATGTCACAACCCCGAGCGTGATGAGGTCATCACGCTCCCCACGGGACTGCGAGCTCATTCCTCGTGGAGCCTCCGCCGGAACAGGACCTGCGCCACGGTGCTCCTCAGTTGTATTGTCCCCATGCTTGAGTCTTGGAAATTGTTTGTCTGTAAGTATTTTAGAGTGCTATAGATGATTAGCGTACACTGTATGTTGTAGAAAATGTTTAGTTGTAACTTTTCTCTGTCTAGCTGGTTAACTAGTAGCCGTATTTGATACACTATGTACAGGGCTAATTTAAAAGAATGCCTTCCTGCTTGCTAAATGTATATTCGTTGCCAAATGTACTGTGTTGCCCAGGCGTACCTAAATTTGTGTATACATATCAGTTATGCGTTTGTATACTAATGTGTGCTTCCATTTCTGTGTTGTATTACAGTTTTACAATAAGAATCTTTCAGTAAAGTTTTACAAGAAAAGTCAAGCCTTGTGATTTTTATGGGAAGATATCAAGTTGTTCGCTATCTGTCTAGCTCTGCATAGGATCGCGTTGCGAGGGCAGAATACCTATAGAAGACTTTTGGATTACCTTTTATGTTAGCTGCCATTCTATTCTCATACCCTCTCTTTGCCCCTCGTATTTTCTTTTTCTCTTTTGCTCTGAACTTTCTATATTTAGCCTGATTCTCAGATGTATTCTCGACCTGACGTCTGTCATACATGCTCTTTTTCTGCTTCATCTTGCTATCTATCTTTTTTGTCATCCAGGGAGCTCTGACTTTAGTTGCCCTACATTTCCCCTTAGTGGGAATGTACCTCGACTGTACCTGAATTATTTCCTCTTTAAAGGCAGCCCATTGTTCCTCTACAGTTTTTTCTGCCAATCTTTGATTCCAATTTACCCGGGCTAGATCCATTCTCATCCCACTGAAATTGGCCTTGCCCCACTGTGCAGTGGATGCACTCTAGACTGCACTCTCCCCCCGAGGTGTCATCACCCTCACCGGGATTCAGCACTGAAAACCGGTTTCAGAGCGCCGCACTCCCGGGGGATTCCTGCACTGCCTTGCCTCCTCAAACCCTGCTGGGTGGCCACCCAGTTAAATTATATAGAAACATAGAAGATAGGAGCAGGAGTAGCCATTCGGCCCCTTTAGCCTGCTCCGCCATTCAATGAGATCATGGCTGATCATCCAAACTCAGTACCCTGTCCCTGCTTTCTCCCCATATCCCTTGATCCCTTTAGCCTTAAGAAATATATCTGACTCCTTCTTGAATATATTTAATGAATTGGCCTCAACTGCCTTCTGTGGTAGAGAATTCCACAGGTTCACCACTCTCTGGGTGAAGAAATTCCTCCTCATCTCTGTCCTAAATGGCTTACCCCTTAGACTGTGACCCCTTGGTTCTGGACTCCCTCGCCATCGGGATCATTCTTCCTGCATCTAGTCTGTCTAGTCCTGTTAGAATTTTATAAGTTTCAATGAGATCCCCTCTCATTCTTCTAAACTCCAGCAAGTATAAGCCCAATCGACCCAATCTCTCCTCATGCGTCATTCCTGCCATCCCAATTCCCACGAACTCTCTGCGGCTGCGGGGTGACCACCTCCTGGAACGTGCGCTCCAGGAAACTCTCAGCCTCCCGTCTGCCCAGCAGTGACTCCAGCCACTCCCCAAGCTCAGAGACCCTGAGCTCGAGTTCCAGCCACTGGAGGCACTTGCTGCACCTGTGGTTCACCAGGACACGTGAAGCGTCCCGGAGTTCCCGCATGGCACAGGAATTGCAGACATCGGTCCCATCGTTTGGCTTAAAATGTGTCTACTTAAGCTATAGATATATATGATGTGAGGTTAGTGTCCCCTTACCCCTGTTTATTATTCAATCAGTGATTGCCTTTTTGCCAAGCCCACTGCCTGCGGCCCCTCTCCCAGATTCCAGCCCCAGCTCTGTGCTGCCTGCGGCCCCACTCCCAGATTCCAGCCCCAGCTCTGTGCTGCCTGCGGCCCCTCTCCCAGATTCCAGCCCCAGCTGTGTGCTGCCTGCGGCCCCTCTCCCAGATTCCAGCCCCAGCTCTGTGCTGCCTGCGGCCCCTCTCCCAGATTCCAGCCCCAGCTCTGTGCTGACTGAGCTGCTCTCACCTGGGGACAGCAACTGGAGCCTGAAAATCAGCTTCAATGCCCCTGGGCTGGGAAAGGGGGACATGAGGCAACATTCTCCCTCTTACTACTTTCTACACTCCTTTTACAAGGTTTTAGAAGTGGAGCATTTACAGGCAGGAAGCTCAGACCAAACATCACGTCAGGATCAGACAGAGTCGCTCGATTCATCAGGACCTGAATATCATCGGCCTTTGCACATGGAAGGAGAGCAATGATCGCAGCGCCGACAGACCGCACACGTGTTCCGTGTGTGGACTCGCCTTCAGCCGATTGCCTGCCTTGGCGAGACACGTGCACCGTCACACTGGGGAGAAACTGGGTAAAGGTGGGGATGGCAGGAAGGGATTCAGTTCCCTGTCTGCGTCAGATGTTCATCGGCGCAGTCACACTGGGCACAGTCTGTTCACCTGCTCCGTGTGTGGGAAGGGATTTGTTTATTCATTCCACCTTCTGAGACACCAGCTTGTTCACACTGATGAGAAACCATTTAAATGTTCTGACTGTGGGAAGAGCTTTAAATGCACTGGGGACCTGAAGCATCACCAGCAAGTTCACACTGATGAGAAACCCTTTAAATGTTCTGTCTGTCAGAAGAGCTTTAAATACGCCGGGGACCTGAAGCAACACCAGCGAGTTCACACTGATGAGAGACCGTTTACATGTTCTGACTGTGGGAAGAGCTTTAAAAGCTCTGGGGATCTGACCAGACACCAGCGAGTTCACATCGGGGAGAGACCATTTCCCTGCTCTGTGTGTGGAAAGGGATTCTCTGATTCATCCAACTTGCTGACACACCAGCACGTTCACACTGATGAGAGACCCTTTAAATGTTTTGACTGTGGGAAGAGTTTTAAAGTCTCCGGGGCTCTGACCAGACACCAGCGAGTTCACACCGGGGAGAGGCAGTTCACCTGCTCTGTGTGTGGGAAGGGATTCTAGCAGTCCACCAACCTGCTGGCACACCAGCTTGTTCACACTGATGAGAGAGCGTTTACATGTTCTGACTGTGGGAAGAGCTTTAAAAACTCGAATGACCTGCTGAGACACCAGCGAGTTCACACTGTTCTGTAACGCAGGGCCCTGCAGACAGCTGGGGTGACATGAACGTGGAATGGATGAATGTTTTATAAATTCTTGTACTGCTGTTTAATCTTTCAATCTGTTGTGCTGATGATTCCCTTGATTTGACTGTTAATGTTATTTTTGTTTTTCTCCTTATCACAGGCAATTGCCCATTAAAAAAGTCAACAATCGGAACCAATAAAACCTGTAACATAACAAAAAAAGTTTAAAGGAAACTTAAATTAAATTAAAATTCTATTTTCGGTGGGGATGATGCACGCCAGTCCCTCCGGTACCCACCGGTCACGGAAGGCCTCGAGCGCGCCGGTGGACTGTTCAGGTTATTACATCGAATGTACAGCACAGAAACAGGCCATTCGGCCCAAGCCGGGGTTTATGATCCACGCGAGCCTCCTCCGACATATACTCCGAATGTTTATCTGGCTTCTCCTTAAATACATATATGCCATTGGTCTCAACTACTCCTTGTGGGAGCGAGTTCCACATTCTCATCACTCTCTGGGTAAAGACATTTCTCTTGAATTCCCTCCTGGATTTATTAATGACTATTATATTTATGGCCCCATAAATATGATGAGATTCTGTTAAGCTGACCAGTATGTTGTTGTACTTTGTCTTTTTCTGATGAATGAAACATTACTGAGCCCCTCTACCCGTGTTATGGGATGAAGTGCCAGACAAGTAAAGACACAACGTCTGGGTGTGAATCTGATAACCTCACGGACCGTATAGGTGTGATAACCAGACGGGCTTGTGGTTATAGTCTGGTCACAGATGGACTAAATTCCCTGAATTAGCAGGAGTTCAGGAGGCAGTCAACAGACAGGTCCAAACAATCCCATTTCCTGAGTGGTAACCAAGCTTGTGTATAAGAACAGGCCACTTAAGCCGTTGTCAGTTGGAACAGACTCGAGAAGATCGCGCATGAATCCACTGTACTTCTATTCTCCAGATTGATGGAATTATCACCCGATCTGCGTTATGCAGCGCTCTTAATAAAGCCTGGAGAGACAATTTGTGTTCTTGTGAGCTTGATTATCTGGTATCCGAAACCCTGGGACTCCTGATCATTAGAGTCAACGTCAGTGTGTGGAAAGGGATTCCCTGGTGTATCCCACCCGCTGACACACCAGAGTGTCCACAGTGTGACTGCGGTGGGTCGATTCCACTGTTTCCGATGCCTTTAATCACATCCAGGACTGAACCATGTTAATTCAGGCAACTGGGGCTTGTTAATGTTAAGAGCCCCCAATAACTGGGCTGGATTTAAAGATTATTCCCTGTTCTCTCAGTACTAGTGAGCAGAGAGAAGCTGATGTTATAGAATCATAGAGCACAGTAGGATGCCTTTCGGCCCATCGTGCTGGTGCCGGCTCTCTGAAAGAGCGATGCAATTAGTCCCACTGCCCTGCTCTTTCCCCACAGCCCTGCAAATTTCTGCTTTTAGTATATATCCAATTCCCTTTTGAAAGTTACTATTGAATCTGCTTCCACCTCCCATTCAGGCAGTGCATTCCAGATCATCACAATTCGCTGTGTAAAAAAAGTCTCCTCATTTCCTCTCTCGATTCTTTTGCCAATGATCTGAAATCTGTGTCCTCTCGTTACCGACCCTCCTGCCTGTGACAACAGCTTCTCCTTGTTTGCTCGATCAAAACCCCTAATAATTTTGAGCACCTCGAACACAGCTCCACTTAACCGTCTCTGCTCCCAGTTGTATTGCCATTGTTTTGTGAATTTTTGCTGTGATCGAGGTGCTGGATGTCCGTGCCTGGGGAATGGGACATTCTATACTCGTGAGCACCGAGTGTCAGCATCCAGCAATCTCTGGTCAGGGACTGTCTTTTTAAACTGCCTCACCTGAGCTTTTTGCCTCCCTGATTTCATTCTTAAACATTTCAGTGTTTTTGCAGAGTGACCAAGGCTGAACAGATAAATGTGAGGTATTACATTTTGGTAGGAAGAATGGGGAGGTCACTTATCACTGGGAGGGTGCGAGTCTAGGTGGGGTAGAGGAACAAAGGGATCTCGGAGTACAAATACACAAATCACTAAAAGTTGGGACAGGTTAGCAAGGCCATAAAAAAAGCAAACCAAGCACTAGGGTTTATTTCTAGAGGGATAGAATTGAAAAGTAGTGAAGTTATGCTAAACCTGTATCGAACCTTGGTTAGACCACACTTAGAGTAAAGCGTACAGTTCTGGTCGCCATATTATAAAAAGGATATAGAGGCACTGGAGAGGGTGCAGAGAAGATTTACAAGGATGATACCAGAAATTCTCCTCATCTCAGTCTTAAATGGGTGACCCCTTATATTTAAACAATGACCCCTAGTTCTAGATTCTCCCACTAGAGGAAACATCCTCTCCACATTCACCATGTCCAGACCCCTCAGGATCTTATATGTTTCAATCAAGAAGGGTAGTAGGGATAAACCAGGGAATTACTGGCTAGTGAGCCTAACATCAGCTGCGGTACACCATTGGACACAGGCTTCCAGTCACAAAAACAACCTTCGGCCATCACCCTCTGCCTCCTGCCACTAAGCCAATTTTGGATCCAATGTGCCAAATTGCCCTGGATCCCATGGGCTCTTACCTACTTGACCAGTCTCCCATGCGGGACTTTGTCAAAAGCCTTACTGAAGTCCATGTAGACTACATCAACTGCATTACCCTCATCCACACACCTAGTCACCCCCTCGAAAAATTCAATCAAATTGGTCAGACATGATCTCCCCTGGCAAAGCCATGCTGGCTATCCTTGATTAATCCTTGCCTCTCGAAGTGGAGACTAATTCTGTCCCTCAGAATTTTTACCAATAATTTCCCGACCACTGATGATTCATTGGGGCCTGACCAGAGTTTGTGAACAAGAGGCCCAGAAATGAGTGATTTCCTGACAAAACACCAGATGCCAACTTGTTGATCATCCAGGGCCCATTGTCCCACTTCCTCTCGCTGTCTTCCGCCCATTGTGTTGACAAAGTTGTGGTCAAACAGGCAGGGATCAGACATCCAGGACTTCAGCAGGAAGCAAGCAGCACTGTCGGCTCAACTGTGAACGGATATTATCAAACCCGGAAACATCCTGGGAATGGACAATTTAACCCTTTCATCATTTCTAGCACAGCACAAATCCACAAGTCAACAGAAAGCAGAAAAACCTTCATCACATGAGATTAAACCAAACCCTAATCCTACAGATATATGTATACACGACCAGGGTATTTTACAGTGTAGAGGGAGCTTTACTCTGTATCTAACCCGTGCTGTACCTGCCCTGGGAGTGTTTGATGGGACAGTGTAGAGGGAGCTTTACTCTGTATCTAACCCCTGAGGTACCTGCCCTGGGAGTGTTTGATGGGACAGTGTATCTGGAGCTTTACTCTGTATCTAACCCGTGCTGTACCTGTCCTGGGCGTGTTTGATGGGGGCAGTGTAGAGGGAGCTGTACTTTGTATCTAACCCGTGCTGTACCTGCCCTGGGAGTGTTTGATGGGGCAGTGTAGAGGGAGCTTTACTCTGTATCTAATCAGTGCTGTACCTGCCCTGGGAGTGTTTGATGGGACAGTGTAGAGGGAGCTTTATTCTGTATCTAACCCGTGCTGTACCTGCCCTGGGAGTGTTTGATGGGACAGTGTAGAGGGAGCTTTACTCTGTATCTAACCCGTGCTGTACCTGCCCTGGGAGTGTTTGATGGGACAGTGTAGAGGGAGCTTTACTCTGTATCTTACCCGTGCTGTACCTACCCTGGGAGTGTTTGATGGGACAGTGTAGAGGGAGCTTTACTCTGTATCTAACCCGTGCTTTACCTGCCCTGGGAGTGTTTGATGTTGATTCCAGGTGCTGAGAATTTTAAAATGTTCCATTCCCCCACAATGACTTCCAGAACCTCGATTGTAATAAAACACAAAGTAACAGAAGCTTCTCTCCTGGACACAGATATTGAAAGGACAGGGAATGTCTGTAACAAGTCATCAATTGGCTCTCGTCTTATCTTAGAAACAAGGACTCAATCGATTGTATGTATCAAACGAAGCTGATTTATTTGTACAGAATATTAAAATGCAGCTCAGTCATTGGGGTTTTAACATCCACAAAATATAAGATGGTCACTAATAAATCCAGGAGGGAATTCAGGAGAAACTTGGTTACCCAGAGAGTGGTGAGAATGTGGAACTCGCTACCACAGGGAGTGGTTGAGGCTAAAAGTATAGATGCATTTAAGGGGGAGCCACATGAGGGTGAAAGGGAGGCTAGAGCAGTTGGGCCAGATGGCCTGTTTCTGTGCTGCACCTTCTATGTAATACCATGAAAGGTCAAATGAAGGGAATCATCAGCTCAACAGGCTGACAGATTAACTAGCAGTACAAAATTTATAAAACATTTTCCACATTCACGTTGCCCCAGCTGCCGGCAGGGCAGAGTGAACTCGCTGGTGTCTCAGCAGGTCAGAAGACTGAGTGAATCTCTTCCCACACACAGAGCAGGTGAACGGCCTCTCCCCGGTGTGAAGACGCTGGTGTCTCAGCAGGTGAGATGACCGAGTGAATCTCTTCTCACACATGGAGCAGGTGAACGGCTTCTCCCCCGTGTGAACTCGCTGGTGAGTCAGCAGGTCAGATGACTGAGTGAATCCCTTACCACACACGGAGCAGGTGAATGGCCTCTCCCCAGTGTGAACTCGCTGGTGAGTCAGCAGGTGGGATGACTGAGTGAATCCCTTCCCACACATGTAGCAGGTGAACGGCCTCTCCCCCGTGTGAACTCGCTGGTGAGTCAGCAGGTAGGATGACTGAGTGAATCCCTTACCACACACGGAGCAGGTGAATGGCCTCTCCCCGGTGTGAACTCGCTGGTGAGTCAGCAGGTGGGATGAGTGAGTGAATCCCTTCCCACACATGGAGCAGGTGAACGGCCTCTCCCTGGTGTGAACTCGCTGGTGAGCCAGCAGGTCGGATGACCGAGTGAATCCCTTCCCGCACACAGAGCAGGTGAACGGCTTCTCTCTGGTGTGAACTCGCTGGTGTCTCAGCAGGTCGGATGACCGAGTGAATCCTTTCCCACACACGGAGCAGGTGATTGGCCTCTCCCCGGTGTGAAGATGGTGGTGTGCCTTCAGCTCTTGGGAACTATTAAAGCTCCTCCCACAGTCACAACATTTAAAGGGTCGCTCATCAGTGTGAACAAGCTGGTGTCTCAGCAGATGGTTGGACCGAGAGAATCGCTTCCCACACACGGAGCAGGGAAACAGCCCCTCTCCAGTGTCAGCACGCTGGTGATTCATCAGATTCCCAGGACTTTTGAAGCTCTTCCCACAGTCATAACATTGAAACGGTCTCTCATCAGTGTGAACATGCTGCTGTCTCAACAGGTGGGATGACTGAGTGAATCCCTTCCCACACACGGAGCAGGTGAACGGACTGTCCCCGGTGTAACTGTGCCGATGAACCTCCGACACAGATGTGGAACTGAATCCCATCCTGTTGTCCCCACCTTTACCCAGTTTCTCCCCGGTGTGACGGTGCACGTGTCTCGCCAGGTCAGGCGATCGGCTGAATCCAAGTCCACACATGGAACACGTGTGCGGTTTGTCCGCGCTGTGATCGCTGCTCTCTCCTTCCATGTGAAAAGGCCAATGATATTCAGGTCCTGATGAATCGAGCGACTCTGTCTGACCCGGACATGATTTTTGGTCTGAGCTTCCTGTCTGTAAATGCTCTACTTCTAAAACCCTGTAAAAAGAGTGTAGAAAGAGTAAGAGGGAGAATGTTGCCTCATGTCGCCCTTTCCCAGCCCAGGGGCAGTGAAGCTGATTTTCAGGCCCCAGCTGCTGCACAAGTTGGTTAGCCTACCATCAGTAGTTGGGAAAACGCTAAAGAGTCTATTATAAAGATTGTGATAACAGGACACTTAGAAAACATCAACGGGATTAGACAAAGTCAGCACAGATTTATGAAAGGGAAATAGTGTTTGACCAACCTACTGGAGCCTTTTGAGGATGTCACTGGTAGAATAGATAAGGGAGAACCAGTGGATGTGGCGTATTTGGATTTTCAGAAGGCCTTTGATAAAGTCCCACATAAGAGGTTAGTGTGCAAAATTAAGGCAATAGGATTGGGGGTGATATACTGGCATGGATTGAAAATTGGTTGACAGACAGGAAACAGAGAGTAGGAATAAATGGGTCTTTTTCGGGGTGTCAGGCAGTGACTAGTGGGGTACCGCAGGGATCAGTGCTTGGGCCCCAGCTATTCACAATATATATCAATGATTTGGATGAGGGAACCAAATGTAATATTTCCAAGTTTGCTGATGACACGAAACTAGGTGGGATTGTGATTTTTGAGGAGGATGCAAAGAGGCTTCAAGGTAATTTAGACAAGCTGAGTGAGTGGGCAAATATCAAATCAAATCAACTTTTATTGTCATTGTTAGTGCACAAGTGCAGTACAACGAAATGTAGGCTTGCGGCTCCCGAGAGTGTACAATTTGGATTAGGACACCTAAACATTTCAACATACATTTGTACATATATATTAGCATAAATATGGCCATAATAAAGTGCATCGGCAGGTGTGCAGGCTTTAGTGTTTATTTGTGGAGTTCAGTAGGATGACAGCCCTGGGAAAGAAGCTGTTCCTAAATCTGGTCGTACGGGTGCGAATGCATCTGTAGCGTCTTCCAGATGGTAGGAGGCAGATGCAGTATAATGTGAATAAATGTGAAGTTATCCACTTCAGTAGGAAAAACAGAAAGGCAGAATATTATTTAAATGGTGATAGATTGGGAAATGTTGATGTACAAAGGGACCTGGGTGTCCTTGTACACCAGTCACTGAAAGCAAACATGCAGGTGCAGCAAGCAGTTAGGAAGGCAAATGGTATGTTGGCCTTCATTGCAAGAGGATTTGAGTACAGGAGCAAGGATGTCTTACTACAGTTGTACAGGGCCTTGGTGAGACCACACCTGGAGTACTGTGTGCAGTTTTGGTCTCCTGACCTAAGAAATGATATACTTGCCATAGAGGGAGAGCAGCGAAGGTTCACCAGACTGATTCCTGGGATGGCAGGACTGTCGTATGAGGAGAGATTGAGTTGACTAGGCCTGTATTCACTAGAGTTTAGAAGAATGAGAGAGGATCTCATTGGAACATATAAAATTCTGACAGGGCTAGACAGACTGGATGCAGGGAGGATGTTTCCCCTGGCTGGGGGGGTGGTCTAGAACGAGGGGTCACAATCTCAGAATACGGGGTAGGACATTTAGGACTGAGATGAGGAGAAATTTCTTCACTCAGAGGGTGGTGAACCTTTGGAATTCTCTACCACAGAAGGCTGTGGAGGCCAAGTCACTGAATATATTTAAGAAGGAAATGGATAGATTTCTAGACACAAAAGGCATCAAGGGGTATGGGGAGAGAGCGGGAATATGGTATTGAGATAGAGGAACAGCCCGGATCATATTGAATGGCCTACTCCTGCTCCTATTTTTCTATGTTTCTCTGCACTGCAGCCAATGCAAGTATATCCTTCCCTAAATATGGAGACCAAAACTGTACGCAGTACTCCAGGTGTGGTCTCACCAGCACCCTGTAAAGTTGCATCAAAACTTCCCTACTTTTATACTCCATACCCCTTGCAATAAAGGCAATTCCATTTGCTTTCCAAATTACTTGCTGTACCTGCATGCTAACTTTCAGAAGTTAGCATGCAGAAGCAACAATAAGGAGGCACATTCATAGGACAGAAACATAGAAGATAGGAGTAGGCCATTTTGCCCCTCGAGCATGCTCCGCCATTCAATGAGATCATGGCTGATCATCCAAATTCAGTACCCTGTCCCTGCCTTCTCCCCATATCCCTTGATCCCTTTAGCCTTAAGAAATATATCAAACTCCTTCTTGAATATATTTAATGAATTGGCCTCCACTGCCTTCTGTGGTAGAGAATTCCACAGGTTCACCACTCTCTGGGTGAAGAAATTCCTCCTCATCTCTGTCCTAAATGGCTTACCCCTTATCCTCAGACTGTGACACCTGGTTCTGGACTCCCAACCATCGGGAACATCCTTCCTACATCTAGTCTGTCTAGTCCTCTTAGAATTTTATAAGTTTCAATGAGATCCCCTCTCATTCTTCTAAACTCCATCGAGTATAAGCCCAATCGACCCAATCTCTCCTCATATATCATTCCTGCCATCCCAGATATCAGTCTGGTAAATCTTCGCTGCACTCCCTCCATGGCAAGAACATCCTTCCTCAGATAAGGCGACCAAAACTGCACACAATACTCAAGATGTGGTCTCACCAAGGCCCTGTACAACTGCAGCAAGACATCCTTGTTCCTTTACTCGAACCCTCTCGCTACGAAGGCCAACATACCATTTGCCTTCTTAACCGCCTGCTGCACCTGCATGCTTACCTTCAGCGACTGGTGCACAAGGACACCCAGGTCTTGTTGCACTTCCCCTTCTCCCAATCTATTACCGTTCAGATAATAATCTGCCTTCCTGTTTTTGCCACCAAGTGGATAACCTCGCATTTATTCACGTTATATTGCATCTGCCATGCTTCTGCCCAATCACCCAACCTGTCCAAATCATACTGGAGTTTCTCGGCATCCTCCTCACAGCACACACGCCCACCCAGCTTTGTGTCGTCAGCAAACTTGGAGATATTACATCTAGTTCCCTCGTCTAGATCATTTATATATATTGTGAATAGCTGGGGTCCCAGGACCGATCCCTGCGGTACTCCACCGGTCGCTGCCTGCCATTCGGAAAAAGACCCGTTTTTTCCAACTCTTTGCTTCCTGTCTGCCAACCAGTTCTCTATCCAAGTCAGTACCTTGCCCCCAATCCCATGTGTTTTAACTTTGCACGCTAATCTCTTATGCGGGACCTTATGGAAAGCCTTCTGAAAGTCCAAATACACCACATCCACTTATCTCCCTTACCTATTCTACCAGTTACAGTCAGGGTAGACAGTCAGGCTGATGGGATGAAATCTGGGTGGAGAACTGTTTGTACAATCAGTTTCAAAATTCTCATCCTGGTGCAAATCCCTCCATGGCCTCACCCCCCTCCCCATCTCTATCTCCTCCAGCCACCCCCCCCCACCAAAGAGATCTCTGCGCTCCTCCAATTCTGCCCTCTTGAGCATCCCTGATTTTTAATCGCTCCACCATTGGCCGCTGTGCCTTCAGCTGCCTGGGCCCCGAGCTCTGGAATTCCCTCCCTAAACCTCTCCGCCTCTCTTTCTTCCTTTAAGATGCTCCTTAAAACCCACCTCTGTGACCAAGCTTTTGGCCATCTCCCCTAATATCTCCTTATGTGGCTCGGTGTCAAATTTTTTGTCTTCTCATACTCCTATGAAGCACCTTGTGACGTTTTACTATTTTAAAGGCGCAATATAAATACTACTTGTTGGTGTAGATTTCTGTATTGTGAACCTGTCCATTTTTAGAGACTTCAGGCTTTCTTGAACAGTCTCTCTGTTTTCTGAAGATGAAGTTTAATTCCATTTCCCCCCCCACAGTTTCCACATGTACGCTGATGACACCCAGCTCTACATCACTACCACTTCTCTCAACCCCTCCACTGTCTCTGAATGGTCAGACTGCTTGTCCGACATCCGGTTCTGGATTAGCAGAAATGTTCTCCAATTAAATATCGAAGACCGAAGCTATTGACGTATGATATGATATGATTGGGATTACGGAAACATGGCTCCAGGGTGACCAGGGCTGGGAACTCAACATCCAGGGGTATTCAATATTGAGGAAAGACAGGCAAAAAGGAAAAGGAGGTGGGGTAGCATTGCTGGTTAAAGAGGAGATTAACACAACAGTAAGGAAGGATATTAGCTCTGATGATGTGCAATCTGTATGGGTAGAACTGAGAAATACCAAGGGACAGAAAACATTAGTGGGAGTTGTATACAGACCCCCAAACAGTAATGTGGAGGTTGGGAATGGCATTAAAAGGGAAATTAGAGACACGTGCAATAAGGGCACAGCAGTTATCATGGGTGACTTTAATCTACATATAGATTGGGCTAAACAAATTAGTAACAATACTGTGGAGGAGGAATTCCTGGAGTGTATACAGGATGGTTTCCTGGACCAATATGTCAAGGAACCAACTAGAGATCAGGCCATCTTAGACTGGGTATTATGTAATGAGAAAGGAATAATTAACAATCTTGTTGTGCGAGGCCCCTTGGGGCATAGCGATCATAATATGATCGAATTCTTCATTAAGATGGAGAGTGAAGTAGTTGACTCAGAGTCCTGAATTTAAATAAAGGAAATTATAATGGTCTGAGGAGCGAGTTGGGTAGGATTGATTGGGGAATGCCACTCAAAGGGTTGACGGTGGATAGGCAATGGCAAACATTTAAAGATCGCATGGATGAACTGCAGAATTTGTTCATCCCTGTTTGGTATAAAAATAAAACAAAAAAGGTGAATCAACCGTGGCTAACAAAGGAAATTAGGGATAGCATAAGATCCAAGGAGAGGAGATATAAATTGGCCAGAAAAAGCAGCAAACCTGAGGATTGGGAGCAGTTTAGGATTCAGCAAAGGAATTAATTAAGAGGGGGAAATAGAGTATGAGAGTAAGCTTTCATGGAACATAAAAACGGACTTTAAAAGCTTCTATAGATATGTGAAGAGAAAAAGATTGGTGAAGTCAAGCATAGGTACCTTGCAGTCAGAATCAGGGGAATTTATAATGGGGAACAAAGAAATGGCAGACCAATTAAATATATACTTTGGTTCTGTCTTCACAAAGGAGGACACAAATAACCTCCCAGAGATGTCGGGGAACATAGGGTCTAATGAGAGGGAGGAATTGAAAGAAATCAGTATTTGTAGGGAAATGGTGTTAGGGAAATTGACGGGATTGAAGGCCGATAAATCCCCAGGGCCTGATAATCTACATCCTAGGGTACTTAAGGAAGTGGCCCTAGAAATTGTAGATGCATTGCTGGTCATCTTCCAAAATCCAAAAACAGTTCCCATGGATTGGAGGGTAGCTAATGTTATCCCACTATTCAAAAAAGGTGGTAGAGAGAAAACGGGGAATTATAAACCGGTAAGCCTGACATCGGTAGTGGGGAAAATGCTAGAGTCCATTATAAAAGATGTAATAGCAGAGCACTTGGAAAACGGTGACAGGATCGGACAAAGTCAACATGGATTTACAAAAGGTAAATGGTGCTTGACTAATCTACTGGAATTTTTAGAGGATGTAACTGGTAAAATAGATAATGGAGAACCAGTGGATGTGGTGTATTTGGACTTTCAGAAGGCTTTCGATAAGGTCCCGCATAAGAAATTAGCGTGCAAAGTTAAGGCACATGGGATTGGGGGCAAGGTATTGACTTGGATAGAGAACTGGTTGGCAGACAGGAAGCAAAGAGTTGGAATAAACTGGTCTTTTTCTGAGTGGCAGGCAGTGACTAGTGGGGTGCCGCAGGGGTCGGTCCGAGGACCCCAGCTGTTCACAATATATATTAATGATCTAGACGAGGGAACTAGAGGTAATATCTCCAAGTTTGCAGACGACACAAAGCTGGGTGGGCGTGTCTGCTGTGAGGAGGATGCCGAGAAACTCCAGTATGATTTGGACAGGTTGGGTGATTGGGCAGAAGCATGGCAGATGCAATATAACGTGGATAAATGCGAGGTTATCCACTTTGGTGTCAAAAACAGGAAGGCAGATTATTATCTGAATGGCAATAGATTGGGAGAAGGGGAAGTGCAACGAGACCTGGGTGTCCTTGTGCACCAGTCGCTGAAGGTAAGCATGAAGGTGTAGCAGGCGGCTAAGAAGGCAAATGGCATGTTGGCCTTTGTAGCGAGAGGGTTCGAGTACAGGAACAAGGATGTCTTGCTGCAGTTGTACAGGGCCTTGGTGAGACCACACCTTGAGTATTGTGTGCAGTTTTGGTCGCTTTATCTGAGGAAGGATGTTCTTGCCATGGAGGGAGTGCAGCGAAGATTCACCAGGCTGATACCTGGGATGGCAGGAATGACGTATGAGAGATTGGGTCGACTGGGCTTATACTCGCTGGAGTTTAGAAGAATGAGAGGGGATCTCATTGAAACTTATAAAATTCTAACAGGACTAGACAGACTAGATGTAGGAAGGATGTTCCCGATGTCGGGGAGTCCAGAACCAGGGGTCACAGTCTAAGGATAAGGGGTAAGCCATTTAGGACAGAGATGAGGAGGAATTTCTTCACCCAGAGAGTGGTGAACCTGTGGAATTCTCTACCACAGAAGGCAGTGGAGGCCAATTCATTAAATATATTCAAGAAGGAGATAGATATAGTTCTTAAAGCTAAAGGGATCAAGGAATATGGGGAGAAAGCAGGGACCGGGTACTGAAGTTGGATGATCAGCCATGATCTTATTAAATGGCGGAGCAGGCTCGAGGGGCCGAATGGCCTACTCCTGCTCCTATCTTCTATGTTTCGGTCCCCGCCACAAACTCCGCTCCCTGGCCACTGACTCCATCCATCTCCCGAACAATGGGTGACCACCAGAAGGAAAAGGAGGACCAGGCAAGTAGTGCAGGAGTCCCCCCGAGTGCATCTCGCTCTGGTGAGGGTTCCTCTGGGGAGTACAGCCAGAGCCAAGTTATCGGCACTAAGGGTGGCTCAGCTGTACCGGAGTGGGGGGAAATCAGGAAAAGCAATAGCGATAGGGGATTCGATAGTTAGGGGAACAGACTGGTGTTTCTGCGGTCGCAGATGTGACTCTAGGATGGTATGATGCCTCCCTGGTGCCAGGCTCAAAGATGTCACTGAACGGCTGCCGGACAGGTGAACAGTCAGAGGTCGCGGCCCATATCGCTACCGACGACATAGGCAGAAAGAGGAATGAGGTCCTGCAGGCAGATTTTAGGGAGCTAGGAGAGAGAGATTAAAAAGCAGGACCTCAAAAAGGCAGTAATCTCCGGATTACTCCTGGTGCCAGGTGTGAGTGAGGATAGAAACAGGAGGATAGAGCAGATGAATGCGTGGCTGGAGAGATGGTGCAGGAGGGAGGGATTTAGATTCCTGGGACATTGGGACCGGTTCTGATGGAGGTGGGACCTGTACAGGTCAGACGGGTGTAAGATTCGCGAAATTTTCATTAAATAATCACGCAGGAAAATAGGGTTAAATAAAACAGCTTTATTGACCAAAGAAGCTTATACAGAGAAACCTTTGATAAAAGGGCACACAAAAATGGCCGCCAGACCTCGTGACCAGCTTCTGGGACCATTTGAATTTCTGTTACTGCAAGCCAGACAGGCTTGTGGATTGAGGGCATTAAAAGCCGGCGAAAACCAGTTTCGGGAAGCTGAAACTCATGGAACTGAGCATAAATATTGATTAGATTATAAGTACAGGACAGATTTGGGTGGCAGGATGAGACCCATCAAGAAATGAGCGGACAATTGAACGAACGCTTAAACCCATTACACTGTACAAAGAGAAGCCGTTTAACAGCCATCCAGGGCAATCTCCAGACCGATCAATATACAAACCAAGTTACGGTGACAAAGCAAAGACATTATCGGCCCAGGAAGGCCAGTTAAGCTATCACCGACTCCCGTTATGAAGACAAAACACCCCTGCAGAGAGTTCTGCCCGCCAAAATTATTACAAAGACAGGACTATGATTTGGCGGGAGATAAGAATGTTCCAAAAAAGTATAACTGTGAATTGAGTAAAGTCCAAGGACGCTTGGGGACAGACTCTTCGGTTAAACGGCACTTCGGTTCGGAACGTGTTCAGTGTTCGGCCAGGCAAGGCCCGGCCACGACGAGAAGAATTCGGCTTGGAAGCCAGCTCGGCCAGGAAAGGCCCAGCCATGACGGGAAGAAGACGAGGGAGGCCCGGGTACTTTTGTCGGGAGATCATCGACGACCCAGGCCGGAGAAGAAGACACTCAGGTCCCGGAGCCCAGGATCCAGTTCTTCAACATCACATCGGTAACGGATTCATCCGTGTGCATCCAGTTCTTAAAAATCACATCGGAAACGGATCCATCCGTGGCGAGCGCTCACCAAGGCTGTGCCGGCTGCCTACATCGCAGGAGAACCAAGAGGAAAACAAGCTGCGCCAGAAGCTTCCAAACCCACGTGACGACGGAAAGCTGTGTCGAAAGGCTGCAAAGCCCTTTTCGCAATTCTTAAAGTGGTGAGCATGATCCCGCGTCCCTCAAATCGAAACTTAGTTAGGTTTAGGGGAGGGGGTTAAGGGTAATTGTAATGTGTTACCCCTTTCACGATGTGCCGTGTGTTCCCCATTTCTATAGAGTTAAGTTTATAGATGTGTGCATGCTTGTAGTTGCTTTAATCTGTGCATATGACATGTATTTTATAATGCTGCAAACTGTTCAATAAAGGCATCCATTTCGTGCTATTCGACCTGGTCTATTGAGTTTTTCTGCACTACAGCTCCCTGCACCTAAGTCCAAGGTCTAGAACCGTAGGGGCGAGTGGGTCGAACCACTCACGGGTAATTATTGCAAGAAGCCTGGCAGGAGACCAGAGCAAGCAAGAGAAACCCCCTACACGGGTTACACCTCAACAGAGCCGGGACCAATATCCTCACTGGGGGGTTTGCTGGTGCTGTTGGGGAGGGTTTAAACCAATTGAGCAGGGGGATGGGCACCAGGATGGCTATGATAAATTGACCCTTAGTGTTAGGGGGATTAAATACGTGGGGTTACGGGGATAGGGTGAGATATGTGTTGGTGTAGGGGTTACAGGGATCGGGTGGGATATGTGTCGGTGCAGGCTCGATGGGCCGAAATGGCCTCTATCTGCACTGTGGGGTTTCTGTGATGTAGCATTAGCCAGGACAAACATGGTGCACAAAAGAGTGGGAGATACAAAGAGCACTAGAGTAAGAAATAGTACGGTATTAGGTGGGGTCAGTCTAAGAGAATACTGTGGCAGAGCCACCAAGAGACTCTTGCAGTAATGTATATAATTGCCTTTAACAGGGGTTCGTTACCTTTAATTGTTTGCTTTGTATAAATAGCGCAGGTTCGGTAAAATGTCGATCCAGCGCGATGACGTCATCACGCAGGTCACGTGACGTTCCCAATGGCGGGAAACGTGATGACATCAGAGGGGGGAGGCGTTCTCTCTCAGTCCTCGTGGAACCAGTTTGAGTACAGACCTGTTTAGAGTTTCTCCTGCGTTTTTGTTTGAAACTTTTACCAGTTTGCATTAAACCTCATTTGGTTAGCTGATAGTCTCGATCTCAGTACTTTCGTTAGGAATTTGACAATTCCTACAATACAAGAATTTTACAGTGCATGTATTTAAACGCACAAAGTGTAGTAAGTAAGGTTGGTGAGCTGCAGGCACTAATAGCCACATGGGAATGTGATGTGCTGATAACAGAGACCTGGCTCAAAAAAGGGCAGGATTAGGTATTAAAAATTCCTGGATATCAGGTGTTCAGGAAAGATAGGGAAGGAAAGAAAGGTTGTGGTGGTGTGGCAGTATTGATTAAAGGGGTATATTACAGTGCTCCTTGAAAAAGCCTCCTTGAAAAGATACAACATCCCCACCGACACCTGGGAATCCCTGGCCCAAGACCGCACAAAGTGGAGGAGAAGCATCCGGGAAGCGCCGAACACCGAGTCTCTTCACCGGGAGCAAGTGGAAGCCAAGCGCAGGCAGCGCACGTCAACCTAAGCACCCCACCCACCCGCCCCTTCAACCACCGTCTGGTACACCTGTGACAGAGACTGTCGGTCCCACACTGGACTCATCAGTCACCTGAGAACTCATTTTTAATGTGGAAACAAGTCATCCTCGGTTCCGAGGGACTGCCTAAGAAGGAAGAAGGAGAATATTACAGTGCTGGAGAGAGAGGATGTCCTGGAGAGATCAAGGACAGAATCTATTTGGTTTGAGTTAAGAAACAATAGAGGTGCCATTACACTACTAGGTGTATTCTATAGGCTACCGACTAGTGGGGACAATATGGAGGAGCACATTTGCAGGGAAATTACAGAGAGATGCAAGAACAATAGAATAGTGATAATGGGGGACTTCAATTATCCTAATATAGACTGGGATAGTAATAGTGTAAAGGGCAGACAGTGGGAAGAACTTCTGAAGTGTGTTCAGGAGAACTTTCTTGATCAGTACGTTTCCGGCCCAACGAGGAAGGAGGCATTGCTGGATCTGGTTCTGGGGAATGAGGTGCGTCAGGTGAATCAAGTTTCAGTAGGGGAATATTTAGGGAAGAGTGATCATAATATCATAAGGTTTAGGTTAGCTCTGGAAAAGGACAGGGAGCAATCTAGAGTCAAAATACTTAACTGGAGGAGGGGGGGCAATTTCAGTGGGATGAGAACAGAGCTGGCCCGGGTAAATTGGAATCAATGATTGTCAGGCAAAACTGTAATCGAACAATAGGCTGCCTTTAAAGATGAGATGATTCAGGTACAGTCGAGGTACATTCCCACGAGGGGGAAAGGTAGGGCAAATAAAACCAGAGCTCCCTGGATGACAAAAGGCATAGAGAGTAAGAAAGCAGAAAAAAGGGGGCGTATGACAGATGTCAGGTTGAGAATACATAGAAGATAGGAGCAGGAGTAGGCCATTCGGCCCTTCGATCCTGCTCCGCCATTCAATGAGATCATGGCTGATCATTCAAATTCAGTATCCTGTCCCTGCCTTCTCCCCATATCCCTTGATCCCTTAAGCCTTAAGAAATATATCCAACTCTTTCTTGAATATATTTAATGAACTGGCCTCCACCGCCCTCTGTGGCAGAGAATTCCACAGGTTCACCACTCTCTGGGTGAAGAAATTCCTCCTCATTTCAGTCCTAAATGTCCTACCCCTTATCCTTAGACTATGACCCCTGGTTCTGGACTCCCCGACCATCGGGAACATCCTTCCAGCATCTAGTCTGTCTAGGCCTGACAGAATTTTATAGGTTTCGATGAGATCCCCTCTCAATCTTCTAAACGCCAGTGAGTATAAGCCCAATCGACACAATCTCTCCTCATACGTCATTCCTGCCGTCCCAGGTATCAGCCTGGTGAATCTCCGCTGCACTCCTTCCATGGCAAGAACGTCCTTCCTCAGATAAGGCGACCAATACTGCACACAATACTCAAGGTGCGGTCTCACCAAGGCCCTGTACAACTGTAGCAAGACATCCTTGTTCCTGTACTCGAACCCTCTTGCTACGAAGGCCAACATACCATTTGCCTTCTTAACCGTCTGCTGCACCTGCATGCTTACCTTCAGCGACTGGTGCACAAGAACACCCAGGTCTCTTTGCACTTCCCCTTCTCCCAATCTATTGCCATTCAAATAATAATGTGCCTTCCTGTTTTTGCCACCAAAGTGGATAACCTCACATTTATCCACATTATAGTGCATTTGCCATGTTTCTGCCCAATCACCTAACCTGTCCAAATCGTACTGGAGTTTCATGACATCCTCCTCGCAGCATGCCCTCCAACCCAGCTTTGTGTCGTCTGCAAATTTGGAGATATTACATCCAATTCCCTCATCCAGATCATTAATATATATTGTGAACAGCTGGGGTCCTAGGACCGATCGGTACCCCACTAGTCACTGCCTGCCACATGGAAAACGACCCGTTTATTCCAACTCTTTGCTTTCTGTCCGCCAACCAGTTCTCTATCCAAGTCAATACCTTGCCCCCAATCCCATGTGCCTTAATTTTGCACGCTAATCTCTTATGCGGGACCTTATTGAAAGCCTTCTGAAAGTCCAAATACACCACATCCACTGGTTCTCCCTTATCTATTTTACCAGTTACATCCTCAAAAAATTCCAGTAGATTAGTCAAGCATGATTTACCTTTTGTAAATCCATGTTGACTTTGTCCGATCCTGTCACTGCTTTCCAAGTGCTCTGCTATTACATCTTTTATCATGGACTCTAGCATTTTCCCCACTACCGATGTCAGGCTTACCGGTCTATAATTCCCCGCTTTTTCTCTGCCACCTTTTTTGAATAGTGGGGTAACATTAGCTACCCTCCAATCCATGGGTACTGTTCCAGAGTCTATCGAGTTCTGGAAGATGACCAGCATTGCATCTACTATTTCTAGGGCCACTTCCTTAAGTACCCTGGGATGTAGATTATCAGGCCCTGGGGATATATCGGCCTTCAGTCCCATCAATTTTCCTAACACCATTTCCCTACAAATACTGATTTCTTTCAGTTCCACCCTTTCATCAGACCCTATGTTTCCCAGTATTTCTGGGAGGTTATTTGTGTCCTCCTTTGTGAAGACAGAACCAAAATATGTATTTAGTTGGTCTGCCATTTCTTTGTTCCCCATTATAAATTCCCCCGATTCTGACTGCAAGGGACCTACGCTTGACTTCACCAATCTTTTACTCTTCACATATCTATAAAAGCTTTTACAGTCAGTTTTTATGTTCCCTGCAAGCTTACTCTCATATTCTATTTTCCCTTTTTTAATTAATCCCTTTGTCCTCCTTTGTTGAATCCTGAACTGCTCCCAATCCTCAGGATTATTGCTTTTTCTGGCCAATTTGTATGTCCTCTCCTTGGATCTTATGCTATCCCTAATTTCCCTTGTTACCCATGGTTGAGTCACCTTTATTGTTTTATTTTTATGCCAAACTGGGATGAACAACTTCGGTAGTTCATCCATTCGGTCTTTGAATGTTTGCCATTGCCTATCCACCGTCAACCCTTTGAGTGCCATTCCCCAATCAATCCTACCCAACTCGCTCCTCAGACCATCGTAGTTTCCTTTATTTAAATTGAGGACCCTTGTTTCTGAGTCAACTACTTCATTCTCCATCTTAATGAAGAATTCGATCATATTATGATCGCTCCGACCCAAGGGGCCTCGTACAACAAGATTGCTAATTAATCCTTTCTCGTTACATAATACCCAGTCTAAGATGGCCTGATCTCTGGTTGGTTCCTCGACATATTGGTCCAGGAAACCATCCCGTAAACACTCCAAGAATTCCTCCTCCACAGTATTGTTACCAATTTGGTTAGCTCAATCTATATGTAGATTAGTCACCCATGATGACTGCTGTGTCCTTATTGCACGCTTCTTTAATTTCCCTTTTAATGCCATCCCTAACCTCCGCCTTACTGTTTGGAGGTCTATATACCACTCCCACTAATGTTTTTTTCCCCTTAGTATTTCTCAATTCTACCCATACAGATTCCACATCATCAGAGCTAATATCCCTTCTTTAACCAGTAAGGCTACCCCACCTCCCTTTCCTTTTTGCCTATCTTTCCTGAATATCGAATACCCCTGGATGTTGAGTTCCCAGTCTTGGCCTTCCTTGAGCCACGTTTCCATTATCCCAACCAAATCATATTCATTTACCTCTATTTGTGCAGCCAATTCATCCACCTTATTACAAATGCTCCTCGCATTAAGACACAAAGCCTTCAGGCTTGTTTTTTTAACGCTCTTAGACCTATTAGAATTATTATTTACTGTGGCCACGTTTGATTTAAACCGTTGATTTCTCTGGCTGCCACTTTTGTTTTTCTCCTTCCTATCTTTTGCTTTTATCCTTGTTTCCCTTGCCTCTGTCTCCCTGCTCAGGTTCCCAACCCCCTTCCATTTTAGTTTAAACCCTCCCCCACAGCACTAACAAACAAACCCCCTAGGACATCGGTTCCAGCCCTGCCCAGGTGTAGACCGTCCGGTTTGAACTGGTCCCACCTCCCCCAGAACCGGTTCCAATGTCCCAGGAACTTGAATCCCTCCCCCTGGCACCATTCCTCTAGCCACATATTCATCTGAAGTATCCTTCTATTTCTACTCTGAATAGCACGTGGCACTGGTAGCAATCCTGAGATTACTACCTTTGAGGTCCTGTTTTTTAATTGACCTCCTAACTCCCTATATGCCGCTTTTAGGACCTCATCCCGCTTTTTACCTACATCGTTGGTGCCTATATGCACCACGACAACTGGCTGTTCACCCTCCCCTTCCAAGATGTTCTGCAGCCGCTCGGAGACATCCTTGACCCTTGCACAAGTGAGAACCAGGCTGAATACAGAAAGTTCAGAGGGGAAGTGAAAAAGGAAATAAGGACAAAGAGAGTATGAGAATAGACTGGCAGCTAACATAAAAAGAAATCTGAAAGTCTTCTATAAGCATATAAATAGTAAACGGGTAGTAAGAGGAGGGGTGGGACCGATTAGGGACCGAAAAGGAGACCTACGCATGGAGGCAGAGGGTAAGGCTGAGGTACTAAATCAGTACTTTGCATCTGACTTCACCAAGGAAGAAGATGCTGCCATAGACATAGTGAAGGAGGAGGTAGAGGAGATACTGGATGGGCTAAATTTTGATAAAGAGGAGGTACTAGAAACGCTGGCTGTACTTAAAGTAGATAAGTGACCATGACTGGATGGGATGCATCCTAGGATGCTGAGGGAAGTAAAAGGTGGAAATTGCGGAGGTACCGACCATAATCTTCCAATCCTCCTTGGATACGGGGGTGGTGCCAGAGGACTGGAGAATTGCAAATGTTACACCCTTGTTCAAGAAAGGGTGTAAGGATAAACCCAGCAACTACAGGCCAGTCAGTTTAACCTTGGTAGTGGGGAAGCGTTTAGAAACGATAATCCGGGACAAAATTAACAGTCACTTGGATAAGTGTGAATTAATTAAGGGAAGCCAGCACGGATTTGTTAAAGGCAAATCGTGTTTAACCAACTTGATTGAGTTTTTTGATGATGTAACGGAGAGGGTTGATGAGGACAATGCGGTTGATGTAAGTCTGACATCGGTAGTGGGGGAAATGCTAGAGTCCATTATAAAAGATGTAATAGCAGAGCACTTGGAAAACAGTGACAGGATCGGACAAAGTCAACATGGATTTACAAAAGGTAAATCGTGCTTGACTAATCTACTGGAATTTTTTGAGGATGTAACTGGTAGAATAGATAAGGGAGAACCAGTGGATGTGGTGTATTTGGACTTTCAGAAGGCTTTCGATAACATCCCGCATAAGAGATTAGCGTGCAAAGTTAAAGCACACGGGATTGGGGGCAAGGTACTGTCTTGGATAGAGAACTGGTTGGCAGACAGGAAGCAAAGAGTTGGAATGAATGGGTCTTTTTCCGAGTGGCAGGCAGTGACTAGTGGGGTACCGCAGCGATCGGTCCTTGGACCCCAGCTATTCACAATATATATTAATGATCTAGACGAGGGAACTAGATGTAATATCTCCAAGTTTGCAGACGACACAAAGCTAAGTGGGCGTGTGTGCTGTGAGGAGGATGCCAAGAAACTCCAGTATGACTTGGAAAGGTTGGGTGATTATACTGCATTTGCCATGCATCTGCCCAATGTGGATAAATGTGAGATTATCCACTTTGGTGGCAAAAACAGGAAGACAGATTATTATCTGAATGGCAATAGATTGGGAAAAGGGCAAGTTCAACAAGACCTGGGTGTCCTTGTGCACCAGTCGCTGAAGGTAAGCATGCAGGTGCAGCAGGCGGTTAAGAAGGCAAATGGTATGTTGGCCTTCATAGCGAAAGGGTTTGAGTACAGGAACAAGGAAGTCTTGCTGCAGTTGTACAGGGCCTTGGTGAGAACACACCTTGAGTATTGTGTGCAGTTTTGGTCGCCTTATCTGAACAAGGATGTTCTTCCCATGGAGGGAGTGCAGCTAAGATTCACCAGACTGAAACCTGAGATGGCAGGAATGACATATGAGGAGAGATTGGGTCGATTGGGCTTATACTCGCTGGAGTTTAGAAGAATGAGGGGGGATCTCATTGAAACTCATAAAATTATAGCAGGACGAGACAGACTAGATGCAGGAAGGATGTTCCCGATGGCGGGGGA
Organism: Somniosus microcephalus; assembly: GCF_052327205.1. NCBI lineage: Eukaryota > Metazoa > Chordata > Chondrichthyes > Squaliformes > Somniosidae > Somniosus > Somniosus microcephalus. The sequence continues at coordinate 27,738,819 of NW_028225179.1, read as the reverse complement.
ATCCAGAACCAGGGGTCACAGTTTAAGGATAAGGCATAAGCCATTTAGGACAGAGATGAGGAGGAATTTCTTCACCCAGAGAGTGGTGAACCTGTGGAATTCTCGACCACAGAAGGCAGTTGAGGCCAATTCATTAAATATATTCAAGAAGGAGTTAGATATATTTCTTAAGGCTAAAAGGATCAAGGGGTATGGGGAGAAAGCAGGGACAGGGTACTGAAATTGGATAAACAGCCATGACCTCATTGAGTGCCGGAGCAGGCTCAAGGGGCCGAATGGCCTACTCCTGCTCCTATCTTCTATGTTTCTATGATGTGGTGTACCTGGACTTCCAAAAGGCATTTGATAAAGTGCCACAGCCATGGGCTTCAACTTTTCTGGCAAGCCCATTACTAAAAGGGACAGTGGCAGCATGGATATGAAATTGGCCTAGTGACAGGAAAGAGAGAGTAGTGGTGAACGGTTGTTTTTCGGACTGGAGGAAGGTACACAGTGGCGTTCCCCAGGTGTTGGTTCTAGGACCACTGCTTTTCTTGATATGTTCTGGATGAGCAAATATTTTCTCCAATTAAATATTGGGAAGACCGAAGCCATTGTTTTCGGTCCCCGCCCCAAACTCCGTTCCCTAGCCACTGACTCCATCCCTCTCTCTAACATCTGTCTGCGGCTGAACCACACTGTTCGCAACCTTGGTGTCATATTTGACCCTGAAATGAGCTTCTGACCACATATCCACAGCATAACAAAGAGCGCCTACTTCCACCTCGGTAACATCGCTCCGTAACATCGCCTCAGCTCATCCGCTGCTGAAACCCACATCCGGGCCTTTGTTACCTCTAGACTTGACTATTCCAACGCACTCCTGGCTGGCCTCCCACGTTCCATCCCACGTAAACTTGAGGTCATCCAAAACTCTGCTGCCCGTGTCCTAACTCGCACCAAGTCCCGTTCACCCATCACCCCTGCTCGCTGACCTACATTGGCTCCTGGTTAAGCAACGCCTCGATTTCAAAATTCTCATCCTTGTTTTCAAATCCCACTGTGGCCTCGCCCCTCCCTATCTCTGTAATCTCCTCCAGCCCCACAATCCCCCAAGATATCTGCGCTCCTCTAATTCTGCCCTCTTGAGCATCCCTGATTATAAATCACTCAACCATTGGTGGCCGTGCCTTCTGTTGCCGGGGCCCTAAGCTCTGGAATTCCCTCCCTAAACCTCTCCACCTCGCTACCTCTCTTTCCTCCTTGAAGACGCTCCTTAAAACCTACCTCTTTGACCAAGCTTTAGGTCACCTGTCCTAATTTCTCCTTATGTGGCTCGGTGTCAAATTTTTTGTCTTAAAATCCTCCTGTGAAGCGTCTTGGGACGTTTTACTACGTTAAAGGCGCTATAGAAATACAAGTTGTTGTTGATATATATCAATGACTTGGACGTGGGTGTACAGGGCACTATTTCAAAATTTGCAGATGACACAAAACTTGGAAGTATAGTGAACAGTGAGGATGATAGAGATAGACTTCAAGAGGATATAGACAGACTAATAGAGAGGGTTCGAGTACAGGAACAAGGATGTCTTGCTGCAGTTGTACAGGGCCTTGGTGAGACCGCACCTTGAGTATTGTGTGCGGTTTTGGTCGCCTTATCTGAGGAAGGATGTTCTTGCCATGGAGGGAGTGCAGCGAAGATTCACCAGGCTGATACCTGGGATGGCAGGAATGACGTATGAGGAGAGATTGGGTTGATTGGGCTTATACTCGCTGAAGTTTAGAAGAATGAGAGGGGATCTCATTGAAACTTATAAAATTCTGACAGGACTGGACAGACTAGATGCAGGAAGGATGTTCCCAATGGTCGGGGCGTCCAGAACCAGGGGTCACAGTCTAAAGATAAGGGGTAAGCCATTTAGGACAGAAATGGAGGAGGAATTTCTTCACCCAGAGAATGTATTCAATCTTTCCTTGCAGCTGAAATTCTCTAGTCCTGGCAACATCCTCGTAAATCTCCCGTCTCGAGCAGTCACATCTTTCCTGCAATGGGGACGACCAGAACTGCACGCGGTGGCCTAACTGGTGTTTTTGTACAGTTCAAGCAGAAACTCCCTGCTCTTACATGATACAGAAAGAGAGGCACTGCCCCTTTAAATACCTGGGGACACATGGAAACATAGAAGATAGGAGCAGGAGTAGGCCATTCGGCCCCTCGAGCCTGCTCCGCCATTCAACGAGATCATGGCTGATCATCCAAATTCAGTACCCTGTCCCTGCCTTCTCTCCATATCCCTTGATCCCTTTAGCCTTAAGAAATATATCTAACTCCTTCTTGAATATATTTAATGAATTGGCCTCCACTGCCTTCTGTGGTAGAGAATTCCACAGGTTCACCACTCTCTGGGTGAAGAAATTCCTCCTCATCTCAGACCTAAATGGCTTACGCCTTATCCTTAAACTGTGACCCCCGGTTCTGGACTCCCCGACCATCGGGAACATCCTTCCTGCATCTAGTCGGTGTAGTCCTCTTAGAATTTTATAAGTTTCAATGAGATCCCCTCTCATTCTTCTAAACTCCAGCGAGTACAAGCCCAATCAACCCAATCTCTCCTCATACGTCATTCCTGCCATCCCAGGTATCAGCCTGGTGAATCTTCGCTGCACTCCTTCCATGGCAAGAACATCCTTCCTCAGATAAGGTGACCAAAACTGCACACAATACTCAAGATGTGGTCTCACCAAGGCCCTGTACAACTGCAGCAAGACATCCTTGTTCCTGTACTCAAACCCTCTCGCTACGAAGGCCAACATACCATTTGCCTTCTTAACCGCCTGCTGCACCTGCATGCTTACCTTCAGCGACTGGTGCACAAGGACACCCAGGTCTCGTTGCACTTCCCCTTCTCCCAATCTATTGCCATTCAGATAATAATCTGCCTTCCTGTTTTTGACACCAAAGTGGATAACCTCGCATTTATCCACGTTATATTGCATCTGCCATGCTTCTGCCCAATCACCCAACCTATCCAAATCATACTGGAGTTTCTCGGCATCCTCCTCACAGCACACATGCCCACCCAGCTTTGTGTCGTCTGCAAACTTGGAGATATTACATCTAGTTCCCTCGTCCGGATCATTAATAAATATTGTGAATAGCTGAGGTCCAAGGACCGATCCCTGCGGTGCCCCACTAGTCACTGCCTGCCACTCGGAAAAAGACCCGTTTATTCCAACTCTTTGCTTTATGTCTGCCAACCAGTTCTCTATCCAAGTCAATACCTTGCCCCCAATCCCATGTGCCTTAACTTTACACGCTAATCTCTTATGCATGACTTTATCAAAAGCCTTTTGAAAGTCCAAATACACCACATCCACTGGTTCTCCCTTATCTATTTTACCAGTTACATCCTCAAAAAATTCCAGTAGATTAGTCAAGCACGATTTACCTTTTGTAAATCCATGTTGACTTTGTCCGATCCGGTCACTGTTTTCCAAGTGCTCTGCTATTACATCTTTTGGACATCCTCGTAAATCTCCTGTCTTGAGCATTCACATCTTTCCTGCAATGGGGCGAGCAGAACTGCACGCAGCCGACTAGCCGGTGGCCTAACTGGTGTTTTTGTACAGTTCAAGCAGAACCTCCCTGCTCTTACATGATACAGAGAGAGGCACTGCCCCTTTAAATACCTGGGGGGGCACCCTTTCCCCTTTAAATGGCCAAGCAATTGTTTTTGTTGAAAAGGGGCCGCAGTCCCCTTTGACTCACCCCCCCCACCCACCACAAATACTCACAAGAGAGAGAGAGAGAGGAGGAAGATGCTGGTCTTTGTCTCTTTAAAAGTGGCTGCCCACCAAAATGTTCACAGCACCAGGGCTCTTTGTTCTGGATAAAAGGGAAAAAGAGAAAAGGTTCACTTATTTTTAAATGAATTCAATTGATGAATAGCCTTGCAATAAAGGTAATGCAAAGGAATAAACACTCACAAGCTGGGTTTTTATCCACCTCCTCCTCCCCTTCCCTTTAACAGCTCCTGCAGACAATGAAAGCAGGAAATAACAACAGAAAATGCTGGAAAAATTCAGCAGGCCAGGCAACATCCATGGACAGAAATTAGAGTGACGTTTCGGGACTAACCCTTTTTCAAACTGGAAAGGAAATAAAATAAATAGGAAATGAACGCGGCCTGCAGCCTACCGAGGTCCCACCCCCCCTCCCGCGCCGCCATTGCTTGGAGGACCGTCAGCCCGTCCGGGCCTCCCAGCGTTTTCCGCGCTCCTGATTGGCGGGCGGCTCGCGTCAATCAACCCCCCACCGCTTACGAGCTGACGCATGCACACAACGCCCAGTGGTCGGTTGGATCGGCGCGCGCAGCCCACCGAGGTCCCGCTCCCCTCCCGCGCCGCCATTGCTTGGAGGACCGTCAGCCCGTCCGGGCCTCCCAGCGTTTTCCGCGCTCCTGATTGGCGGGCGGCTCGCGTCAATCAACCCCCCACCGCTTACGAGCTGACGCATGCACACAACGCCCAGTGGTCGGTTGGATCGGCGCGCGCAGCCCACCGAGGTCCCGCTCCCCTCTCGCGCCGCCATTGCTTGGAGGACCGTCAGCCCGCCCGGTTCTCCCAGCGTTTTGCGCGCTCCTGATTGGTGAGTGCCTCGCGTCAATACAAACCACCCCCCCCTCCGCTTACGCGCTGACGCTAGCACGCAACGCCCAGGGGTCGGTTGGATCGGCGCACGCCACCGAAAGGTAAAAAAAAGATACCCCACACAAATGAGGAAAAACAAGAATAATAATGATCGCACTTTAGAGGGGAGGAGGTTGGGGGAATTAATGAGTTTTCAATTTGTTTCGGAAAAAAAAATTTGAAAAGCTTCCGAACGGTGCGAGGCGGGCTGCGCATGCGCTCCAGCCAGCCTTTGCCTCCCCCACGTGGGCCGCGCCCGGACACGCCCACTTCCCTTCCCCTGCACCAATCACAGCGCGGGCAGGCGCTTCTAGCAATCGTCATCTGTCAATCACCCTCCCCTCCCCCTCGTGGTGTCGATTGACAGCGGTCTCAGCCAATGACGTGCAGGAAGGGGCGGGACCAGGGCCAGGACTGACAGCAAGCCTGAACTAACTCAATTAAATACCTGCATGCAGCCAAAAAAAAACTTTTATTTTAGTCAGCCAAAAAACAGCAAAGCAAGTAAGGTTTCCTGAGTCAGCAAAGCCTATTTTAAAGAATTATAGAGCGATATCGCAGGGATCGGTCCTTGGGCCCCAGCTATTCACAATATATATTAATGATCTAGACGAGGGAACTAGATGTAATATCTCCAAGTTTGCAGATGACACAAAGCTGGGTGGGCGTGTGTGCTGTGAGGAGGATGCCGAGAAACTCCAGTATGATTTGGACAGGTTGGAGGATTGGGCAGATGCAGTATAATGTGGATAAATGCGAGGTTATCCACTTTGGTGGCAAAAACAGGAAGTCGGATTATTATCTGAACGGCAATAGATTGGGAGAAGGGGAAGTGCAACGAGACCTGGGTGTTCTTGTGCACCAGTCGCTGAAGGTAAGCATGAAGGTGCAGCAGGCGGTTAAGAAGGCAAATGGTATGTTGGCCTTTGTAGCGAGAGGGTTTGAGTACAGGAACAAGGATGTCTTGCTGCAGTTGTACAGGGCCTTGGTGAGACCGCACCTTGAGTATTGTGTGCAGTTTTGGTCACCTTATCTGAGGAAGGATGTTCTTGCCATGGAGGGAGTGCAGCGAAGATTCGCCAGACTGATACCTGGGATGGCAGGAATGACGTATGAGGAGAGATTGGGTCGATTTGGGCTTGTACTCGCTGGAATTTAGAAGAATGAGAGGGGATCTCATTGAAACTTATAAAATTCTGACAGGACTGGACAGACTAAATGCAGGAAGGATGTTCCCGATGGTCGGGAAATCCAGAACCTGGGGTCACGGTCTAAGGATAAGGGGTAAGCCATTTAGGACAGAAATGAGGAGGAATTTCTTCACCCAGAGAGTGGTGAACCTGTGGAATTCTCTACCACGGAAGGCAGTGGAGGCCAGTTCATTAAATATATTCAAGAAGGAGTTAGATATATTTCTTAAGGCTAAAGGGATCAAGGGATATGGGGAGAAGGCAGGGACCGGGTACTGAGTTTGGATGATCAGCCATGATCTCATTGAATGGTGGAGCAGGCTCGAGGGGCCGAATGGCTTACTCCTGCTCCTATCTTCTATGTTTCTATACAGTGCAGGAGGAGGCCATTCAGTCCCTCGAGCCTGCTCCGCCATTCAATAAGATCATGGCTGGTCTGCAACCTCACTCCATACACCCGCCTTTGGCCCATATCCCTTAATACCTTTGGTTAACAAAAATCACTCAGTCTCCGATTTAAAATTAACAATTGATCGAGCATCAATTGCCGTTTGCGGAAGAGAGTTCGAAACTTCTACCACCCTTTGTGTGTAGAAGTGTTTCCTAATTTCACTCCTGAAAGGTCTGGCTCTAATTTTTAGACTCTGCCCCCAGTCCTAGAATCCCTAACCAGAGGAAATAGTTTCTCTCTATCTACCCTATCTGTTCCCCTTAATATCTCTCAAACTTCGATCAGATCGCCCCTTAACCTTCTAAATTCTAGGGAATACAACCCTAGTTTGTGTAATCCCTCCTCGTAACTTAACCCTTGGAGTCTTTGAACGAGCTCTCCAATTAATCCCACTCCCCTCATATCCCTGCAAATTTTTCCCCTTAAAGTATCGATCCAATTCTCTTTTGAAAGCTACTATTGAATCTGCTTCCACCGCCCTTTCAGGCAGCGCATTCCAGATCACAACAACTCGCTGCGTAATAAACATTCTCCTCACCTCGCCTCTGGTTCTTTTGTCAATGACCTTATCTCTGTGTCCTCTGGTTACCGACCCTCCTGCCGCTGGAAACAGTTTCTCTTTATTTACTCTATCCAAACCCTTCATGATTTTGAACGCCTCTATTAAATCTCTACTTAACCTTCTGCTCTAAGGATAACAACCCCAGCTTCTCCAGTCTTTCCACATAACTGAAGTCCCTCATCCCTGGAACCATCCTGGTAAATCTCCTCTGCACCCTCTCCAAGGCCTTGACATCCTTCCTAAAGTGTGGTTCCCAGAACTGGACACAATACTCCAGCTGGTGCGTAACCAGTGATTTATAAGGGTTTAAGAACATAAGAAACAGGAGCAGGAGTAGGCCATTCGGCCCTTCGAGCCTGCTCCGACATTCAATGAGATCATGGCTGATCTTCTGCCTCAACTCCATTCACCGGCCCTATCGCCATATCCCTTGATGCCCTTACTAGTCAGAAATCTATTGACTTCTGTTTTGAATATACCCAATGACTGAGCCTCCACAGCCCTCTGGGGTAGAGAATTCCAAAGATTCACCACCATCTGTGTGAAGAAATGTCTTCTCACCTCAGTCCTGAATGGCCGACCCTTTATCCTGAGGCTCTGGCCCCTGGTTCTAGACACACCAGCCAAGGGAAACATTCTCCCAGCATCCATCCCTATCCCTGTAATAATTTTGTATGCTTCAATGAGATCCCCTCTCATTCTTCTGAATTCAAGAGAATACAGGCCTAGTTTACTCAACCTCTTCTCATACGACAGTCCCGCCATCCCAGGAATCAATCTCGTGAACCTTCGTTGCACTCCCTCTATGGCAAGTATATCCTTCCTTAGGTAAGGAGACCAAAATTGTACACAGTACTCCAGGTGTGGTCTCACCAAGGCCCTATATAATTGGAGTAAGACTTCTTTACTCCTGTACTCAAAACCTCTTGTAATGAAGGCCAGCATACCATTTGCCTTCCTAATGGCTTGCTGCACCTGCACATTCACTTTCAGTGACTAATGTACAAGGACACTCAGGTCCCTTTGATCATCTGCATTCCCCAATTGTTCACCATTTAGGAAATATTCTGCCTTTCTGTTTTTTCTACCAAAGTGAATAACTTCAAATTTATCCACATTATATTCCATCTGCCATGTTCTCGCCCACTCACTGAGCCTGTCGAGATCCCCTTGAAGCCTCTTCACATCCTCTTCACAACTGCCACTGCCACCTAGCTTTGTATCATCAGCAAATTTTGAAATGTTACATTTAGTCCCCTCATCCAAATCATTTATATAGATTGTGAATAGCTGGGGCCCAAGCACCAATCCCCGTGGTACCCCACTAGTCACAGCCTGTCATCCTGAAAAAGATCCGTTTATCCCTACTCTTTGTTTTTTGTCTGTTAACCAGTTCTCAATCCATGCTAGTATATTACCCCCAATTCAATGTGCCCTAATTTTGTTCACCAACCTCTTGTGTGGGACCTTATTGAAGGCCTTCTGAAAATCCAAAAACATCACATCTACCAGTTCCCCTTTGTCTACTCCACTAGTTACATCCTCAAAGAACTCCAATAGGTTTGTCAACAGGATTTCCCTTTCATAAATCCAGTTTGACTCTGCCCAATCTTACTATTAGTTTCTAAGTGCCCAGTTATTGCATCCTTTGTAATAGATTCCTGCATTTTCCCAACTACTGATGTGAGGCTAACAGGTCTATAGTTCCCCGTTTTCTCTCTCCCTCCTTTCTTAAATAGCGGGGTTACATTTGCTATCCTCCAATCTGCAGGAACCGTTCCAGAAGCTATAGAATTTTGGAAGATGACAGCCAATGCGTCCACTATCCCAATGGCCACCTCTTTCAAAACCCTAGGATGTAGGTCATCCGGTCCTTGGGATTTATCGACTTTTAGTCCCATTAATTTTGCTAGTACTGTTTTATTACAAACTAGCTGGAGTGCCAAGCGGTGCCGAGGGTTCTTTGAGGGCATGTTGTTGTTGGAAGAGAGAGAGAGAGAGACTGGGGGAGTAGAGAGAGACAGGGGGGGGGGGAGAGAGAGAGAGAGACTGGGGGGCAGAGAGAGAGAGACTGGGGGGGAGAGAGAGAGAGACTGGGGGGGAGAGAGAGAGAGACTGGGGGGGAGAGAGAGAGAGAGAGAGAGACTGGGGGGAGAGAGAGAGAGAGAGTGACTGGGGGGAGAGAGCGAGAGAGAGATGGGGGGGAGAGAGAGAGAGAGACTGGGGGGGGAGAGAGAGAGAGAGAGAGACCGGGGGAGAGAGAGAGAGAGAGACAGGGGGGGAGAGAGAGAGAGAGAGACTGGGGGAAGAGAGAGAGAGAGACCGGGGGGGAAGAGAGAGAGAGAGAGAGAGAGACTGGGGGGGGGGAGAGAGAGAGCGAGAGACTGGGGGGGGAGAGAGAGAGAGAGAGAGAGAGGCAGGGGGGGAGAGAGAGAGAGAGACTGGGGGAAAGAGAGAGAGAGAGAGAGAGAGAGAGACCGGGGGGAGAGAGAGAGAGAGAGACAGGGGGGAGAGAGAGAGAGAGAGACTGGGGGAAGAGAGAGAGAGAGACCGGGGGGGAAGAGAGAGAGAGAGACCGGGGGGAAGAGAGAGAGAGAGACTGGGGGGAGAGAGCGAGAGAGAGATGGGGGGAGAGAGAGAGAGAGACTGGGGGAAAGAGAGAGAGAGAGAGACTGGGGGGGGGAGAGAGAGACCGGGGGGGGGAGAGAGAGAGAGACCGGGGGGGAAGAGAGAGAGAGAGACTGGGGGGAAGAGAGAGAGAGAGAGACTGGGGGGAGAGAGAGAGACACTGGGGGGGGGAGAGAGAGAGAGAGAGAGATGGGGGAGAGAGAGAGACGGGGGAGAGAGAGAGAGACGGGGAGAGAGAGAGCGACTCGGGGGGAGCGAGAGAGAGAGACTGGGGAGGAGAGACTGGGGGAAGACAGAGCGAGAGAGTGGGGGGGAGAGAGAGACTGGGGGGAAGAGAGAGAGAGAGAGACCGGGGGGGAAGAGAGAGAGAGAGAGACTGGGGGGAAGAGAGAGAGAGAGAGAGAGAGACTGGGGGGGAGAGAGAGAGAGAGAGATGGGGGGAGAGAGAGAGAGAGACTGGGGGGGAGAGAAACATAGAAACATAGAGATAGGAACAGGAGTAGGCCATTCGGCCCTTCGAGCCTGCTCCGCCATTCAATGAGATCATAGCTGATCTTACCAGTTCAGTACCCCGTCCCCGCCTTTTCTCCGTAACCCTTAATCCCCTTAGCCTTCAGAAATATATCCAATTCTCTCTTGAAAATATTTATTGAATTAGCCTTCACAGCCCTCTGTGGCAGGGAGTTCCACAGGCTCACCACTCTTTGAGTGAAGAAATTCTTCCTCATCTCTGTTTTAAATGATTTGCCCGCTATTTTTAGACTGTGGCCCCTGGTTCTGTGCTCCCCGGCCATTGGAAACATTCTCTCTGAATTCAGCCTGTCCAGGCCTGCCATAATTTTATATGTTTCGATGAGATCCCCTCTCAATCTTCTAAACTCCAGTGAGTACAAGCCCAAACTATTTAATCTCTCTTCGTAGGTCATTCCCGCCATTCCAGGTATCAGCCTGGTGAATCGCCGTTGCACTCTTTCCATGGCAAGAACATCCTTCCGCAGATGGGGCGACCAAAACTGTACACAATACTCCAGATGCGGTCTCACCAGCACCTTGTACAGCTGTAGTAAGGTATCCCTATTCCTATACTCGAACCCCCTTGATATGAAGGCCAACATACCATTTGCCTTCTTAATCGCCTGTTGCACCTGCATGCTCTCCTTCAGTGACTGGTGCACAAGAACACCCAGGTCCCTCTGCACTTCCCCATCTCCCAATCTATTGCCATTTAGATAATAATCTACCCTCCTGTTTTTACCCCCAAAGTGGATAACCTCGCATTTATCCACATTATAGTGCATCTGCCACGTATCCGCCCATTCCCCCAACCTGTCCAAATCGCACTGTAGCCTCCTGACATCCTCATCAGAGCCCACCCCTCCTCCCAGTTTAGTGTCGTCAGCGAATTTGGAAATATTGCATCCAATTCCCTGATCCAGATCATTTATATATATTGTGAACAGCTGGGGTCCCAGGACAGATCCTTGCGGCACCCCGCTGGTCACTGCCTGCCACTCCGAAAACGAGCCGTTTATTCCATGTGGTAAACCACTGTTTGTATTCCTGTTTGTCCTGTTTGTATTCCACTGTGTACATGCCTGGACATGCCTCGGCTGACTCCTCCCACAGGTCCTAGTATAAAGGTGACTGCTCCCCAGCCCTTGGTATCCTGGACCGGTCGACCACTCGAGGCAGACCTCCATTCTGTTGTTAATAAAAGCCTTTAGTTACTCTTCTAACTCTCAGTCTTTTATGAGTAATTGATAGCGCATCAATTTTATTAACAACATTTTTATAATGGAGAAGATCCTCACACCAGCATGCCTGGACTTAGATCATCGGGAGGCGGACTCATCCACCAAGTTTACTCACTGGCTTAAGTGTTTCGAAAAATTCCTGACCGCCTCCGAAGCAATCAAATCGGACGAGGACAAGCTGGATATCCTGACCTCCAAAGTGAACCACCGAGTGTACTCGGTCATCCAAGACGCGACCTCGTACGCGGACGCTATCAAGCTCCTCAAGGACCAGTACACGCGCCCAGTGAACGAAGTGTACGCCAGGCACCTTCTGGGGAGTCGTAAACAACAACCTGGGGAATCGACCATGGAATACCTTCAGGCACTGTCTGTGCTTGGCCGGGCCTGTGGTTGTAAGGATGTAAAGGCCGCCGTGTACACAGAGGAACTTATCCGGGACGCTTTTGTATCGGGCCACAGATCCAATTACACCCGACAGCGACTGTTGGAGCAGAGTAACCTCGACCTCAACAAGGCCTCTGAACTCGCACTATCGTTGGATGCAGCCTACCAGGGCATGGATGCCTACTCCTCTGCACCGTGGACGCCGCGGGGAATGACAGCCTGGGACACGGTAGGACCGCCTCATAGCGCCGTGCCACCCCAGCCACACCCCAACAACGGCCCAACTACCGCAGCAGTGTCCCAAGGCCAGACAGCAGTGCCCCAAGTCCAGAAATGCTACTTCTGTGGCCAGGCAAAACACCCCAGAGCGCGCTGCCCGGCGAAAAACGCGATCTGCTCGGGCTGCGGGAAGAAGGGACACTATGCTAGCGTCTGCAGGGCCAAAGCCACCCCGAACCCCAGCAGTGCCGCGTGTGGTCCATGCGGGCCGCCATCTTGGGCCTCCCCGGCCATGTGCGAACCACCGGTACAGCAGCCATTTTGGACGCCTCCAGCCACATGGGGATCATGGACGCCGCCATCTTGGACGACAGCCGGAACGCAGCAGGCCCCCAACACCGCCTCATCTGATACCCGCAGCGACACACCGACCCCTACGCTGGCATCCGTTACACTGGACCAAGCGAGACCGCACCAGCTGGCCAGTTCCACAATGGACATTAAGGTAAATGGTCACGATACAATCTGCCTTTTTGACTCTGGGAGCACGGAGAGCTTCATCCACCCCGACACGGTGCGGCGTTGCTCTCTCCCAGTCCTGCCTGCGCAACAGCGGATTTCTATGGCCTCCGAGTCCCAGTCGGCGGACATCGGCGGCTACTGCGTGGTGACACTCGTAGTAGACGGGACCGTGTACGATCATTTTAAACTTCTGGTCCTGCCTGACCTCTGCGCTGCCGTCCTGCTGGGGTTAGATTTTCAGTGCCACCTTAAAAGTGTTACGATGGCGTACGGTGGACCCCTACCCCCACTCACAGTCCGCAGCCAGCAGCTTCCAAATTGCCCGCCGCGCACCAGGTGCAACCTCTCCACACTCAGAGTCACCCCCCCACCACTGTTTGCTAACCTCACCCCCGACTGTAAGCCCATCGCCACAAAGAGCAGGCGATACAGTGCCGGGGACAGGGTTTTCATTAAAACCGAAGTGGAGCGGCTCCTGAAAGAAGGGATTATTGAGGGCAGCACCAGCCCCTGGCGAGCCCAGGTTGTGGTCGTTAAGACCGGCGAGAAGCAGCGCCTGGTCATCGACTACAGCCAGACAATAAATCGCTACACCCTGCTGGACGCCTACCCACTCCCCCGTATAGCTGATATGGTCAACCAGATCGCGCAGTACCGCGTCTTCTCGACCATTGACCTGAAATCAGCGTACCACCAGCTCCCCATCCGCCCTGAGGACCGCCAGTACACTGCCTTTGAGGCAAACGGCCGCCTCTATCACTTCCTTAGGGTTCCCTTTGGCCTCACCAACGGGGTCTCCGTCTTCCAAAGGGAGATGGACCGGATGGTAGATCAAAATGCGTTGCAGGCCACTTTCCCATATCTGGACAATGTGACCATCTGCGGCCATGACTTGCAGGACCATGACGCAAACCTCGAAAAATTCCTCCGCACCGCCCAACTCCTAAACCTGACATATAACAAGGAGAAGTGCATATTCCGCACAAACCGCCTCGCCATCCTTGGCTGTGTTGTGGAACACGGAGTCATCGGCCCCGACCCCGACCGGATGCGTCCCCTTATGGAACTTCCACTGCCCCACTGCCTCAAGGCCCTGAAGAGGTGCCTAGGGTTTTTCTCCTATTACGCCCAGTGGGTCCCCTACTATGCGGACAAGGCCCGTCCGCTGATCAAGTTCACCTCTTTTCCCTTGACGGCAGAGGCCCGCTTAGCCTTCCACCGTATCAAGGAGGACATTGCCAAAGCCACCATGCACGCAGTGGACGAATCCATCCCCTTCCAGGTGGAAAGCGACGCGTCCGACTTTGCCCTGGCCGCTACCCTCAATCAGGCGGGGAGACCCGTGGCCTTCTTTTCGCGAACCCTCCAAGGCCCGGAGACCAGACACTCCGCTGTTGAGAAGGAGGCCCAGGCGATTGTGGAGGCTGTGCGTCATTGGAGGCACTACCTGGCCGGAAAACGATTTACCCTGCTCACTGACCAGCGTTCAGTTGCTTTTATGTTTAACAACAAGCAGAGGGGCAAAATCAAAAATGACAAGATCTTGAGGTGGAGAATCGAACTTTACACCTACAACTACGAGATCTTGTACCGGCCCGGGAAGCTAAATGAACCCCCGGATGCGCTATCGCGTGGCACCTGCGCCAGCGCGCAGATCGATAGACTACGGGCCCTCCACAATGACCTCTGCCACCCGGGGGTCACCAGGTTCTTCCACCTCATCAAGGCCCGCAACCTGCCTTACTCTATTGAGGAGGTCAGGATCATGACCAGGAACTGCCAAGTCTGCGCTGAGTGCAAACCGCACTTTTATAGACCAGACAGGGCCCACCTGATAAAAGCCACTCGCCCCTTCGAGCGCCTGAGCGTTGATTTTAAAGGGCCTCTCCCCTCCTCCGACCGCAATGTGTACTTCCTCAATATTATTGATGAGTACTCCCGTTTCCCGTTCGCCTTCCCCTGCCCGGACATGACCAGTGCCACGGTCATTAAATGTCTGAACAACCTCTTCACCCTGTTCGGCTTCCCCAGCTATATCCATAGCGACCGGGGCTCATCGTTTATGAGCGACGAACTCCGTCAGTACCTGCTAACTAGGGGTATTGCCACAAGCAGGACCACCAGTTACAACCCCCGGGGGAACGGACAGGTGGAAAGAGAAAATGCGACGGTTTGGAAGGCCGTCCTGCTAGCCTTAAAGTCTAGGGGCCTTCCAACCTCCCGCTGGCAGGATGTACTCCCCGATGCGCTCCACTCTATTCGGTCACTGCTCTGCACTGCCACTAACGCCACCCCTCATGAGAAAATGTTTGTTTTCCCAAGGAAGTCCACATCGGGGACATCGCTACCGCCATGGCTGACGTCCCCAGGGCCGGTCCTACTGAGAAGACACGTGAGGACCCATAAAACGGACCCCCTGGTCGAGAGGGTCGACCTCCTCCACGCCAACCCCCAGTATGCTTACATCGCATACCCGGACGGGCGGGAGGACACAGTCTCCATAAGAGACCTTGCACCCTCGGGGGCCGCAGTAACCCACTACCCACTACCACCCCCCCCCACGATCCGATATCCAGCCCCAGCAGACGGCAGGCCTGGGCCCCGCGACCCGCTCGACATCTACGAGGACGACACGCCTGTGCCACAGCCTACGCTGGACTCGACGCCGGAAGCTTCACTACCCCTGCCGTCGCCACGCCGATCACAGCGGCAGACAAGACCTCCGGAGAGACTCCAATACACTAACTTTTAATACACTTCACCCCGCCGGACTCAATTTTAAACAAGGGGTGAATGTGGTAAACCACTGTTTGTATTCCTGTTTGTCCTGTTTGTATTCCACTGTGTACATGCCTGGACATGCCTCGGCCGACTCCTCCCACAGGTCCTAGTATAAAGGTGACTGCTCCCCAGCCCTTGGTATCCTGGACCGGTCGACCACTCGAGGCAGACCTCCATTCTGTTGTTAATAAAAGCCTTTAGTTACTCTTCTAACTCTCAGTCTTTTATGAGTAATTGATAGCGCATCATTCCAACTCTCTGTTTTCTATCCGCCAGCCAGTTCTCTATCCACGTTAATACTTTGCCCCCAATCCCATGAGCCTTAATTTTGCATGATAATCTTTTGTGTGGAACCTTATCGAAGGCTTTCTGGAAGTCAAGGTACACCACATCCACTGGCTCTCCCCCATCTATTTTACCAGTTACTTCCTCAAAGAGAGAGAGACACTGGGGGGGGGGGAGAGAGAGAGAGAGAGAGATGGGGGGAGAGAGAGAGACGGGGGAGAGAGAGAGAGACGGGGGAGAGAGAGAGAGCGACTCGGGGGGAGAGAGAGAGAGAGACTGGGGAGGGAGAGACTGGGGGGAAGACAGAGAGAGAGACTGGGGGGAAGAGAGAGAGAGAGAGACTGGGGGGAAGAGAGAGAGATGGGGGAGTGAGAGAGAGAGACTGGGGGGAAGAGAGAGAGAGAGAGAGAGACTGGGGGTGTCGAAGTCTCGACTGCCAAGTAAGACTCTTTAAACACAAAGTATCATTAAAGACAGGCTTTATTTGCTTGCAAGGGAAGAGTTGTGTAGTCAAGGGCTACATCAGACCTCTTCAAAGAAATAAAGAAGTTGTTCATATTTATACAGTATAGAAACAAACCAAGCTTTCTATGCTACATGACATAGTATGGAATCATACCTGATTACAAAGGCACAGACCTTGCGAATTATTGAAACAGCGTATTCCGGGCTGCGTTAGAATAGCAAACAGAAATACCTCGGGATAAGATTAACTAATCCTTTATTATGGGATCCCTCTGTTCCTTCTGTTCTCTCACTATACCAGCTGGACCTGTAGGCCGATGTTTACCTTATCATGTCCTTGGCTAATTGTTTGGTGAATGAGGCTCTTTGTAAGCTTATAATAGATAAGGAGTACGAATGTAGCATTCCTAACTTGTCTCATCCCCTAGAGACTGGTTAGTGAATCATGCTGTCGGCCATTTCAGTTTTTAGTCTATGCCCAGGAAGCCATTTTGTGTCTAAGTGAGAAACTGTACTTCCACATTCTTCCCTTTTGTCCTTACAAGGACAACATAACTGAAATTAACCCTTTTTTTTTTTCGGTCCTCATACCAAATTTAGATTTTAGCCAAGGATACCGACTTCTGTTTTGAACCACCCTCGAGATATACCTGTACTGATGGTTGGCCTTATCTAAGATCGTCTTTCGTTTTTGTTTATTCTTAGTGTTTGGGCGTGTATTCTTGTAGGGGTTGAATTGTGTTTGATTTGATTTCAGGTTTATGTCTTTGTGAAGTTCTGCAGCTTATATTAGCCTGCAGGGAAATTAGAACACTGCAGGCTAACATAAGCTGCAGAACTTCACAAAGACATAAACCTGAAATCAAATCAAACACAATTCAACCCCTACAAGAATACACGCCCAAACACTAAGAATAAACAAAAACGAAAGACGATCTTAGACAAGGTCAACCATCAATACAGGTAGGTATTCACGTGTAATTCTCGTTTCTTTCGGGATCTTTCCCCATCTCCTTGGCATATTAGACTCAGTAGTCTGATTAGTATACAAAATATAAGTAACATCTTCATTGTTAGAGTCTTTCAAAATTCAATTGTCTCTATTCGGTGCCTTCTTGCAGTGGGATGCGTGAATCCAGGAAGATCTTTCCTTGACTTTTACGGCTGTGTTTGTAGTCAGGAGCACTTGATATGGTCCTTCAAAGCGTGGTTGTAGACCGTTCTTCCTTTTAAAAACCTTCACGTAGACGTCATCTCCTGGTTTCAAGTCGTGGCACTTTCCCTCTGCTGGACTCGTTTGAGCTTCTTTTACCTGTTGGTGAAAGCTGGAAATACATTTAGTTAATGCAATGCAATAGTTTAGCATAGTCTCGTCCATTTTATGAATGTCCATTTGTTTCACCGTAAATGGTGCTGAGAATGGCAGCCTTAGGGGTCGTCCCATAACAATCTCATATGGAGACAGTCCATTTGTCCTGTTAGTTGCTGCTCGCATTATCATCAATGCTAAGGGTAATAGTTCGACCCATTTAAGTCCAGTTTCATTGCAAAGTTTAGAAAGTTTATTCTTCAGCACTCCATTATGTCTTTCCACCAGTCCTGCGGATTGTGGATGATAACTGCAGTGAAAATGCTGGTTAATCTGCAAAGCTTTACATAGTTCTTTTATAATTGCTCCA
The DNA here is from genome assembly GCF_052327205.1 of Somniosus microcephalus. Classification (NCBI taxonomy): domain Eukaryota; kingdom Metazoa; phylum Chordata; class Chondrichthyes; order Squaliformes; family Somniosidae; genus Somniosus; species Somniosus microcephalus. The sequence goes on along the minus strand of NW_028225179.1, from coordinate 27,721,225 downwards.
GTGAAATGCGATCCTCTGTCGCTTGAAAGCTGCATAGGTATTCCAAACCTGGGTATGACTTCTTTTAACAAGCACTTTGCTACTGTTACAGCATCATTCTTTTTACATGGGAAAGCTTCAACCCATCTTGAAAACATACCTATAATTACTAACACATACTTAAATCCTAAACATGGAGGTAATTCAATAAAATCCATTTGTAAATGTACGAAAGGGCCTGGTGGATTTGGGTGGGAGGCAGCTTGTACCTTCTCTGTCTTGCCTGGATTCATTTCCTGGCAAATGGTGCACCTTTCACTGATTTGTTTTGCAATTGCCGAAATACCTGGTGCATACCATGTTTGATTAATATAGTCTGCCATCCCCCCTTTGTCCGCATGCGTGAACACATGAACGCATCGGGCAATCCATGGAAGTAAAGATTTTGGAGCCACCATGCGGCCGTCATGGTGAACCCATACTCCTTCAGGCGTTTTAAAGCAAAAATCCCTTGCCCAAGCTAACACTTCGTCCGGGTTAGCCTGTGGCTGAAAGGCTAAAACATCATTAATAGAAGGTGGGTCATTATCTGATTTCTGTTGACGCAAAACAAAGGCTGAGACCAGTGGCCCTGTATCTGACAGAGCGGCTGATTTAGCAGCTCTATCTGATCGCTCGTTACCCAAGGATATCTGATCCTGACTGTCTGTATGAGCCTGACATTTAATAACTGAAATCTTAGTGGGGCACACTAGAGCCTTTAAAAGATTATTGATTTGCTCGGCATTCTTAATAGTTGATCCTGAGGAAGTTAGAAATCCCCTTAATTTCCAGATCTGTCCATAATCGTGAGCAACTCCAAAAGCATACCTGGAGTCGGTATAAATGTTAACAGTTTGATCAGTAGCCAATATACAAGCTCTGGTAAGAGCGAAGAGTTCTGCTTGTTGCGCTGAAAATGATTGAGGTAGTGAGAGCGCCTCCATGACTGAATGATCATCAGAAACGGCATACCCAGCCCTAGGTGATCCTTTATCATCCCTAAGGGCCGATCCATCTACGTAGAATACCAAGTCACTATTAGGAACAGGAGTTCCAGATAAATCTGTTCGGGGCTTAGTAGCCAACTGGGTAACCGTGTCACAGCAGTGTGGGATACCGTCCTCTTCTGTGGGTAGCAGCGTGGCTGGATTCAAAACTGAACATCTTTGAATTATGAGATTGGAGTTGGATAACAGTTCAACCTCACATTTGCTGCTACGGGCTGATGTTAGATGCTGAGTGGCGTATTTTGATAACAGTACTTCCACTGAATGTGGTACAAACAAAACAGTTCGGTGATTAAGCGTGATGCCTTGAGCCTGTTGTACAGCGTAATAGGCAGCAGCTAGAATTGGCAGGCATCCAGGCAACCCACGTGCAACGGGATCTAATTGAGTACTGAAATACGCTAAGGGTCGCTGTTTATCCCCGTGGGATTGAGTCAGGACAGATTGAGCAAAACCCGATTTATGATGGACGAAAAGGTTAAACTGTTTCTGATAGTCTGGTAGCCCTAATGCTGGAGCTGATGTAAGGGCTTGTTTAACATTTTCAAAGGCGTCTTCTGCCTTTTTACTCCAGACGAGAGGATCTTCCCCTGTGGGTGCGGAGATATCTAGCAGTGGGCGTACCAGATCTGAATATCCCATGATCCATTGCCTACAGTATCCTGACATGCCGAGAAAATGTTTCAATTGCTGTTTAGTAGTAGGCAAGGGTGCCTCACAAATGGCTTTAATTCTTTCTTGCATCAAAGTTCATGTCCCAAATATTGTACTGTCTCTGACACAAACTGCAGCTTAGAACGTGATATCCTATGTCCTTTTGCCGCTAGGGTGCGTAGCATGATAAGCGAGTCAGTCTGGCATGACTGTGCGTCAGGTGAAGCTATCAGCAAATCATCGATGTATTGGATAAGCGTGGACCCTCCGGTAAAGTGTATGTCTTCTAAATCGCGTTTCAGGCTTTGTGAAAAAATTGTGGGGCTTTCTGTGTAGCCCTGCGGGAGTCTCGTCCAAGTGTACTGTGTTCCTTTGAATGTAAATGCGAACAGGAATTGCGAATCTTGGTGGATAGGGAATACTGGTCAGGATAGTGGCAGGATTTGGCACAACTGGATAAACGGGTAATACTGATTCGTTCACTGCTCTAAGATCCTGCACAAGTCTCCACCTTCCACTTTCTTTCTTTTCTACCGGAAAAATTGGAGTGTTGCATTGACTCTGGGTTGGGACAATTATTCCTTGCTCCAACAAAGAGTTAATGACAGGCTGAATTCCTTGTTCAGCTGCTGCTGAGATCGGGTACTGCGGTCTACGGGGCAATCGAACGGCTGGCTTTAATGTGATCTTGTATGGCTGAGCAGTTAGCATTTTGCCAACTTCATTTGTGTGACTGGACCATACCTGTGGCGGGATCTGATCGAGCAGTTGCTCCGTCTCCCGTGGGATAACTTGAGGGGAGCATTCGCGTAAGGGATACATGGTGCATCTGTCAGTAGGTATATACACCTGTAATCCCTTCTCTGAGCAAATTATTGTTGCTTGCATTTTGCACAACAAATCTCTTCCCAAGAGATTCATAGGGGCTTCCTCTGATAGGAGAAAGACATGTTGGCCATGGGAATTATCTGCTTGTATCTCTAGTGGTTGCGACCACGTCATAGTTTGTGAAGATCCGGAGAGCCCTATACATGAGACATTCTGTTCAGTACACGGGGTTCCTCTGGCATATTGCTTTGTCAATATGGAACGAGTAGCTCCTGTGTCGACGAGAAAGAGAACGCTCTTGCCCTGCATTTGTATAGACAGATATGGCTCCTCTCTAGCATTTACTGACACTAAGGGTAACTGCAGGAGGTGGTTAACGTCTGGGGCTGCGTCTCTGCGTCATGCTGAATAATTTTGCACTCCCGTATTTTGAGTTTCCCAAGGATTCCCTGTAGTGAAATTTGCCTGCGGACGATTGTGAAGCTGGGCTTGGGTACTCATATTGTTGGGTGTACCTTCCCAACCTTGATTGTGCGGTGTTGGGTAAGGGCAATTGGCTTTCCAGTGGTCAATCAGACCACAATTAAAACATGTGCTTGTATTTCCTCCTCCGTTCCACTGGCCCCTGCCACCACCACCTCTACCCCTGCCTCTGAATCTACCTCTGTTATATCCTCTACCTCGTCCCCTGTTCTGACCCTGGTAGTAAATATTAGTCTGGGTGGTCGGGGCTGGAGAAGCTGCTTGCTCCATTAACAAAGAAACTTTATTCTTTTGATCTTTATTCCTTTCCTGTATTCCTTTCAAGATTTGTGTCAATTCAGGAATGGGTTTATGTCTCCAGTCAAGGCAAACTAAAGTCAACGGTTCCTTAAGTTCTGTTCTGAGGCCGTTTACAAGGGCATTAATTAAAGGGATTTGATCATTTTCTTTTGTCATACCCGAATGCTGTCCCATAACCGCTTCCATTATTTCCATATAATCCTCAACGTCTTCATCCCTTTTGTGAGTTGTCTCAATTATCTTTGTCCAATTCATCCTTTTTATGGAATTTGACATGCATTATTCTGTACAATTCAGTCCAGAATGCATCATCAGGTAAGGTTTCTGGATTCCAGCCTTGATTTGTTCTATGGTTTTCGAAAAGCTGAAACCTATCCTGGCCTACGCCTTCCGTCAAAAGGCGGTATTTGGTATCTTTTAACCAAGCTCTAAATAGCTGGTCAACATCCACAATGGTGGGCTGGTGGCAGATAATGATACTTTTGAGTTCATTAATTGCCTTTTCTAAGTTCTCTGTGGGATCGGGTAATTCATGAATTATTGTCCTAAGCACACCAGCTGTCCATGAGCGGTGGACAGCGACTGGAGCTCCGTCAACATTGTGGACATTGGGGAAACGTCTGCGTGGAAAAGCACCAATTCGTTCAGCTCCTCCTTGGTTTGATTGACTGGCAGTCACAGACCTAGTGTTGGGTCTGTTCTCCTGCCTTGCAGCACCGGGGTCAGGTGGTTCAGCAGCTGGTGCGGCTGGTTGTTGTGCTTCGTAGTCAGGAGGTGGGGCTGGTCTTCTGAACCATCCCTCATCCTCGTCATTACTGGAATGAGTCGTGGGAAGGGGAGGATATTCACAAGGAGGGGCGGTGGGCTTCGGGATTTGTCTTAAAGGCATTAGTGTAATCTCTTCTTGTTTAGTCAATTTATTCATTAGATCTCTTTTCTTATTTTTGTTCTCAATTTTGCTAGTTAATATGCTGCGCTCTTTACGTTTTTCTGCTTCCCTTTTCCAGTCTGAGAAGGCAGACCAATTTATTGATTTTGCACCCCTTCTACGTGGGTCTCTGCCTGCTAGGCAGTTTTCTAGACACGTGATTCTATCTAGATTGAATGTACCATCCACGGGGAAAGGGTGTCTATCTTTCTTTGTCCATCTAGCCCACTTAGGTAAATCATTTGTGGATATCTGACCATAGTAGGTAAAGACATAAGAAGCGGGAGTTCCCTTTTCTGGGATCTTGCTCTGTGCAGCTCCCATCTTAGTTTGTTTGGTGTGTTTTTTTTTTAAACTAGGCTCTCTTCTTCTAGATCGCAAGTTTCACCCCTTACCCCCTCACGATTATTACTGACTGTCCAAAGGACCACAAGTGATGAAAAATAACAAGTAATAACAACCGTCAAAGAAAAGATAAGCAATGCAGCTGCCCAAACAGGCAAACAGACCAAATATTCAGACATTTATCTTATACTTTAAACTAAACAAATAGCCAATTCTCAGTTTGCGTTGTACGCCACTACAAGCTGAGTCCTTAACGTTTAACTTATACTTTATGTGAGAGTTTTCTGTCTTAATGTTGTCAATAGTCAACAAAAATGGAAAACAATATAGAATCCTTATGCTTTATTGCGAGGGGCTTGAACCCTCGTAGAAGGTATCTCAACGGAGAAAAATCCTGAGCCTGATAATACAGATCTTAAAAAATTACAGTGACAATTCTCAAACGATACTTTCTGCCGCGGGACTCAGCCCCAGCTCAAGGGACCCACCCTTGATCAAGGGACCCACCCTTGATACTGCAGTTTTAATTTGGTACCTTATCTGTCTGCGACTCAGCCCTGTCGACTTTCCTTTTGCCTTCTTTGCCCGATACTTTTTCTTTAAAGACTTGAGTTGTCAGTATTCTCCTCCCTTCAGTGGTCAACAATAAAAGAAGCAAATGTTACAGAATTCAACTCAACTCTAAAACATGAGTCTTAACTAGAGCGCAGTACTCCCGTCGGAAGAAACAGACCACACCAACATAATATCGAATGAGAAATTCTTTTATGTGAAAAAATCACTGTGGCCATTCAAGATCTGTCATTAGAGATTCACGATGCCCTTGTCCGTGATTTACCGAAAGGCAGCAAGCGATCTCGGTGGAACCTCCAAGTTATACTGTCGAAGTCTCGACTCCCGAGTAAGACTCTTAAACACAAAGTATCGTTAACAACAGGCTTTATTTGCTTGCAAGGGAAGATTTGTGTAGACAAGGGCTACATCAGACCTCTTCCACGTAATACAGGAGTTGTAGTATATTTATACAGTACAGAAGCAAAACAGGCTTTCTATGCCACATGACATAGTATTGAATCATAACTGATTACAAAGGCACAGACCTTGCGAATTATTGAAACAACGTATTCCGGGCTGCGTTAGAATAATGAACGGAAATACCTTGGGATAAGATTAACTAATCCTTTATTATGGGATCTCTCTGTTCCCTCTGTTCTCTCACTGTACCAACTGGGCCTGTGGGCTGATGTTTACCTTATCATGTCCTTGACTGTTTGTTTCGTAAAGGAGGCTCCTTGTTAAGCTTATCACAAACAAGGAGTATGTATATAGCATTCCTAAATTATCTCGTTCCCTTGAAACATGATTAGTGAATCATGCTGTTGGCCATTTTAAATTTTAAATGGATTTCGCTCTATGCTCAGGAAGCCATTTTATGTCGAAATGAGAAACTGTACTTCCACATTAGTTTGGGGATTGAAACAGGGCTGTGGGGAGAGAGCGGGGCATTGGGATTAGTTTCGGATTGATACAGGGCTATGAGGAGAGATCGGGGCAGTGGGATTAGTTTGAGATTGATACAGGGCTTTCGGGAGAGAGCGGGGCATTGGGAATAGTTTGGGATTGATACAGGACTATCGGGAGGGATTGGGGCAGTGTGATTAGTTAGGGATTGATACAGGGCTATGGGGAGAGAGCGGGGCAGTGGGATTAGTTTGGGATTGATACAGGGCTATGGGGAGAGAGCGGGGCAGTGTTATTTGTTTGGGATTGATACAGGACTATGGGGAGAGAGCAGGGCAGTGGGATTAGTTTGGGATTGATACAGAGCTATGTGGAGAAAGTGGGGCAGTGGGATTAGTTTGGGGATTGATACAGGGCTATGGGGTGAGAGCGGGGCAGTGTCATTAGTTTGGGATTGATACAGGGCTATGGGGAGACAGTGGGGCAGTGTGATTAGTTTGGGATTGATACAGAGCTCTGGGGAGAGAGTGGGGCAGTGGGATTAGTTTGGGGATTGATACAGGGCTATGGGGTGAGAGCGGGGCAGTGTGATTAGTTTGGGATTGATACAGGGCTATGGGGAGACAGTGGGGCAGTGTGATTAGTTTGGGATTGATACAGGGCAATCGGGAGAGAGCGAGGCATTGGGAATAGTTTGGGATTGATACAGGGCTATTGGGAGAAACTGGGGCAGCGTGATTAGTTTGGCATTGATACAGGGCTATGGGGACAGAGCGGGTCATTGGGATTAGTTTGCGATTGATACAGGGCTATCGGGAGAGAGCGGGACAGTGGGATTAGTTTAGGATTTATACAGGGCACTCGGGAGTGAGCGGGGCAGTGGGATTAGTTTCGGATTGATACAGGGCTATGTGGAGTGAGCGGGGCAGTGGGATTATTTTGGGGATTGATACAGGGCTATGGGGAGAGAGCGGGGCAGTGTGATTAGTTTGGGGATTGATACAGGGCTATGGGGAGAGAGCGGGCAGGCGGATTAGTTTTGGGATTGATACAGGGCTATGGGGTGAGAGTGGGGCAGTGTGATTAGTTTGGATTGATACAGGGCTTTGGGGAGAGAGCGGGGCAGTGTGATTAGTTTGGGATTGATACAGGTCTATGGGGAGAGAGCGGGGCAGTTGGATTATTTTGGGATTGTTACAGGGCTATGGGGTAGAGCGGGGCAGTGGGATTAGTTTGGGATTGATACAGGGCTATTGGGAGAGATCGGGGCAGTGTGATTAATTCGGGATTGATACAGGGTTATCGGGAGAGAGCGAGGCATTGGGAAAAGTTTGGGATTGATACAGGGCTATGGGGAGAGAGCAGGTCAGTGTGATTAGTTTGGGATTGATACAGGGCTGTCGAGAGAGAGCGGGGCAGTGGTATTAGTTTGGGATTGATACAGGGCTATTGGGAGAGAGCGAGGCATTGGGAAAAGTTTGGGATTGATACAGGGCTATCTGGAGAGAGCGGGGCAGTGGCATTAGTTTGGGATTGATACAGGGCTGTCGAGAGAGAGCGGCGCAGTGGGATTAGTTTGGGGATTGATACAGGGCTATGGATAGAGAGCGGGGCAGTGGGATTAGTTTGGAGAATGATACAGGGCTATGTGGAGAGCGGGGCAGTGGGATTTGTTTGGATATAACACAGGGCTATGGGGAGAAAGCAGGGCAGTGGGCTTACATTGGGGTTTGATACAGGGCTATGGGGAGAGAGCGGGGCAGTGGGATTTGTTTGGGATTGATACAGGGCTATGGGGAGAAAGCAGGGCAGTGGGATTAGTTTGGGATTGATACAGGGCTATCGGGAGAGATCGGGGCAGTGGGATTAGTTTGGGATTGATACAGGCCTATCGGGAGAGAGCGAGGCATTGGGAAAAGTTTGGGATTGATACAGGGCTATCGGGAGAGAGCGGGGCAGTGGCATTAGTTTGAGATTGATACAGGGCTAGGGGAGTAAGCGGGGCATTGCGATTAGTTTGGGATTGATGCAGGGCTATGGGGTTTTGTATATTCCACATGTCCTGTGCTTGAAATCTCTGACATTGGCCAGACAATTTTTCAGCATTTCATTGCCTTGGGCTGTTTACTATGAACACCTTTACCTGTTTCTGATCTACACAGGATGCAACAGATCAGAAAAACCTCCATTCAACCATGCGATTCCTGTCTCTGCAAAGACATCATACTGTTCCACAATGCAGGAATGTCGCAAAAAGCTTTTGATAGCTGAGAACAACTTTAACCATTCAAACCTTTCAGGTAAAGAAGCTTCTAGATTCCGAGCCACAAATTGAATCGTTTAAGGCATAAAGAATGTCACAGAAATGTGATTTATTGCTGTTACTTTACAATTTACAAATATACACACAATTTGTGTCACTGAATTATAAACAAAAAGCAGGCAAAGCTATGACTTAACAGAAAAAAACAATTGTTTTTCTTCTTGGACAGCAAAACCAGTCAGACTGACTTGCAAATGTTTACTGATATGTTGACATAAAGATTTATAATTTACCAATTTTGCTTCTAATGTTTTTCTCTCAAACATTCTCCACAATATTAATCCCTGCTCTTGTCACAAGGAGTGTTGAATTATTTTAGGTACTTCGCAATTAAAAGCAGGATACAAACTTCATTATACTCACAAATTTTAATCTCCTATTTCAAACATTCAAACCAAATCGAAGTGTACGTTATCACTTTAATCAAAGTATTTTCTGTGTCTCTCTCAATAAACAAAGAGTGGTTTCTTCTAAATTAGCTTCCGGCAATTTTTATACATCATTACATAACTCTTGCTTCAATTAACACTCCACTAAATGTATAAGAGGATATCTATATTTACGTTATTCCTGCGACTTGTTAGGACTATCGAATGACAGACATTATAAAATGGTTTGTGTTTTTCCCCTTTCTTGGTTCTCTTCCTAAATGTCTTAATGGTATATTTTTAAAAAGTCATTAAAAAGTAATATGTAACTCCTACAAATCCTCCCCTACCTTCCCCCTCCTCAACACCATGATTGCATGTTTGTGTAAAGCTACTCACTTCAGGCAATCACTCAAAATCAAATCTTGATATATTTCAATTTGAAAACATTTTAACCATTTCAGAGCGTTTGGACTTCAAGACCTGGTTGAAACTTGTTTAGATGAGGGGAAAATTGGCTTTTGCTTCAGTCTCTTCCAAAATCATGCTCGAAACTTAGGGGGAGAAAGTGTTTCTTACACTCATTTTTGGTGAAATGTTCATTAAAAATCTTTAAATTCTTTCAAGTCTCACTGCAGCTTTGACAGAAGAAGTTGCTCCAAGTTTCTCTTTCCCCCTTCAATGCTGTCGTTAAACATCTGACAAACTAAAGTCTAATTCCAAACGGAGCTCCAATCAGAAAGTGAATAAAGTGGTTAAACTTCCTAAGAAGGCGGCGAGGTTATCTATCCCCAGCCTTGGAGATGAGCTGGGATCAGTTTTTGGAGATGTTGTTTCCTCTTTTTCTGTTGCCGCTCCCTCCGTCTCTCAGACTCTGAGGTACAAACTGGGGCACAAACTATTTCCCTTTCTCGCAACATGATTTAAATAACCCTGGCTGATTTCCCTCTCTCTGTAACCCAGAGGTCACTGGGCAGTGATCAGGAGCATGAACCCTGGCTGATTTCCCCTCTCTCTCTAACCCAGGGCTCACTGGACTGTGATCAGGAGCAGGAACCCTGGCTGATTTCGCCTCTCTCTCTAACCCAGGGGTCACTGGACTGTGATCAGGAGCAGGAACCCTGGCTGATTTAACCTCTCTCTAACCAAGGGGTCACTGGATAGTGATCAGGAGCAGGAACCCTGGCTGATTTCCCTCTCTCTCTAACCCAGGGGTCACTGGGCAGTGATCAGGAGCATGAACCCTGGCTGAAATCCCCTCTCTCCGGGCGGCACGGTGGCATAGTGGATAGCACTGTTGCCTCACAGCACCAGGGATCCTGATTCGAATCCGGCCTCGGGTGACTGTCTGTGTGGGGTTTGCACATTCTCCCCGTGTTTGCGTGGGTTTTCTCCGGGTGCTCCGGTTTCCTCCCACAGTCCAACGATGTGCGGGTTAGGATGATTGGCTATGATAAATTGACCCTTAGTGTTAGGGAGGTTAAATACATGGGGTTACGGGGATCGGGTGGGTTATGTGTCGGTGCAGGCTCGATGGGCCGAAATGGCCTCTATCTGCACTGTGGGGTTTCTGTGTTTCTGTGTGTTTCTCTCTAACACAGGGGTCACTGGACTGTGATCAGGAGCAGGAACCCTGGCTGATTTCACATGTCTCTCTAACCCAGGGGTCACTGGGCAGTGATCAGGAGCAGGAACCCAGGCTGATTTCCCCTCTCTCTAACCCAGGGGTCACTGGACAGTGATCAGGAGCATGAACCCTGGCTGATTTCCCTCTCTCTCTAACCCAGGGGTCACTGGGCAGTGATCAGGAGCAGGAACCCTGGCTGATTTCCCCACTCACTAACCCAGGGGTCACTGGATAGTGATCAGGAGCATGAACCCTGGCTGATTTCCCTCTCTCTCTAACCCAGGGGTCACTGGATAGTGATCAGGAGCAGGAACCCTGGCTGATTTCCCTCTCTCTCTAACCCAGGGGTCACTGGATAGTGATCAGGAGCGTGAACCCTGGCTGATTTCCCTCTCTCTCTAACCCAGGGGTCACTAGATAGTGATCAGGAGCGTGAACCCTGGCTGATCTCCCCTCTCTCTCTAACCCAGGGGTCACTGGACTGTGATCAGGAGCAGGAACCCTGGCAGATTTCACCTCTCTCTCAAACCCAGGGCTCACTGGACAGTGATCAGGAGCACGAACCCTGGCTGAGCTCCCCTCTCTCTAACCCAGGGGTCACTGGACAATGATCAGGAGTATGAACCCTGGCTGGTTCCCACTCTCTCTAACTCAGGGATCACTGGATAGTGATCAGGAGCTGGAACCCGGGCTGATTTCCCCTCTCTCTAACCCAGGGGTCACTGGACAGGGAGCAGGAATCCTGGCTGATTCCCCCTCTCTCTAACCCAGGGGTCACTGGGCAGTGATCAGGAGCAGGAACCCTGGCTGATTCCCATCTCTCTCTAACCCAGGGGTCACTGCACAGTGATCACGAGCAGGAACCCTGGCTGGTTCCCCCTCGATCTAACTCAGGAGTCACTGGATAGTGATCACGAGCTGGAACCCTGGCTGATTTCCCCTCTCTCTAACCCAGGGGTCACTGGACAATGATCAGGAGCAGGAACCCTGGCTGATTCCCCTCTCTCTCTAAACCAGGTGTCACTGCACAGTGATCACGAGCAGGAACCCTGGCTGGTTCCCCCTCTCTCTAGCCCAGGGGTCACTGGATAGTGATCAGGAGCATGAACCCTGGCTGATTTCACCTGTCTCTCTAACCCAGGGGTCACTGGAATGTGATCAGGAGCAGGAACCCCGGCTGATTTCCCCCTCTCTCTAAACCAGGGGTCACTGGGCAGTGATCAGGAGCAGGAACCCTGGCTGATTTCCCCTCTCTCTAACCCAGGGGTCACTGGGCAGTGATCAGGAGCAGGAACCCTGGCTGATTCCCCTCTCTCTCTAAACCAGGTGTCACTGCACAGTGATCACGAGCAGGAACCCTGGCTGGTTCCCCCTCGATCTAACTCCGGGGTCACTGGACTGTGATCAGGAGCATGAACCCTGGCTGACTTCCCTCTCTCTCTCTAAACAAGGGGTCACTGGGCAGTGATCAGGAGCATGAACCCTGGCTGGTTCCCCCTCTCTCTAACTCAGGGGTCACTGGATAGTGATCAGGAGCTGGAACCCGGGCCGATTTCCCCCCTCTCTAACCCAGGGTCACTGGACAGTGATCAGGAGCACGAATCCTGGCTGATTTCCCCTCTCTCTAACCCAGGGCTCACTGGACAGTGATCAGGAGCAGGAACCCTAGCTGATTTCCCCTCTCTCTAACCCAGGGGTCACTGGACAGTGATCAGGAGGTGGAACCCTGGCTGATTTCCCCTCTCTCTAACCCAGGGGTCACTGGGCAGTGATCAGGAGCACGAACCCTGGCTGATTTCCCCTCTCTCTAACTCAGGGGTCACTGGGCAGTGACCGGGAGCACGAACCCTGGCTGATTTCCCCTTTATCTCTAACCCAGGGGTGACTGGGCAGTGATCAGGAGCAGGAAACCTGTCTGGTTTCCCTCTCTCTCTAACCCAGGAGTCACTGGGCAGTGATCAGGAGCAGGAACCCTGGCTGATTTCCGTCTCTCTCTAACCCAGGGGTCACTGGACAATGATCAGGAGCAGGAACCCTGGCTGATTTCCCCACTCTCTAACACAGGGGTCACTGGATAGTGATCAGGAGCATGAACCCTGGCTGATTTCCCCTCTCTCTCTAACCCAGGGGTCACTGGGCTGTGACCAGGAGCAGGAACCCTGGCTGATATCACCTGTCTCTCTAAACCAGGGGTCACTGGACTGTGATCAGGAGCAGGAACCCTGGCTGATTTCCCCTCTCTCTGTAACCCAGGGGTCACTGGACAGTGATCAGGAGCATGAATCCTGGCTGATTTCCCCTCTCTCTAACCCAGGGGTCACTGGGCAATGATCAGGAACTGGAACCCTGGCTGATTTCCCCTCTCTCTCTAACACAGGGGTCACTGGACAGTGATCAGGAGCAGGAACCCAGGCTGATTTCCCCTCGCTCTCTAACCCAGGTGTCACTTGGCAGTGAACAGGAGCATGAACCCTCACTGATTTCCCTCTCTCTCTAACCAGGGGTCACTGGGCTGTGATCAGGAGCAGGAACCCTGGCTGATTTCCTTCTCTCTCTAACCCAGGTGTCACTTGGCAGTGAACAGGAGCATGAACCCTCACTGATTTCCCTCTCTCTCTAACCAGGGGTCACTGGGCTGTGATCAGGAGCAGGAACCCTGGCTGATTTCCTTCTCTCTCTAACCCAGGGGTCACAGGGCAGTGATCAGGAGCAGGAACCCTGGCTGATTTCCCCTCTCACTAACCCAGGGATCACTGGGCAGTGATCAGGAGCAGGACCCCTGGCTGATTTCCCCTCGCACTAACCCAGGGATCACTGGACAGTGATCAGGAGCACAAACCCTTGCTGATTTCCCCTCTATCTATAACCCAGGCGTCACTTGACATAGATCGGGAGCATGAACCCTGGCTGATTTCCCCTCTATCTCTAACCCAGGTGTTACTTGACAGTGATCAGGAGCAGGAACCCTGGCTGATTTCCCCTCTCTCTAACTCAGGGGTCACTGGACAGTGATCAGGAGCAGGAACCCTGGCTGATTTCCCTCTCTCTAACCCAGGGGTCAGTGATCAGGAGCAGGAACCCTGGCTGATTGCCCCTCTCTCTAACCCAGGGGTCAGTGATCAGGAGCAGGAACCCTGGCTGATTTCCCTCTCTCTCTAACCCAGGAGTCACTGGGCAGTGATCAGGAGCAGGAACCCTGGCGGATTTCCCCTCTCTCTAACCCAGGGGTCACTGGGCAGTGATCAGGAGCAGGAACACTGGCTGATTTCCCCTCTCTCTAACCCAGGGGTCACTGGGCAGTGATCAGGAGCAGGAACCCTGTCTGATTTCCCATCTCTCTAACTCAGGGGTCACTGGACAGTGATCAGGAGCAGGAATCCTGGCTGATTTCCCCTCTCTCTAACACAGAGGTCACTGGATAGTGATCAGGAGCGGGATAAGCTTGGGATTGATCCGGGGCTATGGGGCGTGAGCGTGGCAGTGGGATTAGTTTGTGTTTGATACAGGGCTAGAGGAGAGAGCAGGGCAGTGGGACTAGTTTGGGATTGATACAGGGCTACGAGGAGATAGCGGTGCAGTGGGATTAGTTTGGATATAACACAGGGCTATGGGGAGAAAGCGGGGCAGTGGGCTTACGTTGGGGATTGATACAGGGCTATGGGGAGAGAGCGGGGCAGTGGGATTTGTTTGGATATAACACAGGGCTATGGGGAGAAAGCGGGGCAGTGGGCTTACATTGGGGATTGATACAGGGCTATGGGGAGAGAGCGGGGCAGTCGGATATGTTTGGAAATAACACAGGGCTATGGGGAGAAAGCAGGACAGTGGGCTTAAGTTGTGGATTGATACAGGGCTATGGGGAGAGCGCGGGGCAGTGGGATTAGTTTGGATATGACACAGGGCTATGGGGAGAAAGCGGGCAGTGGGATTTGTTTGGATATAACACAGGGCTATGGGGAGAAAGCGGGCAGTGGGATTTGTTTGGATATAACACAGGGCTATGGGGAGAGAGCAGGGCAGTGGAAATAGTTTGTGATTGATACAGGGCTATGGGTAGAAAGCGGGGCAGTGGGATTAGTTGGTGATTGATACAGGGCTATGGGCAGAGAGTGAGGCAGAGAGATTAGTTTACATAAGAACATAAGAACATAAGAAATAGGAGCCGGAGTAGGCCAATCGGCCCCTCGAGCCTGCTCCGCCATTCAATAAGATCATGGCTGATCTGATCCTAACCGCCAATCCACTATCACAGAACCATCTCCTGAATCTAACAGAATTAGACACACAAAATAGGAGCAGGATCAGGCGACACGGCCCCTGGGCCCGCTCCGCTACCCACAGGGCCATGACTGATCCGAACCTAGACTCATGTCCAAATTCCTGCCCGCTGCCCGTAACCCTTAATTCCCTTTACTTCTAGGAAACTGTCTATTTCTGTTTTAAATTTATGTAATGATGTAGCTTCTACAGCTATTTGGGGCAGCATATTCCATGGACCTACCACCCTCTGAGTGAAGTAGTTCCTCCTCATCTCAGTTTTGAAAGAGCAGCCCCTTATTCTAAGACTATGCCCCCTAGTTCTAGTTTCACCCATCATCGGGAACATCTTCCCCGCATCCACCCGATCCGACCCCTTCACAATCTTATATGTTTCAATAAGATCGCCTCTCATTCTTTGAACTCCAATGAGTAGAGTCCCAAACTACTCAACCTGTCCTCATATGTCCATCCCCTCATCCCCGGGATTAACCGAGTGAACCTTCTTTGTACTGACTCGAGAGCAAGTATGTCCTTTCTTAAGTACGGACACCAAAACTGTACGCAGTATTCCACGTGCGGCCTCACCAATACCTTGTACAACTGAAGCAATACCTCCCTATTTTTATATACTATCCCCCTAGCAATGAAAGCCAACATTCCATTGGCCTTCTTAATCACTTGCTGCACCTGCATACTAACCTTTTGAGTTTCGTGCACCAGGACCCCCAGATCCCTTTGTACTTCAGTACATTCAGGTTTCTTGCCATTAAGGTAATAACTTGCTCTACGATTTTTCCTACCAAAGTGCATAACCTCACACTTTCCAGTATTGTAATCCATCTGCCAAATCTCTGCCCACTTACTTTGCCTGTCGATGTCCCCTTGCAGGTTTATTATGTCCTCCTCACTCACTACTTTCCCTCCCATCTTAGTGTCATCTGCAAACTTTGATATGTTACACTCGGTCCCCTCCTCCAAATCGTTAATATAGATTGTAAAGAGTTGGGGACCCAGCACTGACCCCTGCGGAACACCACTAGTTACTGATTGCCAGTCTGAGAATTAACCATTTATCCCAAATCTCTGCCTTCTCTTAGATAGCCAATCATCTATCCATGCCAGAATATTACCCCCAATCCCGTGATTTACTATCTTAAGCAATAATCTTCTGTGTGGCACCTTGTCAAATGCCTTTTGGAAGACTAAATATACTACGTGCACTGGTTCCCCTTTATCCACCCTATACGTTATTTCCTCAAAGAACTCCAGCAAATTTGTCAAACATGACTTCCCCTTCATAAAACCATGCTGACTTTGTCCTATTAAATTATGATTATCCAAATGTCCTGTTACTATCTCATTAATAATGGACTCCAAAATTTTACCTACCACAGATGTTAGGCTAACCGGTCTATAGTTTCCAGCCTTCTGTCTACTGCCCTTTTTAAATAAGTGTGTTACATTAGCAGTTTTTCAGTCTGCTGGGACCTTTGCCGAGTCCAGGGAGTTTTGGAAAATTATTATCAATGCATCCACAATCCCTACCGCCACTTCCCTCAAGACCCTCGGATGTAAGCCATCAGGTCCAGGTGATTTATCCGCCTTGAGTCCCATTATTTTACGAGTACCACTTCCTTAGTGATTTTGATCGTGTTTAGCTCCTCCCCCCCTTTAGCCCCCTGTTTGTCCAGTGTTGGGATATTCTTAGTGTCTTCTACTGTAAAGACTGATGTAAAATATTCATTCAGTGTTTTTGCCATCTCCATATTTCCCACCATTAATTTCCCGGTCTCATCCTCTAAGGGACCAACATTTACTTTAGCCACCCTTTTTCTTTTTATATACCTGTAAAAACTCTTACTATCTGTTTTTATATTTTTTGCTAATTTACTTTCATAATCTATCTTCCCTTTCTTGATCAATCTTTTTGTTATTTTTTGCTGTCTTTTAAAGTTTTCCCAATCCTCTACCCTCCCACTAGATTTGGCTACCTTATATGCCCTTGTTTTTAGTCAAATACCATCCTTAATTTCTTTACTTAGCCACGGATGGCTGTCTTTTCTTTTACACCCTTTTCTTCTCAGTGGAATATATATTTTTTGGAAGTTGTAAAATAACTCATTGAATGTACACCACTGATCATGTATCGTCTTACCCTTTAATCTATTTTCCCAATCCACTCTACTCAATTCCGCTCTCATACCTTCATAGTCTCCTTTATTCAAGCTTAGCACGCTTGTTTGAGATCCAACCTTCTCACCCTCTAATTGAATATGGAATTCAACCATGTTATGGTCACTCATTCCAAGGGGATCCTTTACTAGGACATTTTTAATTAATCCCGTCTCGTTACACAGGACCAGATCTAAGGTTACTTGCCCCCTGGTCGGTTCAGTTACATACTGCTCAAGAAACCCATCCCTAATACATTCAATGAACTCATCCTCAAGGCTGCTCTGCCCAATTTGATTTGCCCAATTAATATGATAGTTGAAATCCCCCATAATTATAGATGTTCCCTTATTACAAGCCTCAACTATTTCCTGATTGATACTCCGTCCAACAGAGTTGCCACTGTTCGGAGGCCTATAGACTACGCCCACTAATGTTTTTTCCCCTTATTATTCCTTACCTCCACCCAAACTGTTTCATTATCCTGATCTTTTGACCCAATATCATTTCTCTGTATTACAGTGATTCCTTCCTTTATTAACATAGCCACCCCACCTCCCCTTCCTTCCTGCCTGTCCTTCCTGATCGTTAAATAACCTGGTATGTTTAATTCCCAGGCATTGTCACCCTGCAGCCATGTTTCTGTAATGGCCACAAGATCATACCCATATGTACTTATTTGTGCCATTAACTCATCTATTTTGTTACGAATGCTACGTGCATTCAGATAGAGAACTTTCAAAGATGTTTTGTGACACTTATTTCCTGCTATTGCCCTTTTTATTACTTTACCTTTTACTCCATATCTTCTGCCCCTTCCTGACACGCTCTGGTTTTTAATTTCCCCACTGCTACCTAAGTCTATGACCTTCTCTGTTGTCATTTTTTTATTTGCTCTCTAGGAACCTCCCCCCCCGCTAGTTAGTTTCAAGCCCTCTCTACAGCCCTAGTTATATGATCCGCAAGGACTCTAGTCCCAGCACTGGCCAAGTGAAACCCGTCCCAACGGAACAGCTCCCTCCTGCCCCAGTACTGGTGCCAGTGGCCCAGGAAGCAAAACCCATTTCTACCACACCAGTCTTTGAGCCACGCAATTAACTCTCTAATTTTATTTGTCCTAGTTTGGAATTGATGCAGGGCTATCTGGAGAGAGAGAGGCATTGGGAAAATTTTGGGATTGATGCAGGGCTATGGGGAGAGAGTGGGGCAGTGGGATTAGTTTGGGATTGTTTCAGGGCTATGGGGGAGAGCAGGGCAGTGGGATTAGTTTGGGATCAAGACAGAGCTATGGGGGGAGAGCGAGGCAGTGGGATTAGTTTGGGATTGATACAGGTCTATGGGGAGAGAGCGGGGCAGTGGGATTAGTTTGGTGATTGATACAGGGCTATGGGGAGAAAGCGGGGCAGTGGGATTAGTTTGCTGATTGATACAGGGCTATGGGGAGAGAGCGGGGCACTGGGATTACGTTGGGGTTGATAAAGGGCTAACAGGAGAGAGCAGGGCAGTGAGATTAGTTTGGGACTGAGACAGAGGGTTGTCAAGTAGCTGTTCCCAGCCCACTTTGGACAGATCCTGCCTTATCATATTAAAATCGGCCTGTTGTTTGCTAAATTTCCCCACTGAACTCATTGTCAGTCTGCTTTATCAAAACATGCCTGGATCTCCTGGCATGTTTCAATACTGAACCTCGGTAGATTAAACAAAAGTGTTCCCGTGATTTGAATAATGCAGAGGAGGGATTCACATGTGGATGAATGTTGGTCTGCAGATATCTGGGTACACCTTAGAAAAATGAAGCAAATAAAAGACAATTAAAGTCTATTCTGGGTATTCTTACTGAGATTTGAATGCATTTTAGGCCGTGAGACTCACTGTCTTATACACAGGAGTGAAGGATTACATCAAGCAAAGATAATGGATCTGAAATCATGGTCTCCGTATCAACAACTTAGGCCTTGGTAGAGGCCCCGCAAGTTGCATGTTTCCGTCTGCACTGTGTATGCGCTGAATCCGCGGACTTGCAATCTGTCAAGGATTGCTAGAGAATCGATAGAGTAAAGCTCTCTTTAAACCAGCACATCAAAAACTCCCAGGGCAGGAACAACACGCTTAGATACAGAGTGAAGCTCCCTCTACACTGTCCCACCAAACACTCCCAAGGCAGGTACTGCACGGGTTAGATACAGAGTAAAGCTCCCTCTACACTGTCCCATCAAACACTCCCAAGGCAGGCACAGCACGGGTTAGATATAGAGTAATGCTCCCTCTACACTGTCCCATCAAACACTCCCAGGGCAGGTACTGCACGGGTTAGATACAGAGAAAAGCTCCCTCTGCACTGTCCCATCAAACATTCCTAAGGCAGGTACCGCACGGGTTAGATATAGAGTAATGCTCCCTCTACACTGTCCCATCAAACACTCCCAGGGCTATGGGGAGAGAACGTGGCAGTGGGGTTAGTTTGGGAATGATGCAGGGCTCTGGGCAGAGAGTGGGGCAGTGAGATTAGTTTGGATTGATGCAGGGCTATCGGGAGAGAGAGAGGCATTGGGAATAGTTTGGGATTGATACAGGACTATCGGGAGAGATCGGGGCAGTGTGATTAGTTTGGGATTGATACAGGGCTATCGGGAGAGAGCGGGGCATTGGGAATAGTTTGGGATTGATACAGGACTATCGGGAGAGATCGGGGCAGTGTGATTAGTTTGGGATTGATGCAGGGCTATGGGGAGAGAGCGGGGCTGTGGGATTAGTTTGCGATTGATGCAGGACTATGGGAAGTGAGCGGGGCAGTGGGATTAGTTTCGGATAGATGCAGGGCTATGGGGAGAGAGTGGGGCAGTGTGATTTGTTTGGGATTGATACAGGGCTATGGGGAGAGAATGGGGCAGTGGGATTAGTTTGGGATTGAAACAGAGCTATGGGGAGAGAGTGGGGCAGTGGGATTAGTTTGGGGATTGATACAAGGCTATGGGGTGAGAGCGGGGCATTTTGATTAGTTTGGGATTGATATGGGGTATCGGGAGAGAGCGGACAGTGGGATTAGTTTGCGATTGATACAGTGCTCTCGGGTTTGAGCGGGGCAGTGGGATTATTTTGGGATTGATACAGGGCTATGGGGAGTGAGCGGGGCAGTGGGATTAGTTTGGGGATTGATACAGGGCTATGGGAATTGAGTGGGGCAGTGTGATTGGTTTGAGATTGCTACAGGGCTATGGGGAGAGAGCGGGGCAGTGTGATTAGTTTGGGATTGATACAGGGCTATCGGGAAATAGCAGGGGAGTGTGATTAGTTTGGGATTTATACAGGGCTATGAGGAGAGAGCGGGGCAGTGGGATTAGTTTGGGGATTGAAACAGGGCTATGGGGAGAGAGCGGACAGGGGGATTCGTTTTGGGATTGATACAGGGCTATGGGGTGAGAGTGGGGCAGTGTGATTAGTTTGGGATTGATACAGGGCGATGGGAGAGAGTGGGGCAGTGTGATTAGTTTGGGTTTGATACAGGTCTTTGGGGAGGGATCAGGGCAGTGAGATTAGTTTCGGATTGTTACAGAGCTATGGGGTAGAGCGGGGCAGTGGCATTAGTTTGGGAGAGGGAGAGAGAGAGAGGCACAGAGAGAGAGAGGGACAGAGAGGCAGAGCGACAGAGGGAGAGTGACAGAGAGAAAGAGGGACAGAGAGAGAGGGACAGAGAGAGAGAGGGACAGAGAGAGAGAGGGACATAGAGAGAAAGGGACAGAGAGAGAGCGAGAGAGAGAGGGACAGAGAGAGAGAGGGACAGAGAGAGAGGGACAGAGAGAGAGGGACAGAGAGAGAGGGACAGAGAGAGAGGGACAGAGAGAGAGAGGAACAGAGAGAGAGGGACAGAGAGAGAGAGGGACAGAGAGAGAGAGGGACACAGAGAGAGAGGGACAGAGAGAGAGAGAGACAGAGAGAGAGAGAGACAGAGAGAGAGGGACAGAGAGAGAGAGAGAGACAGAGAGGCAATATGGTTCTCTGTAAACTTTCATGCCAATAAAGCATTTGAACTGAACTGAACTGAACTGACAGAGAGAGAGAGGGACAGAGGGAGAGGGACAGAGAGGGAGAGGGACAGAGAGAGAGAGAGAGACAGGGAGAGAGAGAGACAGCGAGAGAGAGGGACAGCGAGAGAGAGGGACAGAGAGAGAGAGGGACAGAGAGAGAGAGGGACAGAGAGAGAGAGGGACAGAAAGGGAGAGAGAGACAGAGAGAGAGACAGAGAGAGAGAGGGACAGAGAGAGAGAGGGACAGAGAGAGAGAGGGACAGAGAGAGAGGGACGGAGAGAGAGCGACGGAGAGAGAGCGACGGAGAGAGAGCGACAGAGAGAGAGGGGGACAGAGAGAGAGAGAGAGGGACAGAGAGAGAGAGAGGGACAGAGAGAGAGAGAGGGACAGAGAGAGAGAGAGGGACAGAGAGAGAGAGAGGGACAGAGAGAGAGAGACAGATAGAGAGAAAGACAGAGAGAGAGAGGGGCAGAGAGAAAGTGAGACAGAGTGAGAGAGAGAGACAGAGAGATAGAGAGACAGAGAGAGAGAGGGACAGAGAGAGAGGGACAGAGAGAGAGAGGGACAGAGAGCGATCAATGTCTGGCTGGCGAGGTTGAAACAGAAATGCATTTCCTCCTAAAATGCGAAAAATTCAACACATCAAGAAACATATTATTCAACAAGCTAAGCCAAACAACCCCAGATTTCAAGGAATTGGATGATCTGTCAAAATTGAGATTAGTCCTAGGAGAAGGAGACAGACCATACCTTGGGGCCAAATATGTAACAACATGTCACAACCTGAGGACTGTTTAAAATTAAGACTGTTTAAAATTAATATTGAACGTACCAAATGAAGTACAAAGACTGTTTAAAATTAATATTGTTTAAAAGTAATATTGTATGTACCCAACAAATGTCAAATCGATTGACACCTACAGAATGTTGGAAAACTGTACCTTTTTGCTATGTAAGCTTTGGCAATATGGTTCTCTGTAAACTTTCATGCCAATAAAGCATTTTAATTGGAATTGTAATTGGAGAGAGGAACAGAGAGAGAGAGAGACAGAGAGAGAGAGGAACAGAGAGAGAGAGGAACAGAGAGAGAGAGGGACAGAGAGAGAGAGGGACAGAGAGAGAGAGGGACCGAGAGAGAGAGGGACAGAGATATATATATATATATATATATAGAGAGAGAGAGGGACAGAGAGAGAGAGAGGGACAGAGAGAGAGAGGGACAGAGAGAGAGAGGGACAGAGTGAGAGAGACAGACAGAGAGATAGAGAGACAGAGAGAGAGAGGGACAGAGAGAGAGAGGGACAGAGAGAGAGAGAGAGAGAGAGAGGGACAGAGAGAGAGGGACAGAGAGAGAGAGGGACAGAGAGAGAGAGGGACAGAGAGAGAGAGGGACAGAGAGACAGAGAGAGAGAGGGACAGAGAGAGAGGGACAGAGAGAGAGAGGGACAGAGAGAGAGAGGGACAGAGAGAGAGAGAGAGAGAGAGGGACAGAGAGAGAGGGACAGAGAGAGAGAGAGGGACAGAGAGAGAGAGAGAGACAGAGAGGGACAGAGAGAGAGAGAGGGACAGAGAGAGAGAGAGAGACAGAGAGGGACAGAGAGAGAGAGAGAGACAGAGAGAGAGGGACAGAGAGAGAGAGGGACAGAGAGAGAGAGGGACAGAGAGAGAGAGGGACAGAGAGAGAGGAACAGAGAGAGAGGAACAGAGAGAGAGAGGGACAGAGAGAGAGGGACAGAGAGAGAGAGGGACAGAGCGAGAGAGGGATAGAGTGAGAGAGAGAGACAGAGAGATAGAGAGACAACATGTCACAACCTGAGGACTGTTTAAAATTAAGACTGTTTAAAATTAATATTGAACGTACCAAATGAAGTACAAAGACTGTTTAAATTAATATTCTTTAAAAGTAATATTGTATGTACCCAACAATGTCAAATCGATTGACACCTACAGAATGTTGGAAAACTGTACCTTTTTGCTATGTAAGCTTTGGCAATATGGTTCTCTGTAAACTTTCATGCCAATAAAGCATTTGAATTGGAATTGGAATTGGAATTGGAATTGGACAGCGAGAGAGAGGGACAGAGAGAGAGAGGGACAGAGAGAGAGGGGGACAGAGAGAGAGAGAGAGAGAGAGAGAGAGAGAGAGGGACAGAGGTGTGTAACTTTCATGCCAATAAAGCATTTGAATTGGAATTGGAATTGGACAGAGAGAGAGGGACAGAGAGAGAGAGGGACAGAGAGAGAGAGGGACAGAGAGAGAGAGAGAGAGGGACAGAGAGAGAGGGACAGAGAGAGGGACAGAGAGAGAGAGAGAGGGACAGAGAGAGAGAGTTGGACAGAGAGGGACAGAGAGAGAGAGAGACAGAGAGAGAGAGAGAGGGACAGAGAGAGAGAGCGACAGAGAGAGAGGGACAGAGAGAGAGAGGGACACAGAGAGAGAGGGAAAGAGAGAGAGAGGGACAGAGAGAGAGAGGGACAGAGAGAGAGAGGGACAGAGAGAGAGAGGGACAGAGAGAGAGAGGGACAGAGAGAGAGGGACAGAGAGAGAGAGAGGGACAGAGAGAGAGGGACAGAGAGAGAGAGGGACAGAGAGAGAAGGACAGAGATATATATATATATATATATATATATATATATATATATATAGAGAGAGGGACAGAGAGAGAGGGACAGAGAGAGAGAGAGGGACAGAGAGAGAGGGACAGAGAGAGAGAGGGACAGAGAGAGACAGACAGAGAGAGAGAGGGACAGAGAGAGAGAGACAGAGAGAGAGAGGGACAGAGAGAGAGAGGGACAGAGAGAGAGAGAGGGGGACAGAGAGCGAGAGGGACAGAGAGAGAGAGGGACATAGAGAGAGAGGGACAGAGAGAGAGAGGGAGAGAGAGAGACAGAGACAGAGACTATATAAATGCGTTCTTTCCACATAAGCTGCTGGAATATCCAGGGCCTCCGCTCCTCAACTTTTGGGATGAAGAGTACAGACCCTGAATTCCTAAAAGCTATAAAAGACATTGATATAATTGTGTTAACAGAAACATGGTGCCAAAAGGACGTGCCGACCCACTGTCCTCCAATGTACCATGAAATCATTGTGCCCTCAGTAAAGAACACTAAAACACGCAAGTGCAGAACCTCCGGGGGAATATTGGTGTTGTATAAGGGAGAACTGGACAAACACATCTCACCGGTAAAACAGGGAAAATCACACGTATGGCTAAAACTAGATAAAAATATAGGAATAGCAAAAAAAGATGTTTACTTATGTGCGATCTACATACCTCCAATAGAATCGCCATATTTCGAAGAGGAGTTATTTGATACTCTCCACATGGAAATCAGCCATTTCCAGGCCCAAGGAAAGGTGATAATATGTGGGGACCTAAATGCAAGGACCGGTTGTGAACCTGACTTCATAGACCCACAGGGAAACAACCATGTGTTTGGCCAGACCCCTTTAGATGTCACACCAGCCATCGCAAATCGGAACAACCTTGATCGTGAAATAAATAAAAGCGGTAGGGAGGTAGTGCAACTCTGCCGAGCCTTAGGCCTGTACATAGTTAACGGTAGGTTCAGAGGGGACTCCCTAGGGAGACTCACATACTCCTCAAATCTTGGGTCTAGTGTGGTGGACTATACAATCACTGACCTGGACCCCTGCGATATCAACTCATTCACTGTCAGGCAGCAATCCCCCCTCTCAGACCATAACCAAATAAATATGTACCTTAAACTTTCTGCCCAAACTACAGACACGAAAAAGGAACCCAGTAAGCTCCATAAAATAAACCAGACATACAGATGGGCCCCAGACAGTGGAGAAAAATTCATCACAGCACTAAAGTCACCTGATCTCACAAGTAAAATATCAAAATTTAAAGAAATCCCATACGAGATCACCAGAGATGGTGTAAACATGACCATGGAGGATATAAATATGATCTTCCATGAGGCAGCTGTAAAAGCCGACCTTGTGAAACAGAAGAGGAAGCGTCACAAAAGACA
Organism: Somniosus microcephalus; assembly: GCF_052327205.1. NCBI lineage: Eukaryota > Metazoa > Chordata > Chondrichthyes > Squaliformes > Somniosidae > Somniosus > Somniosus microcephalus. The sequence continues at coordinate 27,696,417 of NW_028225179.1, read as the reverse complement.
AAATAAAAATAAGAAATGGTTTGACCACGAATGCAAAAATGCCAGAAAAGACCTGAGAAAAATATCAAACCAAAAGCATCGCCAACCAAACAATCCGGACCTACGTACTAGATACAATGAAACCCTCAAAAGATATAAACACACCATTAGGAACAAAACACAAAACTATACCCACAAAATACTCGAAGAAATTGAAAACTCCACCAATCCAAAACAATTCTGGGAAATGTGGAATAACCTGAGTACAACACAATTGCAAGCATTACCAATCCAAGATGGCGACATCTGGAGAACACATTTTGAAAACCTCTACAAAGACATCCCAATAAACAAAACAAACCCAAGTCAACATCAGGTCACAGAAAAACTCCACACATTAGAAGCAACAATTAAAGACAACCAAAACCCTCTAGACTCCCCAATCACATGGAAAGAACTGGCCACAAAAACAAAATCTCTCCACCTAAAGAAAGCCTGTGGCCCAGACAACATCAAAAATGAAATGCTCAAGTTCAGCAATATGGAGATGCAGGGTGCGGTACTCAAATTATTCAACATCATGTTACGTTCAGGCTGTTTTCCCGATATCTGGTGCCAAGGACTAATCTCCCCCATATATAAAAGTGGAAACAAATCAGACCCAAATAACTACCGCGGCATCTGTGTCAACAGTTGTCTAGGGAAGTTATTCTGCAGTATTCTAAATAGTAGATTACTTGATTTTCTTAACAAACATAATATCCTCAGAAAAAACCAAATAGGCTTTCTTCCAAAACACCGCACCGCCGACCATATCTATACCCTTCACACCCTCATTGGAAAACATATACACCAAACAAAAAATGGGAAAATATTCGCCTGTTTCATCGACTTCAAGAAAGCCTTTGACTCTATATGGCACGAAGGGCTCTATTATAAACTTCTTCAGTGTGGAATAGGGGGCAAAGTCTATGACCTTATTAAATCAATGTATCTGAAAAACAAATGCGGGGTCAAAATTGGAGACAAACGCACCGATTTCTTCACCCAGAGAAGAGGCGTCCGGCAGGGCTGCAATTTGAGCCCGACCCTGTTCAACATATACATAAATGAATTAGCAGACATGCTGGAGCAAAGCGAGTCACCAGGTCTCCGTCTCCTGGATGGAGAAGTGAAATCCCTGTTCTATGCGGACGACCTGGTTCTGCTGTCTTCCACAGAACAGGGATTACAGCAACAACTAGACCTACTCGACAAATACTGCCAAAATTGGGCTCTAACAGTAAATCTAAAGAAAACCAACATCATGATTTTTCAAAAAAGGCCCAGATGTCAGGAAAACAAATACCAGTTTACCCTCAGTGATACCACTATAGGACACACTATGAGCTACACCTACCTTGGTCTAACTATTACAGCATCAGGGAGCTTCAGCATAGCAGTGAATGCACTAAAAGAAAAAGCCCGAAGAGCCCTATATGCAATAAAAAGAAAATTCTACAACATCCAAATCCCAATCAAAATCTGGCTCAAAATATTTGACAGCATAATCCTGCCCATTGCACTGTACGGTAGTGAAGTATGGGGCCCGCTAAATCACCAAAGCTACACTAAATGGGAAAAACACACAACAGAAGCCCTACATGCAGAATTCTGCCGAAGCATCCTTCGCACCCACAGAAAAACGCCAACAAATGCATGCAGAGCCGAACTAGGCAGATACCCACTGATAATAAACCTCGACAAACGAGCACTAAACTTCCTAAATCACCTCAAATCTAGCTCCCCAGACACCCTTCATTTCAAAGCCTTTCAAACCCAAGAGCTAAACCCAGAAAAGAGACCCCTGAGTCAGCTGCTACTGAAACTAAGTACTCAGCCGGACCCTGACCAGCCCCAGACCAACACAGCCGTCCAAACACCAATCCGAGTGAACCAAATCATTAAAAAATGCAAAGAAACCTACCTGGAACATTGGAACAAAATAACCGAAAGCCAAAGCAGATTAGAATGTTACCGGGCCCTAAAAAGAGAATATAAACTGGCAGACTACCTCACGACCATCAGAGACACAAAACAGAGACAGACCCTCACCAGGTACAGACTAAGCGACCACCAACTGGAAATTGAAAAAGGCAGATACAAGAAATCCTGGCAGCCTAGAGAGAATAGAATATGCGATCAATGTCTGGCCGGCGAGGTTGAAACAGAGATGCATTTCCTCCTAAAATGCGAAAAATTCAACACATCAAGAAACATATTATTCAACAAGCTAAGCCAAACAACCCCAGATTTCAAGGAATTGGATGACCTGTCAAAATTGAGATTAGTCCTAGGAGAAGGAGACAGACCATACCTTGGGGCCAAATATGTAACAACATGTCACAACCTGAGGACTGTTTAAAATTAAGACTGTTTAAAATTAATATTGAACGTACCAAATGCAGTACAAAGACTGTTTAAAATTAATATTGTTTGAAAGTAATATTGTATGTACCCAACAAATGTCAAATCGATTGACACCTACAGAATGTTGGAAAACTGTACCTTTTTGCTATGTAAGCTTTGGCAATATGGTTCTCTGTAAACTTTCATGCCAATAAAGCATTTGAATTGAATTGAATTGAGAGAGGGGGGCAGAGAGATAGAGGGTGAGAGAGAGAGGGACAGAGAGAGAGAGAGACAGAGAGAGAGAGAGACAGAGAGAGATAGGCAGAGGGAGAGGGACAGAGAGAGAGAGAAAGAGAAAGAGAGGGACAGAGAGAGAGAGGGACAGAGAGAGAGAGGGACAGAGAGAGAGAGGGACAGAGAGAGAGAGGGACAGAGAGAGAGAGGGACAGAGAGAGAGAGAGGGACAGAGAGAGAGAGAGGGACAGAGAGAGAGGGACAGAGAGAGAGGGACAGAGAGAGAGAGGGACCGAGAGAGAGAGGGACAGATATATATATATATATATATATATATATATATATAGAGAGAGAGAGGGACAGAGAGAGAGAGAGAGACAGAGAGTGAGAGGGACAGAGAGAGAGAGAGTGATAGAGAGAGAGGGACAGAGAGAGAGAGGGACAGAGTGAGAGAGAGAGATAGAGAGACAGAGAGAGACAGGGACAGAGAGAGAGAGGGACAGAGAGAGAGAGAGAGAGAGAGAGAGAGGGACAGAGAGAGAGGGACAGAGAGAGAGAGGGACAGAGAGAGAGAGGGACAGAGAGAGAGAGGGACAGAGAGAGAGGGGGACAGAGAGAGAAGGGGACAGAGAGAGAGAGAGACAGAGAAAGAGAGAGAGAGGGACAGAGAGAGAGAGACAGAGAGACTCTTGGGTCTAGTGTGGTGGACTATACAATCACTGACCTGGACCCCTGCGATATCAACGCATTCACTGTCAGGCAGCAATCCCCCCTCTCAGACCATAACCAAATAAATGTGTACCTTAAACTTTCTGCCCAAACTACAGACACAAAAAAGGAACACAGTAAGCTACATAAAATAAACCAGACATACAGATGGGCCCCAGACAGTGGAGATAAATTCATCACAGCACTAAATTCACCTGATCTCACAAGTAAAATTTCAAAATTTAAAGAAAATCTATATGAGATCACCAGAGATGGTGTAAACACGGCCATAGAGGATATAAATATGATCTTCCATGAGGCAGCTGTAAAAGCCGACCTCGTGAAACAGAAGAGGAAGCATCACAAAAGACAAAATAAAAATATGAAATGGTTTGACCACGAATGCAAAAATGCCAGAAAAGACCTGAGAAAAATATCAAACCAAAAGCATCGGCAACCAAACAATCCGGACCTACGTACTAGATACAATGAAACCCTCAAAAGATATAAACACACCATTAGGAACAAAACACAAAACTATACCCACAAAATACTCGAAGAAATTGAAAACTCCACCAATCCAAAACAATTCTGGGAAATGTGGAATAACCTGAGTACAACACAATTGCAAGCATTACCAATCCAAGATGGCGACATCTGGAGAACACACTTTGAAAACCTCTACAAAGACATCCCAAAAAACAAAACAAACCCAAGTCAACATCAGGTCACAGAAAAACTCCACACATTAGAAGCAACAATTAAAGACAACCAAAACCCTCTAGACTCCCCAATCACATGGAAAGAACTGGCCACAAAAACAAAATCTCTCCACCTAAAGAAAGCCTGTGGCCCAGACAACATCAAAAATGAAATGCTAAAGTTCAGCAATATGGAGATGCAGGGTGCAATACTCAAACTATTCAACATCATATTACGCTCAGGCTGTTTTCCCGATATCTGATGCCAAGGACTAATCTCCCCCATATATAAAAGTGGAAACAAATCAGACCCAAATAACTACCGCGGCATCTGTGTCAACAGTTGTCTAGGGAAGTTATTCTGCAGTATTCTAAATAGTAGATTACTTGATTTTCTTAACAAACATAATATCCTCAGAAAAAACCAAATAGGCTTTCTTCCAAAACACCGCACCGCCGACCATATCTATACCCTTCACACGCTCATTGAAAAACATAAACACCAAACAAAAAATGGGAAAATATTCGCCTGTTTCATCGACTTCAAGAAAGCCTTTGACTCTATATGGCACGAAGGGCTCTATTATAAACTTCTTCAGTGTGGAATAGGGGGCAAAGTCTATGACCTTATTAAATCAATGTATCTGAAAAACAAATGCGGGGTCAAAATTGGAGACAAACGCACCGATTTCTTCACCCAGAGAAGAGGCGTCCGGCAGGGCTGCAATTTGAGCCCGACCCTGTTCAACATATACATAAATGAATTAGCAGACATGCTGGAGCAAAGCGAGTCACCAGGTCTCCGTCTCCTGGATGGAGAAGTGAAGTCCCTGTTCTATGCGGACGACCTGGTTCTGCTGTCTCCCACAGAACAGGGATTACAGCAACAACTAGACCTACTCGACAAATACTGCCAAAATTGGGCTCTAACAGTAAATCTAAAGAAAACCAACATCATGATTTTTCAGAAAAGACCCAGATGTCAGGAAAACAAATACCAGTTTACCCTCAGTGATACCACTATAGGACACACTATGAGCTACACCTACCTTGGTCTAACTATTACAGCATCAGGGAGCTTCAGCATAGCAGTGAATGCACTAAAAGAAAAAGCCCGAAGAGCCCTATATGCAATAAAAAGAAAATTCTACAACATCCAAATCCCAATCAAAATCTGGCTCAAAATTTTTGACAGCATAATCCTGCCCATTGCACTGTACGGTAGTGAAGTATGGGGCCCGCTAAATCACCAAAGCTACACTAAATGGGAAAAACACACAATAGAAGCCCTACATGCAGAATTCTGCCGAAGCATCCTTCGCACCCAAAGAAAAACGCCAACAAATGCATGCAGAGCCGAACTAGGCAGATACCCACTGATAATAAACATCCAAAAACGAGCACTAAACTTCCTAAATCACCTCAAATCTAGCTCCCCAGACACCCTTCATTTCAAAGCCTTTCAGACCCAAGAGCTAAACCCAGAAAAGAGTCCCCTGAGTCAGCTGCTACTGAAACTAAGTACTCAGCCGGACCCTGACCAGCCCCAGACCAACACAGCCGTCCAAACACCAATCCGAGTGAACCAAATCATTAAAAAATGCAAAGAAACCTACCTGGAACATTGGAACAAAATAACCGAAAGCCAAAGCAGATTAGAATGTTACCGGGCCCTAAAAAGAGAATATAAACTGGCAGACTACCTCACGACCATCAGAGACACAAAACAGAGACAGACCCTCACCAGGTACAGACTAAGCGACCACCAACTGGAAATTGAAAAAGGCAGATACAAGAAATCCTGGCAGCCTAGAGAGAATAGAATATGCGATCAATGTCTGGCTGGCGAGGTTGAAACAGAAATGCATTTCCTCCTAAAATGCGAAAAATTCAACACATCAAGAAACACATTATTCAACAAGCTAAGCCAAACAACCCCAGATTTCAAGGAATTGGATGATCTGTCAAAATTGAGATTAGTCCTGGGAGAAGGAGACAGACCATACCTTGGGGCTAAATATGTAACAACATGACACAACCTGAGGACTGTTTAAAAGTAAGACTGTTTAAAATTAATATTGAACGTACCAAATGAAGTAGAAAGACTGTTTAAAATTAATATTGTTTAAAAGTAATATTGTATATACCCAACAAATGTCAAATCGATTGACACCTACAGAATGTTGGAAAACTGTACCTTTTTGCAATGTAAGCTTTGGCAATATGGTTCTCTGTAAACTTTCATGCCAATAAAGCATTTGAACTGAACTGAACTGAACTGAGAGAGAGAGGGACAGAGAGAGAGAGGGACAGAGTGAGAGAGGTACAGAGAGAGAGGGACAGAGACAGAGAGAGGGACAGAGAGAGAGAGAGAGACAGAGAGGGACAGAGAGAGAGAGAGACAGAGAGAGAGGGACAGAGAGGGACAGAGAGAGAGAGGGACAGAGAGGGAGAGGGACAGAGAGGGAGAGGGACATAGAGAGAGAGGGACAGAGAGAGAGAGGGACAGAGAGAGACAGAGAGAGAGAGAGAGAGAGAGAGGGACGGAGAGAGAGAGGGACAGAGAGAGAGAGGGACAGAGAGAGAGAGGGACAGAGAGAGAGAGGGACAGAGAGAGAGAGAGAGAGGGACAGAGAGAGAGAGGGACAGAGAGAGAGGGACAGAGAGAGAGAGGGACAGAGAGAGAGAGGGACAGAGAGAGAGAGGGACAGAGAGAGAGAGAGAGACAGAGAGATAGAGAGACAGAGAGAGAGGGACAGAGAGAGAGAGAGAGAGAGACAGAGAGATAGAGGGGCAGAGAGAGAGAGGGACAGAGAGAGAGGGACAGAGAGAGAGAGAGGGACAGAGAGAGAGTGACAGAGAGAGAGAGGGACAGAGAGAGAGAGGGACAGAGAGAGAGGGACAGAGATATATATATATATATATATAGAGAGAGAGGGACAGAGAGAGAGAGAGGGACAGAGAGAGAGGGACAGAGAGAGAGGGACAGAGTGAGAGAGAGACAGATAGATAGAGAGGGACAGAGAGAGAGAGAGAGACAGAGAGAGAGAGGGACAGAGAGAGGGACAGAGAGAGAGGGACAGAGAGAAAGAGAGACAGAGAGAGAGACAGAGAGAGAGAGAGGGACAGAGAGAGAGAGGGACAGAGAGAGAGAGGGACAGAGAGAGAGGGACAGAGAGAGAGAGAGACAGATAGATAGAGAGACAGAGAGAGAGGGACAGAGAGAGAGAGAGAGACAGAGAGAGAGAGGGACAGATAGATAGAGAGACAGAGAGAGAGGGACAGAGAGAGAGAGAGAGACAGAGAGAGAGAGGGACAGAGAGAGAGGGACAGAGAGAGAGGGACAGAGAGAGAGGGACAGGCAGAGAGGGACAGAGAGAAAGAGAGACAGAGAGAGAGAGGGACAGAGAGAGAGAGGGACAGAGAGAGAGAGGGACAGAGAGAGAGAGGGACAGAGAGAGAGAGAGAGGGACAGAGAGAGAGATAGACAGAGAGAGAGAGAGAGAGGGACAGAGAGAGAGAGGGACAGAGAGAGAGAGGGACAGAGAGAGAGAGGGACAGAGAGAGAGGGACAGAGCGAGAGAGAGACAGAGAGAGAGAGGGACAGAGAGAGAGAGAGGGACAGAGAGAGAGGGACAGAGAGAGAGAGGGACAGATATATATATAGAGAGAGAGAGAGAGGCACTGTACGGCAGTGAAGTATGGGGCCCGCTAAATCACCAAAGCTACACTAAATGGGAAAAACATACAATAGAAGCCCTACATGCAGAATTCTGCCGAAGCATCCTTCGCACCCAAAGAAAAACGCCAACAAATGCATGCAGAGCCGAACTAGGCAGATACCCACTGATAATAAACATCCAAAAACGAGCACTAAACTTCCTAAATCACCTCAAATCTAGCTCCCCAGACACCCTTCATTTCAAAGCCTTTCAGACCCAAGAGCTAAACCCAGAAAAGAGTCCCCTGAGTCAGCTGCTATGGAAACTAAGTACTCAGCCGGACCCTGACCAGCCCCAGACCAACACAGCCGTCCAAACACCAATCCGAGTGAACCAAATCATTAAAAAATGCAAAGAAACCTACCTGGAACATTGGAACAAAATAACCGAAAGCCAAAGCAGGTTAGAATGTTACCGGGCCCTAAAAAGAGAATATAAACTGGCAGACTACCTCACGACCATCAGAGACACAAAACAGAGACAGACCCTCACCAGGTACAGACTAAGCGACCACCAACTGGAAATTGAAAAAGGCAGATACAAGAAATCCTGGCAGCCTAGAGAGAATAGAATATGCGATCAATGTCTGGCTGGCGAGGTTGAAACAGAAATGCATTTCCTCCTAAAATGCGAAAAATTCAACACATCAAGAAACATATTATTCAACAAGCTAAGCCAAACAACCCCAGATTTCAAGGAATTGGATGATCTGTCAAAATTGAGATTAGTCCTAGGAGAAGGAGACAGACCATACCTTGGGGCCAAATATGTAACAACATGTCACAACCTGAGGACTGTCTAAAATTAAGACTGTTTAAAATTAATATTGAACGTACCAAATGAAGTACAAAGACTGTTTAAAATTAATATTGTTTAAAAGTAATATTGTATGTACCCAACAAATGTCAAATCGATTGACACCTACAGAATGTTGGAAAACTGTACCTTTTTGCAATGTAAGCTTTGGCAATATGGTTCTCTGTAAACTTTCATGCCAATAAAGCATTTGAATTGGAATTGGAATTGGAATTGGAGAGAGACAGAGAGAGAGAGACAGAGAGAGAGGGACAGAGAGAGAGGGAGACAGAGAGAGAGGGACAGAGAGAGAGAGGGACAGAGAGAGAGAGAGACAGAGAGAGAGAGAGAGACAGAGAGAGAGAGGGACAGAGAGAGAGAGTGACAGGGAGAGAGAGAGACAGAGAGCGAGAGAGAGACACAGAGAGAGAGGGAGAGAGAGAGAGACAGAGAGAGAGGGGGACAGAGAGAGAGAGACAGAGAGAGAGGGACAGAGAGAGAGAGGGACAGAGAGAGAGAGGGACAGAGAGAGAGAGAGGGAGAGTGAGAGGGACAGAGAGAGAGAGGGACAGAGAGAGAGAGGGACAGAGAGAGAGAGGGACAGAGAGAGAGAGAGAGAGGGAGAGAGAGAGAGGGAGAGAAAAATAAACTACGAAAAATCGTTTGACTCCGATTGCTAAAACATGAGGAAAAAACTCAGAAAAATATCAAACCTAAAACACAGACAACCAGAAAACGAGGAATTACGCCTTACTTATTGTCAGGCACTAACACAATACAAACGCACACTCAGAACCAAGAAAGAGCAGTATATTAAGAATACACTCATCTCCATTGAGGAATCCATTGATTCCAATTGTTTCTTTGACAAGTGGAATATATTACACAAAAAACAACACGATGAATTGGCAATTCAAAACGGAGACACATGAGAAAACCATTTTGAAAAATTATACCAGAAAAACACACTAAGCCCAGAGCAATACCAAATATGCGAAAAACTGGCAAAGCTAGAATCTTCCATAAAAGATAACCAAAACCCGATAGACCCCATAATATCTGAAAAAGAGCTAATGGAAAAACTCAAGGACCTGCGACCAGGAAAGGCTTGCAGGCAGAAGGCATCCTAAGCGAGATGATTAAACACACGGACGATAAAATGAGATTGGCTATACTGAAACTCTTCAACTTGGTTCTGAGTGTCGGTTACTTCCCTGATATCTGGAACAAAGGACTCATAACGCCCATATACAAAAGTGGGGATAAAGGTGACCCAAATATCTATCGAGGCATCTGTGTAAACAGTAACCTGGGGAAGGTTTTCTGTAGTATCATAAACAAAAGACTTATAAACTTCCTTGAGGAGCACAGTGTCTTGAGTAAAAGCCAAATTGGATTCCTGCCAAACTATAGAACATCAGATCATATCTTCACCCTACAGACCCTAATTGACAAACACGTTCACCATAACAAAAGCAAAATCTACGCATGCTTTGTAGATTTCCAGAAGGCTTTCGATTCCATCTGGCACGACGGCCTATTCCTGAAAATTATCGAAAGCGGGGGAGGGGGAAAAACATATGATGTAATTAAATCAATGTATAAAAACAACAAATGTGCAGTTAAAATTGGAGACAAACATACAAAATACTTCCCACAGGGGCGGGGGGGGGCGGACGCAGGGCTCGCCAATCTCACCAACACTCTTTAATATTTACATAAATGAATTG